>NC_081372.1:35862762-36178179 GCF_030684315.1 Stegostoma tigrinum
CCCTACTTACCTGAAATCTAACCCATGTACCCCGTCCACCTACTAATCCAACCCATTCACTCATTCATCCACTCACTCATTCACTTACACGCAACCTGAACATTTAAACTTGCCTCACGACAACTATTGCCATAAATGGAACGTATCCAATCTTCCTTTTGATAGTCTGGCATTGTGATGAATTGCTTTGACTGGAGGTTCACTCTGCACTTCTGAAGAAGCTGTACCTATGAAGCCCAACCAGAAATATGGAGCAGTGTCCATGCACATGAAAGAGGGACAAACCTGGTGATGATTGCTACCAAGGGGCTTCTTGAGACTTCCCAAGGGCCTCTTTTTTTCATTTTCAATGTGAGGGAGGGCAATGGTACTTTATCATTTTCACTAACATCTTCATTTGGTGAGATGCAGCCACCTAAATAACAGTAATCTCTGTTTTTGTCGTGTGTGCACTCTTGGTTTATTTGGATTCGCAGGCAGAGTGGGAATAGTGAATTAATATCTTCAATATTTATCAAATCTCCACTAAACATAAGCCAGGGCACACAAGCAAAGCTCAAACTTTCCTAGACCACTATTTAAATTGGCACAACAAAATAGCCAAAATTTCCCAACAGAAGTTTTTGTTCAATTACGGGCACATACTTCGCAAAAAAAACACACACACATTCATTTTCATGGAATTCATTATCACTGATATCAAGTTTTATTGGCTCCCAGCCTTTGTTGATAGACTTGTCCCTCTGCCCTTTATGGTCACTCTGTTTATCCCCTGTTTGCTCCATTGCACCCATTAGCTTCTCCTCACTGCACTTTCTAGACACCCAGTTTACTGTACCTTGTGAACTGTCTGCACACCATCCCATGCCCTCAGCCTTCTTGCTCCACCCCTCCTTGTCCTCTTCTCGCAGACTTGCTCACTCCTGATCTAGTCCTGCAAACTCCTGCATACATTCTCCAATGGCTTTGTCCCACAGACCAGCTACCTTCCCTCCAATGCTCCACCTCCTGATCCTTCATGCTTGTTCACTGATGCTACCTCCCTCCTGCCCTTGTGCTGTGGTACTCACTGGTGAGCATGTCAGCAGAGACATCGGTGAGGAGGAGCCTGTTATCGGAGGAGCAGCTGATTGGGAAAAAGTCCTGAGTTCCATAAGTCAGCAACTTTTGTTTCTGATTGGTTGCTTCACATCAACTTTCACATGAGATTTGGCCATTTTTGGGGTCGATGGCATCTATGGCTTGATATATTTTGAACCCTGCAGAAGCTCCATGTCATGGAAGTATGATCAACACACCATGGTTCAGACTCCCATTGACATCTCTAAATAGGTAAGGGAGCACATTGAGCAGCCATCGATCCTTCACCACCAATCCACTTTATGGTTTCTGTTACAACACGGAGCCAATTTGTCATTGGGAAAATTTCTTACAGCCTGGAAAATGTAACTTAAGTGACTCTTGCTGTCCCTAGGCAAATTTCAGCAGCTGCACAGTGGGGTTGTCATTGAAATCTAATTCTGGCCTAATTCTGAGAAATATCCATACATGTGTCAGGGAGCCAGCCATTACATGTCTTTCCATATCTCCTTACACCCTTGCCTCCAGGGCTGTCTTGGTAGTCCTGGGAAAATTCTGCTCTAAAAGCCTCAAGCTTGACCAACTGATTGATATGCCAAGATTATGCTACTTCTTGTTGCACATGAATGCTGCAATTATAGCCACTGAGTGACAGTGGTAAATCATATAGTTTTCTTTTATATATTTTCAATTGTTGAGGCTTAATTCATTAATGTTGGTTATTTCAGTATTATAGCTGACTACATTAAAGTAGCACTGATAGAAATTTAAGGGAACGTTATTCCTGTTTGCAGCCAAGCTTGGTGCATAGTGAATATATTTAGTTTATTTTGCATTTATGTCTCTAGGTGCCATGAAAAGTAAGTAGAAAAATCTATGAATGGATTTTTCTGAAGTTATTGAGAAAATTATTGAGAGGGATCTTTTGCGTGCCCTGCAACTCTCCCCAACACCTGACTGCTCATGTGATCCCGGTGGTATCCCTGGCATTTTCCTTGGTGGCCAACCTCATTGAGGATGTAGGGAGAAGTGAGAGTGACAGTTTTGCTGGTCTCTAGGATGACACAATTGAGAAGGGAAGGAAATTGAGCTGAATGGTGCCAGTTAAATTATTGCTGCAGTTGATCATGAGCATAAGAAGTGAATAACGAAGGAAGAAAAATGACATAAACGGAGGAAGAGATTTGTGGCTACAACTCCAAGATAAAAATAACCATGATGAAAGGAAGAGCACCATTTCTATTGTGTGGAATGACCAAGGGCCCATTATATTTGGGTACTGCTGTGGAAGTAGAGAAGGGTATGTTGGGAACTAACCAAAGAGAAAAGATGTGCACTTTTGACAGAAGTGCCAAATGTACCAGCTGTAAATACTTAGTTAATCAGTTCTTGAATCTCACCAGATTGATCAAGGTATCCTGAATTGCCCTGGAGAAGGTGATGGGGAGCTGCTATCCCCTGTGCTGTCAGGGAGGATATTCCAGAATTTTGGTCCAGCAACAGTGATGGAGCCGCAATATGGAATGGTGTATGGCTCAAAGGGGAACTTAAAAACAGTTGTGTTCGTGTGTATCTGCTTCCCTTGTCCTTTGAAATGACACTGCTTTTAGCTTTGGAAGATGCTGTCTAAGGAATCTGTGTGAGTTGCATCTGTATATCTTGTTCCTGAAGCACACTGCTGCCACTGTGCTTTGGTGGTGAGGGACTAAAAGTTGAACATGCTGGGTGGACACAGTCTAGTGGGCTACTTTGTCCTGGCTGGTGTCAAGCTTCTTGAGTGTTGTTGGAGATGCATTCATTCAACCAAACAGAGAGTATTCCATTACGCTCCTGACCTGCTTCTTGTAGATGGAAGCAGTCTTTCAGGAGTCCAGAGGTGAGTTAATTGACATAGAATTCCTAGCCTCTGTGGCCGTGGTATTTGTACGGCTGATCCAGTTAATTTTTCATCAATGGTAATGCCTAGGCTGTTGATAGTGGAGGATTCTACTTCTAAATGCTGAACAATCCAACTCAAGAACCCTAAATTCACCCAAGACTTGAATATAACATTTAAACAACTTCATTATTGACAAATGCCTCCTTTCTGATTCTTCAATTGAATTATTCAATTCTATGATTTTCAACTTTCATCTTCACTTGAGTTAATACTTGCATGTAGGCGTTTCAATTAAAGGAACTATTTTATTGGCTTAAGATCAGTGTAGGTCTGTTGTTACAGAAATAACCCTTGTGTATCCAGTGCTTTATGTGTATGGGAACAGCCTTTGGCTGAAGTTAGAATTAATAATTAACTGTGGTGTATTTTTTGTTGCAGGCCAATAACACTACATTACAAAATACGACAACAATCTAATCCTTTTGCGCCGAGAATAAAGGCATATGATGAAAAAATTCAAGGTGGAACAATAGTGACAGAAGACGAAATAGTGGAGTAAGTCAGAAAAAATTCTACCTGTGTATTTTTCTTGCTTTTAGCTTATTGTATAATTTGTACAAGTAGCTTGTACTTGCTTTGAAATACATCCATCGAACCTTATTATTTAATCAGCAGCAGCGGGTACACATTATTGACGGTTGTCAAGGTGCCTGTCATTGATTGGCCAATACCCCTCAGCTCGCTGCCTATTCCCAAGTTATGTACTTTTTTTTAGAATAGGTGAAAAAACAGAGAATTGTGAGTGTTCATAATATTTGTGAGAACAGGAGCAAAGGATAATATTTGTGGAGGTTAACTGAAGCATGGGTATTAGAGGGCAATTGATTGATGGTGATTGTGAGTGTTGATGATTCAAGTGAAAGCATGAGGTGCCTGGAGAGAGGGTGGAGGGGGAAAGAGTGAATGATTAGAGCTGCAAGGTTATTCTGAGGAGTGCTGTGCAGTAGTATGCTGGAAAGTCAGGGTGGTCTAGCTACCTGAAGGTCTTAACTTCAGTCATCCTTCATACCTCATGGTGTCCTCAGTCCTTGGTGAAATGTTTCCAAGTTGAAGGGAGCACACTGCTGCTGCTTACACCTTATAAGCACATCTGTGTAATTGTGTGTTGTCCTTTTCCTCCCCACCTCAAGAAAGCTCAACTTACTGTAGCCCCTCCATTCCAAAGGCAGAACTGTCAGGTTGTGGGTGAGAGGCACGGCAAGCAGCTTTCCCAAGTCTCCTGACCAATCTGTGGTTCCTTAAAAGATAAATCCATGTGTTGGTGAGATATTGTAATTCATGGTCCCTTTAATTAGACATCCTTCCCTTGACAGAATGGTTATGCCATCTTTCTCCCCCACTGAACTGTTTGGGCACCTTTGAGTGGTGTACTGGTGCTGTAGCTGATTCAGAAACCAGGGTTAAGCTGCACCCATTAGCCAAGTGGATTCTGGACCTGAAAGTTTTTGAGATTCTGATCTTAACGAAGAAAACATGTCAACAAGTTGGCGTTGTGACACAAGTGAAATTTCTATACACAAATGCATGTAGCCTAAGAAATAAATCAAATGAACATAATACACAAATTGATGTCAAGGATTAGTATCCATTGTCAGAGACCTGGCTACAAGCTGGGCATGATTGGTAGCTAAACATTCCGAATTACAAGTTCCAGACAAAAGACAGCAAAATTGTAATGGAAGATGACAACATTTATATTTACAAAATCAAGAGATTTCAGTAGACGCAGTCAGGCATTAGAAATGGGATGGATTGAAATTTAGAGTGGGGTGGGGGAGTGTGGGATGGTGGGGTGGTAATGTAGAGCTACAGAGAACTAGCAGCTACCTGCCAAAAACCATGTGGTTACCCCAGGACATTTTATTGTCCACGGTGCAGAATTGATTTAATGAATATACTAAAGACAGTTACCGAACAGTTTGTTTTACATTGAATAATGGAGTCTTATGTTGGATTTAATGATGTGTAACATACCAGAATTTGACAGCAATTTGACAGCGAGGAAACAGACAGCCTGGGCAAGGTAACTGGGCAAAGTTATGGCAGTTGAAGTGCAATGAAGATTGAGGAAATATGTTTTACCTAATTGGAATGTTTTGTTGGAAGATCAGAAATCGTGGAGGAATGAAGGGAAATTGATTAAAAAATTAGCAAAAGATTGTGCACAATTACAAGAAGTAATTAAAATGGCTAATGGTATATTAGACTTTATCCAAGGAGCTTGAAAGTCAGGAAGTGAAGATTCCGTTTGCAGACCCCTGGTTAGTCTGTATCTGGACCACTGAATTTGCGAGGTGAAAGCCTAGTGGTATTATGATTGGACTGTTAACTCAGAGGCTCGGGTAATGTTCTGGGGACTTGGGTTCAAATCCATTTGACAGAATTTATTTTAAATAAAAATCTGGAATTAAGAGTCTAAAGATGACCATGAATCGATTGTCGATTGTCAGAAAACCCGATTTAGTTCACTAATGTCCTTTGGAGAGAGAAACTACCATCCTGACCTGATCTGCCCAACATGTGACTCAGAACCCAGAACAACGTGTTTAACTGCTCTCTACGCAATTATGGATGGGTAATAAGTGTTGACCTAACCAGTCACACCCTCGCCCTATGAATGAATAAAAGAAACAATTTAAGTGCTATTCATCAGAAGAGATATATTCGCAATGAAAGGGGAGTATTGTTTAAATTCACTAAAATGACACCAGGGATTAAAGGACATGCGTGAACTTGGTTTATGAGTTTAGACAGATGATTCAATCAAATCATTGAGAATGGAAAAAAAAAGTCACTACCTCTGACGAAAGCATCCAGAATGAATGTGCACAATCCTAAAATTAGAGCTAAAGTCCTCAAGTCAAAAATCGGGAAGCACTTTTTCCAATACAGGGTTGTGATCATCTGCAGCACTCCTGCCAATATCTGTGGAGATTGAGTCATTTAAAATGACCGAGCCTGAGATTCACAAGTGTTTGTTAGATAGAGGAATCACAAGCGTATAAGAGTGTGTGTCAAATAGATTTGAGGTGGAGATCAATTATGACGACTTAAATTACAGAGAAACCTATATTAGTTGTGTGAGCCTACCGTTGACATTTCCACCCCAGGACAGCTCTTCCTCCTGTAGCATAAATTCCCCTTTATTCCAGCAATTTCTAGCCACAAGCTTATTTGCATGCTGAAGTTGAGACTCCTGTGCTAAATGCACCGTCTAGACTCTGTCTAGGCTGGGAGTAGAATCAACTGTGTTAGACCTGTTGCCGAGACCTCCTCATGATTGTCTGCACTCTGACAGCAGTTGAATAGCCCACTTAATAACTAAATCCTGAGGATCCACGATCTGTCAGAATGTAACGGGAAATATCTTTACCCTGTCTTCAATCAGGGCAATACACAGTATAGGTGAAGTATTTTCCTGAGAACATTCCTGGGCTACTTGTCCAGATCAAATGGAAAACTGGCAGGACTGGACTGGAAGGCCTAGGTTAATTTTCAATAAGGAAAGGTAAGCCTTGTTGTGTTTAATTTTGTTTTATTTTGCTGCACTACTTTTTGTTATTTTCCAAGTATTTTTCTTTTGGTGTGTTCATGATGTGTGCCAGGAATGTTCACCAAGGGATAATAGGTGACAGTATGCCATCACTCTATCTCCCACTTTTGTTCGCTTTCACAGCAGTTTGTGGACATGGCAGACTTGCAGATCTGAAGCAGTAAACAGAGTTTTAAATCTAATTTCAGATTAATTTGCAATAATTTACAATGAAATCACTGCTTTTGAAAAAATGGTTAAAAGCTGTAATTTAATTACATTTGACCTAGGGAGCTGCAAGTTACTTGTGCTGCCCAGTCAATAGAATAAGATTTGGAGAATTCAAGACCCAGGATGACATGTGGGTTTTCAGTTGGATGGTGGTGTTTCTTCCTTACCTCTTCAATAAATTTCAGGTTTAATTTATCTTTTCTGTCTGCTGAGATTTGCTGCATCATGAGATTACTAAACTAATCATTAATTGACATAGATTAACCAGTGCATGACATTTTGTTCATTTTTGGCTAAATAGGCATGTGCTGATAGTTGATATGATGAATTGTAAAAAGCTTGGCACTGTCCTAACCTAAACCCTTCTTTTCGTCCACATCGTGTGTAGCTTAGTTGGTGCTTTCACTGAACATTTCACAAAGCACGCACCTGACTGGTGATAAAGAGCAGAATCTCACTGACATAACATTTTAAATATGTGGTTGGTGTAATTTTTTCATTGTTAATTTCCAGCAAGGGATTTTTTTTTTCCAGTGCCATTAAATGCCATCTTTTAAATTGTATGGCGCTTGGACTGGATATTTCCTCTGTGGTTCCTTAAAGATGGTACGACCACAATCAAAAGCTTCATATTATTGCAAAAGAGAGAGATAATGGGAACTGCAGATTCTGGAGAATCCGAGATAACAAAGTGTAGAGCTGGATGAACACAGCAGGCCAAGCAGCATCTCAGGACCACAAAAGCTGACGTTTCGGGCCTAGACCCTTCATCAGAAAAAAGACTTTTCAGTTCGTGTTTTATATTTTTAGTTAAGGTTTTGGGTCAGTTGGTGTGCTGTTTGATAGGGAACATCTCACCAGTGGGCAGTTATGTTTATCATTTAAATTCTGTAGCAGAAATGCTCATTCTTCTGCTATTCTTTGGCTATCCAAGCTATCGTTAAAATTCTAAATTGCTGCCAGAGATACCAATATTATTGTTGCTACATTATATTGGTGACAATACATTTGACTGAATTTGCAAAGGATCCCTCACTGTTATGCTATTTCTGAAATTTCTATAGGCCTTCTGCTGAGATTATGTCAAATGTTCAGGAGAGTTCTGTAATACTATGTTGTAAAGTTTACTTTTTGGTCTGACAGTTGGAATAATTTCCTAGGTACAAGAAATTGCTCAATGATGCACGCAAGTATGAACTAAATCGTCATGATGTTATCCTTTGTACGTGTGCCACTTCTTCCAGCAAAGCTCTGCAACAATTGAGTGTGCAACAAGTATTGGTGGATGAGAGTGCCATGTGCACTGAACCAGAACTGTTAATCCCTATTGTTGCGCATAAACAAGCAAAACAGGTAAAGTTAAATTCTTATCCTCTAAAGCATCTTTAGAAGTAGATTTCTGATCATCAGTTTTCATTTCTTACATCTAATTTATTTTTGAAACAAGGAGAATGAAATGCTGTGCCATCTCATGTTGGTGAGCCATGTTCTTCAGTGAACCATGACCGACTTTTCCAGATTATCTCTCCCTGAGGGAGTGTTTTGAAGAAATAACTGGGGTGGTAGAGAAGGAGCTGTCAAAAAACTACATACTTTCTCAAAAAATGCAATAAGTTTGACATGACCTACCTGTGAAATCCATGTTAGCCCTCACTAATTGGCTTAAATTTCTTCATTGACTTGCCTCTTATTCTTTTCTTTCCCAATCTGTACACGGGTAATTGAAGTCACATATGTTTCTCTTTTTACATGTCTCAGAAGCTTGTCCCAGCATTTGCTCCTCTATGTCGTCATTATTTGGATGCTGTAGTAAACACTTTACGACATGATGACAACTTTTATCGGTTCTCTATCTTTAATCATATGGATCCCAGTCTTTGAAGTCTCAAATATATTGTCTGTCTTTAGGTTTGTATTATAATCCTTGATCAGTTCAGCCAATCCTCCTATTGTCTTTTTAACTATCCCTACCCCTCCTGAATATATTGTATAGCCAGAAATGCTGAATTGCCATTCCTAACCCAGATCTCCATTATAACCATCAAGTTGTCTCATAATGTGGCAACTGGTGCATGTAACTTGGCAATTTTATTTGAATAATAGTACACATCCTTTTTTGCTGCTAAGTGCTCTTGAACTTCCTGCTGCTAAATTAGTTATTTTTCCCCATATCACATCATTAGTTAATCTTTGTGAGGATATTGATCTTGATGCTGTTCTAGTCATGCAAAGCTCTTTTTTTCCCAAATCTGATCTGAAATATGAAGCGTTATGCATTGCACCCTTTTCTAGGCATGTATTCATTAGCACTTTTGTTCATTTACCTACATGCCATCCTGGAAGTCCTTTGAGGCCTTGATCTCTCGTACTGTCCTTGCTCAATCGTACTCCTCACCTCACCACTGTTTCCCACGACATGTGCTGTTCGTCTCTCCTTTGATGAATGTCCTGCAATCATTCAATGATATCCTTTAGTTGATGCCGGGAAGACAACACTCTATTCAAGAGACCCCTTTGGAGCTGGAAAAATAATTATCCATTGCCTGTTGAATCCCCAATAACTATCCCTGAAAATTTTCTACGTTTTGCTTTACCCCCAACGTTCCACCATTTCTTACCCCTACTGTAACTAAACTTTAGTAGCTAATTTCTAACTAAATGTTTCATGATGCTGTGGCTTGCTTCTGACTATATTCCCCCAAAGTGATAATACTTAGTCTCATATTCAGCACTGAATTCAGATCCCCCAATCGTCAGTGGGAAATTGAGAAGCAAACTTGTAAGGAGGTCTCAGTTATCTGCAAGTATAACAAGGTGGTAATGGTAGGGGATTTTAACTTACCAAATATAGACTGGGATTTCCGTTGTTTTAAGGGCCTGGATGGAGAGGAATTCGTTAAGTGTGAACAAGAAAATTTTCTTATTCAGTTTGTGGATGTACCTATTAGAGAAGGAGCAAAACTTGACCTTCTTTTGGGAAATAAGGCAGGACAAATGACAGAGGTGTCAGGGGAGAACACTTTGGAGCCAGTGATCATAATTCTATTAATTTTAAAATAGTTATAGAAATGAATAGAATTGATCGAAAAGTTGAAGTTCTAAATTAGAGGAAGGTCAATTTTGACAGCATTACACAAGAACTTTCCAAAGTTGTTTGGTGGCAGATGTTTACAGGTAAAGGGATGGCTAGAAAGTGGGAAGCCTTCAAAAATGAGGTAATGAGAGTCCAGAGACAATATGCTCCTGTTTGGGTGAAAGATAAGGCTAGTAGGTGTGGGGAATGCTGGATGACTAGAGAAATTGAGGCTCTAGTCAAGAAAAAGAAGGTAGCATATGTCAAGCGTAGACAGCAGGTTAGAGAGCAAATCCCTCGAAGAGTATAAGGGCAGTAGGAGTATATTTAGAACTTGGGAGGGCAAAAAGGAGACATGAGATAATTTTGGCTAATTGAATCACAGAGAATCCACAGGAATTCTAAGAAGACATTACAGACAAAAGAGTTTCTAGGGGGATAATAGGGCCCCTTAAAGATCAAAAAGGCTGCCTCTGCATGGAACTGCAGGAGATAACTGACATACTAAACAGGTATTTTGCATCAGTATTCATTGTGGAGAAGGATATGGAAAGCTGGAGAACTTGGAGAAATAAATAGCGATATCTTGAAAAGTGTCCATATTATAGAGGGGAGGTGCTGGATGTCTTATAATGCATAAAGGTGGATAAATCTCTGGAACCTGATCAGGTGTATCCCAGAACATTGTGGGAAGTGAGGGAAGTGATTGCTGGGGTCCTTGCTGAGATATTTGCATCATCGATAGCCACAGGTGAGGTGCTGGAAGACTGGAGGTTGGCCAATGTGGTGCTATTATTTAAGAAAGGTTGGAAAGAAAAGCCAGGGAACTATAGACTGGCGAGCCTGACATCAATGGTGGGCAAATTGTTGGAGGGAATTCTGAGGGACAGGATTTGTATCTACTTTAGAAAGACAAGGACTGATGAGGGATAGTCAACATTGCTTTGTGCATGTGAAGTCGTGTCTCAATAACTTGATTGAGATTTTTAAAGAAATAACAAAGACAATTGATGAAGGCAGAGCAGTGGACATTGTCTATATGGACTTCAGTAAGGTTTTTGACAAGATTCTGCATGGTAGACTAGTTAACAAGGTTAGATCACACGGAATAGAGGGAGAACTAACCATTTGGATATAGACCCAGCTCAAATGCAGGAGGCAGTTGTGAAAGGTTACTTTTTTGACTAGAGGCCTATTACCAGTAGTATGCCACAAGCTTTGCTGCTGGGACCACTGCTTTTTGTCAATCATATAAATGATTTGGATTTGAATACAGGAGGGATGGTTAATAGGTTTACAGCTGACACCAAAATTGTTGGTATAGTGGAAAGCAAAGAAGGTTATCTCAGACCACAATGGGACCTTGATCAGGTGGGCCAATGGGCTGTGGAGTGGCAGATGGAGTTTAAATAAATGTGAGGTGCTGCATTTTGTGAGGGGCAAATCAGGGCAGGACTTATACACATAATGAGAAGGTCCTGGGAAGTGTTGCTGAACAGACACCTTGGAGTACAGATTTACAGTTTCTTCAAAGTGGAATTGCACTTAGATATGCTTGCCTTTATTGGTTGGTGCACTGAGTATAGGAGATGGTAGGTCATGTTGTGGCTGTTCAGTACATTGGTTAGTCCACATTTGGATTACTGCATTCAATTCTAGTCTCCCTGCTATAGGAAGGATGTTGTGAAACGTGAAACTGTTCAGAAAAGATCTACAAGGATGTTGCCCGGGTTGGAGGGTTTGAGCTATAGGGAGGGGCTGAATAGGCTGGCGCTATTTTCCCTGGAGCATTGGAGGCTGAGGAGTGACCTTAAAGAAGTTTATAAAATCGTGAGGGACATGGATAGGGTAAGTAGACAAGGTCTTTTCCCTAGGGTCGGGGAGTCCAGAGCTAGAGGGCATAGGTTTAAGGTGAGGGGAGAAAGATTTAAAAGGGACCTAAGGGACAACTTTTTCACGCAGAGGGTGGTGCATGTATGGAATGAGCTGCCAGGGAAAGAGGTGAAAGCTGGTACAGTTTTAACAGTTAAGAGGCATCTAGATTGTTCTATGAATGTTCTATGAATAGGATATGTCTGCAGGGATTGGGGCCAAATGTTGGCAAATGGAACTGGGTTAATTTAGGATATCTGGTTGGCATGGAAGGGTCTGCTTCCGTGCTGTACAATTCCCTGACTCTGTGAATCCATGAATGCCAAACTCCCAGATAATTACTGTAGTCCCTGCATTCCTTTTACAATATTACCTCCAGCACTGTGTTTACATTACACTTGTCTGTTCTTTTTTCTGCTAATATAATAGTTAAAACTAAGATTAGATAATAAAGGTAAACAGCCATCAAAATTTTATGTAACCTTGACATGCCTTATAAATTTATTTTCAGAGGTCCAGTGAAATGATTTGGTTTTCAGTCTACTGTTAAATACTGTTTCTTCAGAAAACATTCAATTCAGGTGGTTCTAATACCATGTAAATCACTACTGGAGAGGAGGAGTAATTCTTATTTCAGTGTTGTTATTGTGGTCAGAAGTTCTACTTTGTGATTGATGGACGATTCAAGAGAGTTGGTAGTACAGAGTAAAACATGATATGTGGAATAGATTTCCCTGTCGGTGAGCCTGAGTGTATTGGATCGCTGGGTTGCACCATATAAAAGAAGATTAGAAAGATTCACTCTGTAATACCTATGCAATAAACTGTTTTGACTATGAAAGAAATATTAGTTTACTTAAGTTTGATTTATTTGATTTGATACCATTTGTGTATAAAATTATGTTTTTACCTTCAGATTGTTCTTCTGGGTGACCATATGCAACTCCGGCCTATAATAACCAATGAGTTCTGCCGGCGTCTTGGCATGGAGACGTCACTTTTTGAGCGCTATGTTCAACAGACGGTAATGCTTAATGTACAGTATCGGATGGTAAGTATTAGTTGCCTGGATTCTGTAATGTTGAAAATGATAACTGTTTAATATTGAATATAATTTGTTGCAATCCTATGGAGATTAATAATCTCTAAGAACCAAACTTAACACTAAGCATGATAAAGAAATTGATGGACAGGTCTTCATTACTAAAATTTTCTTACTTAGGCTTGATTCTAAATCAACATAAATTAAAGGCAAATTATATTTTGTAGAAACTATAAATTTCATTTTAGATAGACCATGCAGAAATTAAAGGCATTTCAGTATTTTCTGGTGATTCCTTCAGAGTGTATAATATCAGTTCAACCTTGGAGTCCCATAAAGCTTTGATTCTCTCAAGTCGACTTTCAGGTCTTTTATTCATGGAGGAATTAGGCCCAACCATCAAACCAACCATCAGATTTACCATCTCTGAGTATAACATTCACCAAATGGCACACTGTTGCAGTGAATTTAAAACAACCACCTATTACTACAGTAACTGTGGACTTTATTCCAGCATATTTTGGGGACAAGCATCGTCTGGTTGCCCAGGATAGATTTCCCAGAAATTCAAAAGTTTCAGTACAGCGTATAATTGTCAATGTAATACAAGACCCCCTTATCTCAATCTCAGCATTGGGTCTGTTGGTTTCTATGGCAATTCAACCTTCAGTTTTGCCTTAACTCTGTAGTCTGTGTATCAATTCATTAGCAGTAAATTGTTACAACACATATTCTTAGCTAGCTTCGCACAGGAATGGAATAATATCCTTTCATTCCTATAGTATTGGCCACATTTTCTTTCGTGCTTTGAGAAGATTGATACATCTGTCTCTTCTGAGCTATTAGTATACATTTAAATACCAATCTTAATCAATTATCTCACTTCCATCCCTCCTGTGGGCCTCAGCCAGAAGTCTCTAAGCCAGGAAGCCACCACCTGGACACTGTACCCAATGAATATCCAGAGATCTTTCATGTCCTTGTGGGTGTTGCATCCCTAAGCTTTTATCTTGCACTTCTTTCAGCACAATCTGCATCCTGGGTTTCTTTTCAATGGTTACAGCCAAGCTCTTTAATGCAGCACCCCCTCTTGTTCTTTCACCACAGCGTTGGCAACCCTTTCAGCCAGCTGTTGCTCCTTCAATCAGAGGCTTTGGAAAGCAATTACAAAATGATTATCAATTGTATGATCACCAACACATGGGATGGTCCGTATCTAAGGATGGGTTTGTATATTAGGTCTTCCGTTCCACTGTTCTGCCACCTACTGGTGGTCTTGATATCCTCAATGTCTTTTTTAAAGATCCAATTCTTCTATCCCAGGTTGTAACTATTCAACAAGATTTGCCAACATCCTTGCAGATTCTCGGCAGATGCTCTATTAGAGGTGATACCTCATCATTGAGCAATTTGACACTTTCCTATTGGTCACTTGTATCTCCATGGAGTTTCTGCGCTATATGTTTATCAATTTCTTGCGACCAACCTGAGCACAGAATTCTGGTGTTAAAGCAGAATGTTAGTAGGGTATCTCACAGATTTTGGCTGTATAATTTAAAAGACCTTTCATTAGTCAAAGTATAAAAAGAACAAAGAACAGTACAGCACAGGAACAGGCCCTTTGGCCCACCAAGACTGCACCAACAAGTGATGCCTTTCTAAACTAAAGGCATTTTGCCTCTATACCATCTGTATCCCTTAATTCCCTGCCTATTCATGTAACTGTCAAGATACTTCTTGAATTTTGCTGCTGTATTCACTTCCAGATCCTCCTCTGTAGTACATTCCAGGTACTTACCACCTCTGTGTCAAAGAACCTGCCTCTCACATCATTTTTAAACATACTCCTTTTACGGTAAACCTACATCCCCTAGTAATTGACATTTCAACCTTCGGAAAATGTAGTTACACAGTATTCTTCTTCACAAACATAAGCAGTCCATTCTGGTTTATAGCTGGCATCAATTAATTGGTATAAGTTGGTATAATTGGCCTTGGACTTAGTTGTATTGACCCATATATGGTCTCAGAGTCACTGGAAACCCTGAGGGTACACTACTACACCATGGCAGGTGCTGCAGCCCTCCAATTTGGTTCCACCTGATCTATCTCATTCTGGGACTACATGTAATGGTACATCATTTCATGCAACATTATCAGATCCTTTAATTATCCTGACATAATCAACTTGATTAACACGACCAGGTTGGATAAATGGTATTATAGTACCATTGGTGCTGTGGTAGCACCAATCTCATCAAGGCTCAGGATGCAACTTTGCAGTGTATTTGGACAGGATGTATTCACACCTATCCCTGAATGGGGGGAGTCACCAATAGTTTCCTACTTCCTGTTTCTAGATTAACCATTGCTGCACAGCACCAGGGAGCCAAGTTTGATTTCACTTTTGGGTGACTGTCTGTGTGGAGTTTGCACATTCTCCCTCTGTCTATATGGGCATCTTCTGGGTGCTCTGGTTTCCTCCCATTTTCCAAAGATGTGCTGTTTAAGTGGATTACCAATTCATATCAATAAACAATCCATGACAGTATTGCCCTTCAAGTCCTAGTTCCCACATGAAAGAAAGTAAATGAGTCCATTCTGGCAAAATCTTAGCCGTGATGAAAATGTACTATGTACCACTCAGGGCTTTTGGAGTTGTCTCCTTTCTCTATTATATTTTGTTGCATGCACTGCCCAGGATGAAAGCAGGTGGTCTTACTGATGTACACAGTGGGCACTTCTCGTACTGCTGCAGTTACCAGGATAGTGTTGCGCTACACCTGCTATCATCAATCTGGTATTTCACCTGAAACAAAACAATTAAGAGATGTGCTTCTGGGGCATAGAGTCATAGAGAATGTACAGCACAGACACAGACCCTTTGGTTCAACTCTTCCATGCCAACTAGATATCCTAAATAAATCTGGTCCCATTTCCCAGCAATTGGCCCATATCCATCCAAACCATTCCTATTCATATACCGATCCAGATGCCTTTTAAATGTAGTAATTCTACCAGCCTCCAACATTTCCTCTGGCAGCTCATTCAGTATTGTGTGCAGTTTTGGGCCCCATATCTCAGGAAGGATGTACTAGCCCTGGAGCAGATCCAGAGGAAGTTCACGAGAATGGTCCCAGAAATGGAAAGCTTAACATATGAGGAATGTTTGAAGCCTCTGGGGCTATACTTATTGGAGTTTAGAAGGATGAGGGGGGATCTAATTGAAACTTTCAGAATACTGAATGGCCTGGACAAAATGGATGTTGGGAAGATGCTTCCATTGGCAAGAAAGTGTAGGACCCGAGGGCACAGCCTTGGAGTAAACAGAAGACCTTTTAGAATGGAGATAAGAAGAAACTTCTTCAGCCAGAGAGTGGTGAATCTATGGAATTCACTGCCACAGAAGGCTTTGGAGGCCAGGCCATTGAATACGTTTAAGGCTGAGATAGATAGATTCTTGATTATCAAGGGGATCAAGGGTTACAGGGTGAAAGGAGGAGAATGGCGTTGAGGAACTTATCAGCCATAATTGAATGTCAGAGCATACTTGATGGGCCAAATGGCCTAATTTCTGCTCTTATGTCTTATGGTCTTATGATCTTAATACATACACCACGGTTTGCTTGAAAATGTTGCCCCTTAGGTCCCTTTTAAATCTTTCCTCTCTCACTTTAAAGCTAAGCTCTCTAGTTTTTGTCTCCCCTATCCCAGGGAAAGGACCTTGTCTATTTACCCTGTCTGTGCCCCCCATGATTTTATAACCCTCTACAAGGTCACCCCTCAGTATCCAACACTCTGGGGAAAGTGGTTTCAGCCTATTCAGCCTCTTCCTATAGCTCAAACCCTCCACTCTTATCGGCAGAAACAGAATGTGAGTCATATAGCATGAGCTGAGACTATTGGGAGTGGTGTCACCCCATGACACTCTTTCCTTTTCCGGGAAGGAAAGTACCAAACTCATTGCTTTAAGATTTCCCCATTTACAATCTATCTGCAGAGGATATTCTTGTACCAAACCCTGAACTGACACACAGCTGTTGTTTTTGTGCTTAGCCCAAATAGACATTGATGTCACATAAAGGCACATTCCCTTCATGAAGGGCACTTTATATTGTTCTCTATGCAATTAGGATTAGGGGCTTCTTAGACTGTGACATCCAAATAGCTGAATTCCTGATCTCTGACTTTTACACTTCAACTACTCTTTGCTTTGGGAATCAATTCCAGCAGCATTTCCTTTTCTATCTGCTTTTTTGTTCTTTATCTTAGGTGATACCTTATGTTACTTTTTTCTCAATAGTAACTTGTTAAGTTAAGCTACACCTTTCCCATTTCAAAATCACACAACATTTAAACAACAGTGTTATTGGGCGGTCATGTTGTCGCCAATATTACATTTATTTTTCTTCAAAACAAACTTTTTTCTGTATTCACTGAAATTAAGAATTCATTTCAGTGTAATTTGCTGAATTTCACATGTTCACATGTTCATGTGTCTACGTGTTATATTGTTTCAGGAAACCTCATCAAACCTAAATGAACTTAATTTAGTTTGTTGGTTCCAATTTCTTGCAAAGATTGGATCAAATTCTTGAAGTTGCAGGGAATCTTTTAACAACCAAAAGCAAAAGACAGAAAAGATTCATTCTAATTGAAACAGAATGTGTTAATCCAGTGACATGAAATCTTAAGCTGCTAGTAGAAAGATTTAACTTCCCTTTGTTCGTTTCTCCAAATAAGCAGAGCAAAGCAATTCTGATCCACCTACTTGCATCAGTCTACATATCGAAAACATTAATTCATGAATAAGGAGGCAACTTTCATTTTTTTCAGCATAGAACTCTGTAATGGATTAATGTCAGTTTTCTCCAAAGCGTTGTCTTTTAGCTTCGCTCTCAAGCTGATTGTGGTCAAACATACTTCATTTTAAAATTTTGAGCCCACTGTATCTAAGTCAGACAATTTGTTTTCAATTTCTGAGCAACAGTATACAGATTTAAAATTAACTTTGAGAATTATATCAGGAACAAAATATTTAACTTTACAAGGTTTCTAAACCAAGGTGAATAAAACTCAGGATTAATCATAACCACTCCAAACATCCAGATTACACGATGAAATATTAAAGAAAAATTGTTTCAACATATGTGAACTTTGTGTGTGGATTAAAAATCCCTTTGTTTTAAGAATATTTTGGAGTCATAACTCTGGCCAGTAACTGTGGTTCCAGGACTCATACCTTCTCACAAGCTACACTATATAAAAACCAAAAGAACTGCAGTTGCTGTAAATCAGGAACAGAGTTAACGTTTCGGGACACCTGACGAAGGGTTACTGGGACGTGACCTGAAACGTAAACTCTGATTTTTTCTTCACAGGTGCTGCCAGACCTGCTGAGCTTCCAGCAACTTCTGTTTTTGTTCCAAAAGTTACACTACTTTTTGTTATTTTCAACCAAACCTCTAAAAGGCAGTAAGGTTATTTCCCAAGAATAACCTTAATCTAGTTCACCCAAATGAAATGAAGCTTGTATGCTTCCACATGCAATGCAATAGATTTATAATTTAACTTTCCAGAACATTAAACTGAGAAAGGGACACTCAATCACACCCATGTATCAGGATTGGAAGCCTCCTCACACTTACACACAATCTATGCAACACTCAATCAATTTAGCAACATTTTGCTTTAATTTTTTTTCTGAACTGTTAACTCTTCCTCCCAAATGAGAGGTGTAAAGGGATCTCCAAGTTCTCATTGACAAACCTCTCACATTTTCCTTACCTCTTGAGTGTTGGACCTTATTATACCCCCATCCCAGAAGGATCCTTCTCAAAATTCTGTTCATCTCAAACAAAATGTTTGCTTTTGAAAAAGTAAATCTCGTGTTTTGTCATGAACTCTTCTTTGATCAATGTATTATAATTATGCACCAAGACATATCGCACGCATTAGATACCAAGAGCTTTTATGTCCCCTCCGCACTCACTGTCCACCCCATATAAGAGAATGCACTGCAGAGAAAATTCTCCACTGGCTAGAGTCATAAAAAGTACAAAGGAAAGTGGTTGGAGGTTAATTATTTTAGCCTATTCCTTTCTACCCAGCATCTACAATGCACAAGTCATGTACATGAGAAAATAATTCTTACTTGCCTGGACTTTCTCTTTCACTTTTTATTTGTCTGAATGGGTGCAGCTCCAACAACTCTCATGAAACTAAACACCATCCAGGACAAAGCAGATCATTTGATCGGCATCCCATCCACCACCTTCAACCATTGACGCACAGTAACAGCAGTGTGTACCACCAAAAGGAGTCACATCATAAATCACTGATGTTCCTTGAACATGATCTATCAACTTATGATCTCTCCCATCTGGAGTGACAGGGTAGCAGGTGCATGGAAAGTCCCCACCACCTATGTATTCCCCTCTAAGCAACACACAGTGCTGAGATGGAACTGTATCATCATTCCTTTTTTGTCGCTGGATCAGAATCCTGAAAATCCCTCCCTAACAACGCAATGGCTATCCTTAAGCCCTTGGGAGTATAGCAGTTCAAGAGGGTCACTCATCATTTACTCTAAGGTAATTAGGAGTGGAGAGTAAATTATGACGAAACCAGATATGCTGACAGTCCATGAGTAAATTTTTAAAAAACTATCTTCGATAGCCACTCACTCTGTATCCAGCATGTGTAAACCTCAAGATGACTTTGAAATGGGAATAAAAATTGAACTTCCATTGAATTATCCATCTAGTTAGTACACCCTGGGGTCCAGGGTGTACTAGCGAGATGGATAGAGAACTGGCTGGGCAACTGGAGACAGAGAGTTGTAGTGGAAGGGAGTTTCTCAAAATGGAGAACTGTGACCAGTGGTGTTCCACAGGGATCCGTGTTGGGACCACTGTTGTTTGTGATATACATAAATGATCTGGAGGAAGGTATACATGGTCTGATTAGCAAGTTTGTAGATGACACTAAGATTGGTGAAATAGCAGATAGTGAAGGGGAATGTTGGAGAATGTAGCAGAATATAGACAGATTGGAGAGTTCAGTGGAGAAATGGTAGATGGAGTTCAATCCAGACAAATGCGAGGTGATGCATTTTGGAAGATCTAATTCAAGAGTGAACTATACAGTAAATGGAAAAGCCCTGGGGAAAATTGATGCACAAAGAGGTCTGGGTGTTCAGGTCCATTGTACGCTGAAGGTGGCAACACAGGTCGATAGAGTGGTCAAGAAGGCAAATGGCTTGCTTTCATTCATTGGTTAGGGTATTAAGTACAAGAGTTGGCAGGTTATGTTACAGTTGTATAGGACTTTGGTTCGACCACATTTGGAAGACTGCGTACAGTTCTGGTGGCCTCATTACCAAAAGGATGTGGATGCTTTGGAGAGGGTGCAGGGGAGGTTAACCAGGATGTTGTCTGGTATGGAGGGCACTAGCTATGAAGAGAGTTTGGGCAGATTAGGATTATTTACATTAGAAAGATGAGGTTGAGGGGGAACCTGATTGAGGTCTACAAAATCATGAGAGGTATAGACAGGGTGGATAGCAAGAAGCTTTATCCCAGAGTGGGAAACTTAATTACTAGGGGTCACAATTTCAAGGTGAGAGGGGAATAGTTTAAGGGAGATATGCGTGGAAAGTTCTTTACGCAGAGGGTGGTGGGTGCCTGGAACGCGTTGCCAGCAGAGGTGGTAGAGGCGGGCATAATAGTGTCATGTAAGATGTATCTAGACTGATACATAATGGGCAGGGAGCAGAGGGATACAGATCCTTGGAAAATAGGTGACAGGTTTAGAAAGAGGATCTGGATCAGCACAGGCTTGGAGGACCGAAGGGCCTGTTCCTGTGCTGTAATTTTCTTTGTTCTTTGTTCTAACAATCTGATGCATCTGTCATTTATAGACACTTCAAATTGTGTTATAACCAGGTGAGGAATGATGAAGTGAGTGTTTTGTACCTTTACCCCTCATTTGATAGGAAGAGATTTTTGCTTTAGAATTTAGAGAGGATGTACTTTGCCAATTCTGCATGTGGCCCAATATTTACATTTTAAAGCCATTAAGTATTTAATTGGGCAGGCTAAAGAACAAGATCGGTAGCTTGAAGCTATTTTCTCCTATAAGCTATTTGTATAATCATTCATATAATCATACACATCCATCTGGACCTGCAAATACTTATTTGGCCTCATTAAAAGACAAGTTGACAGGGGCATTACAGTCCACATGCGTAAAAACAAAGGAGTATACAATTTGAAATTCCTTGGCTTGTCTTGAAATAGTGGGTTCAATATTATGGCCACTTAGTTCACATATTGTGTTATTTGGAGCAAATTTCTACACTTAAGGTCCGAGTTTGTAGTCAGATTTATCTCCAGAAAAAAAAAATTGCAGAACTGGGCACGCCACATCCAAAGCAGAGAATCAGACATACTTTCTCAGGCTGGCTTCACTATAGCATTATCATCATTTGTTGTCCAGATTAATAAATACATTGATATACTGTGGTCATCTAAATATTCCAGAGATACTATTATTTGACACCTGCGGCAAATAGTGCTTCAAAGCATGTGATTGCATTGGAATGTCTCATCTCAGAAATATTTGAAAATTGTTCAGAGTGCTATAAATCAGCAGAATGCTCCCCAGGTTTAATTGCCTCTTTTCTTGAGTAATTTGCAGTAGTAGGTTCTCTGGCAGTCTTTCTTAAAATTAACAGGCGATTGACTGTATAGGATCTCTGCAAGTAAAATTAAACTTTTTTTTACAAAATATGTTCCCATAACAATTGAAAATAAAATCTTGTTTACTAAAGCCATTCAAAAATTGTAAATCCTCTCAAATGACCAAATCTGTTATTAAAAAAATCTAACACTTATCCATTTATCAAGTGAGAGACAGATGATCCTTTAATAACCTCATAAAATCATCAAACAAAATTTGAACATAGTCCCCTACAAGTTTAAGTATTTCAGATGTTTTTCCAACTCAGTCAAGCATGTTGGATAGCATGGGGGATTTTAGCTATGAAGAAAGGTTGAATCGACCAGGTTAATTTTCACTGGAATGCAGGAGGTTGAGGGGTGACTTGATAGAAGTTTATGAGATTGTGAATAACATGGATAGACTGAAAAGTATGAGTCTTTTTCCCAGGGTGAAGAGATCAATCACTAGGGGACACACATTCAAGAAGCAGGAGGGAGAGTTTAAAAGACATGTGCCGTAAAAGGCAAGTTTTTCACACAAAGGGTGGTGAGTGCCTAGAATGTATTGCCAGAGGAGGTGGTGGTAGCAGACACCATTGCAGCATTCAAGAAACACCTGGACGAATACATTAAATGGTAAAGGAATAGAGGGATACAGATCCTGTAAGTGAAGACCGTTTTCGTGTGGAAGGGCAAAATGTGTTGGTGTAGGCTTGGAGGGCTGAAGCGCCTGTTCCTATGCTTTATTGTTCTTTGTTCTTGGACCACAAAGGGTTATGAGTATCTCCTGGCAGTCTACCACGCAGAAACACTCAAAGGACCAGGTCAAAGCTATTAAATACACGCAGAGATAAGGTGCACAGTTTTTATTTCAACAGTAATCTGGGTTACCATGGTGATTTCAGTTTGAAAACAATTCACAGAGAATGGAATTTTACTTCAAATTCTCTTGAGTTTCACAACTTTAATTATGGTTTGGTGGGACTGAAAGTAACAAATTGTTTTCTTTGTTGCCAAACACACCAGCAGCTGGCACAATATCTGCTGAGCAGAGCCCACCCCCTCTTAATTCAGCAGTTACCAGTACCTGTTGGCTGTCCAATATCTCTTTAAACTCCAATATCCTGAGCTGACTCACAGTGATCTTCCTCCTTGTGTCGGCCTCTCAATTGTCATGTTTTTGTTTGTCATGACTGATGTTATATTTTTAATCTGTTGGTTTCTCTCTAGGAAGCAGCCCCTTCCCTTTTCAAATTACAGAATCCCTACTGTGCGGAAATACACCATTCGGCCCAGTGAGTCTGCACTGGCCCTCTAAAGAGCATCCCATCCGGACCCCACATTTACCATTGCTAATCTTTCTAGCCTACAAAGCCCCAGGATACTACAGACAATTTATCATGGCCAATCCATCTAACCTGCACATCTTTGGACTGTAGGGGGAAACCAGAATACCCAGAAGAAACCCACACAGACATGGGAAGAATGTGCAAACTCCATACAGACATTCACCCAAGTCTGGGATCGAACCCAGGTCCTTGGCAGTATGAGGCAGCAGTTGAAATCACTGAGCCCCTGTGCTGCCCATTTAACCCTGATAGTTCCCTCTCTATGACACGGTCTCTCCTCTTTTACCTCACATTGTTTATTAAATTAGTTTTAATTTCCATGAGAACAGTTAAAGTTATATCTTCTTCTTGAGCAAGGAACCCAAGGAAGCCCACAATTATGGCACCACAGCATCCTTTAATCATTGTACTCATGGATTTGTACTCTGGTCTAGATCTTAGAATTGTCTCATCAGTTTCGAGTTTCGAATGTGAACCTTCCTACTGAATTGGTGGTAAAATAAAAACACTCACCCTTCCTTTGATGTCAGTGTTCAACGCAGTGTCACCAACCAATCTTATGAAATCACCGCTCACAATACCAGATTGTTGTGGGGATTTTAAAATGGCAAGTTTAGAGTATTGTTATTATAGACTTTATTCATGCATATGCTCTGCACATGTTTCACCTGATTGTCCAGAACAGCTTCATCAGTTGGAACGTTTCAGTTAATAATCCTCAACTTAATACGGTGCCACCCCCTCTTATCTCAGTCTCAGCATTGGGTTTCTGCTGATCTCTATGGCAGCTTGATCTTCAGGTTTTCATTATCCCCTTGTTATCCAGCTGATGTTACTACTAGAGAAGTCAGATCCCAGGCTGAAAGCTGGCTTGATAGATCACTATGTTTTTTGGTTTGAATGTGGTTCTCTCTGCCTGAAACATAAGCATGCAACAATACAGATTTCTTTTTGGCAATGCTACAGATTTTTAGTTTGCAAAAAAAATGAAGATAAAATTGAATAAATTGAACTTTTTATATATAACACAATTTTAAAGACTTTGTATTTCACTGTGTGCTTCAATCTCATTAATCTCAATAGGACTCCTTTACAGTACACACACCAAAGAGAATTCCCTTCCCCATCACTTTGATCGGTTTTGACTGAACAAATGCTTCAATTTCCAGTCTAGAGAATCTGATTGCCTTTTCTTGAATCTTAATAAAGCTGAGTTTAGACTTTCTCAGCTTCAACTACGCCCTGAAGCATGTTAAAATAAACATTCATTCAGGAGCAACTTTAACATTCAGCTTCAACCATGGCTTCTATAAACTTGAAAGCTAAAAAGGTTTCTTCAAGATATGAGTGTTTCTTCTAAACCAAAGCAGAAAACAATTACAGATCCTTCTAACTGAAGCCTGATACATACCATTTACTCTGTTCACTCGTAAAACGCACCCAAAAACCCTATTACTTTGCAGGAAGTCTGTCTCTTTTACTGTGTTTTAAAATAAATCACTGCGCCAATAGAAGTATTTGTAAGTTAATTATTAAACTCCATAGGCACAGACCAAAGACATGTGCCACTTGTTCAAATTCTAAACTCTAAGGTGAATACATTAGTATGTTTATGAATTACACACTTTACATCACAATAGCAATGGATAATTTTTCCGACTAATATTCATCGTCAGTTTCCCACAGGAATGGAAACGTACCAGAATTCTGACAGTATTGGCTATATCTCCCATCATACCTCAAGAAAGTGCTCATAGTGATGTTTTCCCCTTGTTAGTCTGCATTTAAGTCTCATCTTAATCAATTATCACTTTTCACTGACCTTTCTGATCCCTCTTTATATTGCTTCTGGAATCATTACTTTCCAGCTATAGGACAACTTTACATCCCAATGTTCTTAATCTGCCAGCTTCATAGCCAGTGTCCTGTTCTCCTTCTGGAAAATAAATTGAATTTTAAGATCCCTGCCTTTCTCATCACTAGCTGAAATTTGATCCCTTAGCCTGGTAATTATTTTTCCTTCCTTATCAGCTTCCCTTTCCCTTGCCTCCTCAGTCATGAGCTGATTTCTCAGAAGCCTGATATCATCCAGGTTAGAATAGGGGTCTGAGTGAAATGGCTTATGGTGAGGTGTGTCTGGATCAGGTGACAAGTGTAGTGAGGCATTATCTCAATGTCAAGATCATCTTGTTTCATCTGTTATGCTTTTAAGAGACGGAATGGTGAAATTATCACTAGACAATGGAGAGAAGCTCATTGACAATTATTATTGATTATTACACACATTTTTAGTCCCAAATGTGCCTCTTTGATATTGACTCCCATCTTACCAACCTCGCCAAACCAGCTTGACATTAGGAAAGCTTGACAGGAAATCAGAGCGTATACCTAGCAGATTCAGCTCAGTGCTTGCTTTGAATGACCTCTATGTTAGAAACTGGGCAGCAACATCTCAAGGCACACTCCATGGGGAGTGGCCACATGCATCCCCCACATCCACAGACATTGATATCTGACTTATGGCAGCCCCTTACACCCTTATGATACATATCTGATTCACTTGCAGGATGCTTCTATCATTGTTGTTTGTCTACAACACAGACACTGCGCATTCAGGGACATGCATTCAGCTCAAGGATTTCACGAGGCTGCAACCCTGGGTTCTTCACTTAATATCACAGCAGCTAATCACTCTGAGCTTCCCTGGATGCTCTCAGCATCCTTGCCTTCAATTGCCTTTTTGAGCCTTTCCCCCTTAGCCAGAGATACCAGCCTCATAGTACTGATTATTTGCCTTGCCATTTAGCACAGACAGAAAGCCATAAAGCTTCTAAGTCAAGTCAATGGGATTAGCTTTCACCCAGGGGGTCCTGATACTGTAGTAAGGGGCAGCTTCCAGTATCAGTCCAGGAACATAGAAATGGTCAGTGAATCACTTGGGTGCTCAGAGTTAGGATTCTGTCTTCATAAATAGTGAGGAGCTGAGTTTCAGGCACCACACTACCTGCCTTGCCTCTTTCTGGCCTACTGTGGGCTGTTTCCTCCTGGATTGTGAGACAGGGACGTATTACAGGAGATGAAAGTGAGTGGCACAGCTGTTATTGTGGGTACAGGTGGGGAGGTGCCCTGAGCGAATGAGTAGGCATCACAGAGGGCATGCACTGCTACTGCTAGCAGAGGTTTAGGTGGGTAAGAGTATTTCATATCATCCCTACAGTGTGGAAACAGGCTTTTTGGCCCAGCAAGTCCACACTGACCCTCAGACCATGACACCCAGACCTGTGCTCTTATAATCCATCTAATCTACACATCCCTGAACACTATGGACAATTTAGCACGGCCTGTTCACCTAGCCTGCACATCTTTGGACTGTGGGAGGAAACCACAGCACCCAGAGGATACCCACACAGACATGGGGAGAAGGTGTGAACTCCACACAGACAGTCCAGAGGGTGAATGCAAACTGAGGTCCCTGTCACTGGAGGCAGCAGTGCTAACCACTGAGCCACCGTGCTGCCTTGAAGGAATGATGTTGCAGGCAATAATGAGAGTCACAGAGCATGAACTTTCATGGGAAATAGGTGCAGTAGCAGAGAGAGGGTGGGTGTGAGGTAGCAGAGAGAAGATGATGAAACTTCTGCTGACGGAGTGGAGAAGGTCATTCGCCTTCTTACAGTTCTAGGCATTCCCCCAAATGGCTGAGACTGCTTTAAACCTGGTAGCAACCTCGAGCCAGGCTGACATGGTCTTGTTTTTTGGGCTTCTGCGCAGTTGGATGGCAGAGGAATTTCTACATCAGTACCACCCCATCCAAAAGATCCTCCAAGTCCCTGCTGCACATTGGGTGAGAGTTCCGTCATCTGCCATTCCGACAACTGATATGAGGAAACGTAGGTCAGCTGAGAACTGAATCTGCCCGTCCTGATGCACAGTGGCCTTTTAAGGATGGCATGGGCGTGAAGCATGATAGGGAAATCTGAGATATCTGATGAGTGGTGAGATTTACTCTAGGAACGGCATTGTGTGGAAATTGAACATGAGTGACACCATAGGGGTGAGGTAAATTATTAATGAGATGAGTTTGGTAAGACAAGGCAAGAGAATGTACTAGGCCTCATGATGACAAACGGTCTCAAATTCTTAATGCAAGTCAGACTTAGCCGAAAAATAACATGTAGCTCACAGAACCAAGGGAAACAGCAGACAACAGCTTGCAAACTTAAATGACAAAAGGAATGATGGTGCAAGGCAAGTTGATCAATGAAAAGAAACAAAAGATGGATCCTGTGTACAATTGATGACAATAGAATGATCAAAAACACTGGCTGCCTGTAAAAAAACTGGAAGCAGTAGTTGTCATTATGTAGATCAGAAGCTGCTGTTTGGGGAAATGATTGAACGTGATGATTTTCCAAATTGAAAAATACCTGCCACAACATGATTGATGGCTACAGGTACACCTGGAGTTCTCCAACCACCCAATACTGTAGTATGTCATAGATCATGGCAGTTTAATGAAAATTTTATGCTTGGAAATTTGTGCATGACTATTTTCCTTAAAGGTAAATTCTCCTCTATTAAAACTAGAGAGAAAAATTTGAATCAAATATGAAAGAGGTAATTATCTCTAGCAGGAGTTGTGCCGTAAAGAACAGTTTGTATGTGATGTGACAGAAAATGTAGGCACAACATCCTTTTAGATTCTGCATTTTTTCAGTTAGTGATTTTTTTTCCTAAATATTCATACTTTATTTCTTGTTAAAAAAAACACTCCAGTGAGAGTTTTTATTAATTTTTCAGCACGAGGAAATTTGCCAGTTTCCTTCTCAGAAGTTTTATAAAGGGAAGCTGGAAACTGATCCTACGCTTGCATGTCGTTCCCCAAGTGTCTTCTATCATCGTGGAAAGATGAGCTGCCCGATAATCTTTGGGCATATCCTGGGAGATGAAATTAGTTTGATGGTTTCGACTGAGGAGGGAAATGAGAATTCCAGAGCAAACAGATTGGAGGCTGAAAAAGCTGTGAGTAGTTTTCGTTTTCTTCATTCTTTCACGGTATGTGGGCATCATGGACAACGTGAACATTTCTTGCCCATCTCTGATTGCCTTTGGACAGAGTTGCTTGTTCGGCCATTGCAGAGGGAAGTTAAGTCTCAACCACGTTGCTGTTGGTCTGGAGTCACCTGTATTCCAAACCCCCACACCCATAAATCCCAAAAGAGTCAGTCAAGGACGCATCTCTGTCAATTCTGCAACCATTCAGCTCTTCACAGCGTTAATTGGCTGCAAATGAGATGTCGGCCCCTCGCTCAGAAGGAAGTCCTGACTCTGAGACCAAATGTAGTAGGAACTGCAGATGCTGGAGAATCTGAGATAACAAGGTGTAGAGCTGGATGAACACAGCAGGCCAAGCAGCATCGTAGGAGCACAAAAGCTGACGTTTCGGGCCTAAACCCTTATCAAAATGTCAGCTTTCCTGCTCCTATGATGCTGCTTGGCCTGCTGTGTTCATCCAGCTCTACACCTTGTTATCTCGGAGACCAGATGGTTTGGCTGCTTATTGTTCCACCAGTGAGAAAAAAATACACTTGGGGTTTGGAATGCACTGCCTGGAAATGCAGTGGATGCAGGATCAATTGAGACATTTTAGGCGACATTGGACAACTATTTGAATAGAAATATTGCAGAGGTATGGAGGGAAAGCAGCAGATGGGAAGTAGGTAATGATGCTTACTTGAAGAGCCAGTGCTAGAGTAATGAGCTGAATGGCGAAGTAACATTTCAGTGATTCTGAGTCCCAAGAGTACTGTAGTCAGGACTACACGATTCTAAATGCCAAAGTTCAAGTCCAGGGAGGTAGGGATGGTCTCCAAACAGGGAGGTCCAACCTAGGAGTGAGTGCAAGGAAGATGGAGGTGGGATGTCAATGGAGAAATCAGGGGAGAGGAAGTGCATTAGGGGACAGATCATGTGGGAGTATTGGGGTTGCCTGATATAGAAAGGCCTTTCCTGCCCAAGGTGACTTTCTGAGCTTCAACGTGTTCCTGAGATCCTCCTGTCAACCTGAAAACTGAGGCCAAGTAGGTTACAATTCTTAAATAGTCACTAATTATTCACCTGGTTCAAGGCAGTGAAGCCTAATCTGGTGCTACCATAAAATGATGCACTGATGGGGATGGGTAGTGCATAGGCCATCCAGGGAATCTAATGAGCACGCTCCATGCCTGTAAACCCACCAGCGGGGATTTATAGTATTCAGTCCATGGTTCCGTGCGGACACTGCTTCTTTCAGTCTTTATTACATAGTGTTTCACAGGATACAGTCTTCTCTTCCTTTTGCTAAAGATTTTATCTGCTGTCCTAACAGGACTGGTTAGTTGTAACAGCTGGACACTAAAATTAAAATTTTATGTATGTCAGTGTTCTATACATAATGAGGAGTGCTTGAACTTGCAATAAAACTTCTTAAAAAGCTATCTTTTTCCAGCACAGAAAAGAAAGCATTACATAATTTCATAGAACATGGAACAGTACAGTACAGTACAGGCCCTTCAGCCCACGGTGTTGTGCCAACTTATTATCCTACTGAGATCAATCTATCCTGCATACCCTACATTTAACTATCCTCCTTGTGCCTATCCAAGATTCGCTTAAATGTCTCTAAAGTAACTGACTCCACTACCACTGCCGGCAGCGCATTCCACACGCCCACTGCTCTGTGCAAAGAACCTACCTCTGACATCTCTCCTATACCTTCCCCCAATCACCTTAAAATGATGCCTCCTCATAATAGTTATTTCCGCCCTGGGGAAGAGTCTCTAACTATCCAGTCGATCTTTGCCTCTCATCATCTTGTAAATCTCTATCAAGTCACCTCTCATCCTTCTTCACTATAGTGAAAAAAGCCCTAGCTCCCTCAACCTTTCCTCATAAGACCTGCCCTCCAGCCCAGGCAGCATCCTGATAATTCTCCTCCTCACCCTCTCTAAAGCTTACATATCTTTCCTGTAATGAGGTGACCAGAACTGAACACAATTTTCCAAGTGTGGTCTAACCAGAGCTTTATAGGGCTGCAGCATAACCTCACAGCATTTAAACTCAATGCCCCTGCCAATGAACACCAACACACCATACACCTTCTTTACAACCCTATCAACGTGGGTCATAACTTTGAGGGATCTATGGATGTAGACCCCAAGACCCCTCTGTTCCTCCACACTGCCAAGAATCCTGCCATTCACCCTGTATTTTGCATTCAAATTTGACCTTCCAAAATGAATCACTTACCACAATTTCTTTACCATCATGAGTACAGTTCTGCTGAATCTTTTGATAATATTAGTAATTCCTATCCTGCGTACCACATTGAAACTAGAGACTCAGCTAAAGCATGGAGGATTGCAGATCACGACCGTGTGCCAACATGGGCTCATGGAGAATGGAAAAAACATGTCAGTTGTTGACAAAATTACTAATCACATTGATTACTATCAGAGCATTTGAGAACAAACTTGTGAAAATTAAACATGAACATTATATATCAACAAATCCCTATCTGGTAAAAGATGTCATGTGGATTGAAGTCTTTTTCTGTCACCATGAGGCGTACTAATTGTGGTTAAAGACATATACTTTATACAAGAGCTGGATCTGGTGAAGAGAGAATAATCTGTGGTAAGTCGATCTCTGACTTGAAAGTTACACCTTCCTGTATTCACTGTCTCCGTTTTTCCATTTGATGTACAGGTGTTCATTGTGAAGCAGTTGACTTTCGCCAAAATCAAACCAAATGAGATTGCAGTTTTAACACCCTACAATGCCCAGGTGTTGGAGATAAACAAACTACTCAACACAAAAGGAATTACAGGAGTAAATGTGTGTACCATCATAAAAAGCCAAGGTACTCGTACATGTCAACTTCACCTCCTTTGTAAATTTTGATGGCAACTATGTTGCTTATTTCACAGAATACTTTTCCAGTGTGATGATGGGATATTTTAACCTGCCGGAGTGTGAACATAGGAACAGGAATGGGCCATTCAATGAAGTCATGGCTGATATATGGCTTAATTCCATGGCTTAACCTCCCTTTGGCTCATATCCCTTAATACCTTTGCTTAACAAAATTGTGTCTACCTCAGATTTAAAATTACAACCAGCATCAACTGTCGTTTGTGAAAGCGAATTTCAAACATCCACCACCCTTTGTGTGTAGACGTGATTCTTAACATCCCTCCTGTATGGTCTGGCCCTAATTGTCAGACTCTGCCCTCTCATCCCAGCGTAGAATTAGACAGAGGATCTTGGTAAACAAACCAAGTAGCTGCTGAAGCCTGCACTGCCATTCTGTTAGATTTTGGCAGCTCTGTAACTACCACGATCTTATTGAACTGCTAGGCAGGCTTGAAAAATCAAATGGCCTTATTCTGCTTGAGTCCTGTGAGCCTATGTTCCTACCATATTTACTCTCTTTCAACTCATATCTTTCAACACCAGAATTCCAATTGGAAAATCTTCCCAGCATCCGTATTCTTTTCAGTTTGAAATTTCTGTTATTTAATCCAAGCCAAGAACAAAATAGCCCCGATAAGAATCTCCGTCTACCCCCACACTTCTGAATGGGCTGGGGTTTCTTCCCCTGGAACATTGGAGGCTGAAGGATTACCTTATAGAAGTTCATAACATCATGAGATGCACGGCTAGGATGAATAGCCACGGTCTTTTTCCTAGGATGGGGAGTCCAAAACTAGAGGGCATGGGTTTAAGGTCAGAGGGGAAGATTTAAAAGGGACTTGAGGAACAATATTTTCACGTGGAGAGTGTGGGGAGCGAGCTGTTAGAGGTGGTTGGGGAGGCGGGTACAATTACTTTTTTTAGAAGGCATTTGGATGGGTACATGAATAAGAAGGGCTTAGAGGGATATGGGCCAAATGCTGGCAAATGGGACTAAATCAGTTCAGGATATCTGGTTGGCACAGGCGAGAAGGATCAAAGGGTCTGTTTCCATGCTGACTTTATGACTGAACATTCTTAACAAATTCACTTCAGAAAAATTGAACAAATGATGCCTTAAGTTATTTGGTGTTGGTGTAGACTTTGTACAGCACCTAAAAGCAAGTATTTACCAATTCTGGACAATAAGTTGTCTATTAATTAATCAGGAGGCAATGTTTCAATTGACAGTGCAGCCTACAACTATCAAGGTCACCATGCCCCTTATTTTTTAATGCACTACAAACATTGTAGTCTGTGGCACGTTACAGAAGTGACAAATCACTGTTTGCTGTGCAACACTGTGGCAGCAAGGTGAATGAGACTGTCACTGTCAGGAGAACATGCACCAGATTCCCATAGAATAAATCAGGAGGAAAGGACAGTAAACTTTGACTAGACTGTAGATTTTCCCATGGACTGAAGTATCAGAGTCTGCACAGTGTTTCCTGAATGCTTCCTTGATTGGAATTCTTTTCAACACCAATGAAAATCGCTCCCTTTTTAGGCAGTTTGGTTGCAAACACTAATGGTGCATCATGTAAATCTGTAACTAATTTCCAGACATCAATCATGGTTTGACTTATCTGCACCAGGCCTCTGTGTCACCATTATACCAACTTGGAGGTGCGGCCTGGATACCTGTTGACAAGGGATAATGCCTTCATGATTTTTTCTCAAGGACAAAGTTATAAGCCCAATGTGTGTACCCACTGAGAGCCATTCCACACCAGATATATAATTGAGCAGAATATTGGTTTACTGTCCGTGGCCATGATTTGTGACCAAATACTGCAGGCTGCAGAATTTATTAATACTGAAGGAGGAACCCTTGATGTGTGGTGACATGAAATGGAGGAGAAGAAGCAGGTGATGTGAAGACCCTGTGACAAGGCGTGAGGAGAGGACTCCAGGCTATAAAACCAGGGTAAAGAACAGCAAGAATTCAGAGGTGTATGGGACAGTGGGAGTAAGAGTGAGAGATCAAGCAAATCATTCCTGTCATCCAGAAATCAGTCTGCTAAAACTTCATTGCTCTCTCTTAATAGGAGGCCTTTTCAAATACTCGCAGGGTTTCTGCTGGGGCTTATGTAGGAAAATTGTTGGCTTTAGTTTGGACTATATTCACTCAAAAATGAAGGGAGATCTCATGCAAAATTTTAAATTCTAATAGGACTAAACAGGGTAAACGCAGGAAGGGTGTTCTCAATGACTGGGGAGTCCAAAACCAAGGATCACAATCTAAGGATACAGGAGAAGGCTGTTTAAGACTGAGATGAGAGGAAATTTCATCACCCAAGGATCAATGAGCCTGTAGAATTCACAGAACATGGTTGAGGCCAAAACATTAAATGGTTTTAGGGAGGAGATAAAATAACTGTTAGAGCTAATGGAATCAAAAAGTATGAGGTGAAAGTAAGAACAGGGCATGAAGTTCAATGATCAGACATGACCATATTGAAGAGCAGAGCAGGCTTGAAGGGCTGAATGGCCTGCTCCTGCACCTACCTTTTATGTTTCTATGTTTAAAAGCAGTGTCAGCACAAAGCAGAAAGTTTGTTAGTGAGTAAGTTGTTTTTCTCCACCTTAAAGCTGCATTGACAATTAATAGGAGTTCTGGTTTTCTTTTAATTTCTTACTTGGCTTAAAGTTAGGCTAAGAATATTTTAACTTGTTTAACTCTGAGGGTTGTGAACTTTTGGCATTCTCTAACACAGAGGCCTATGGACCCTCAATTTGAGGATGGTTAAGCAAGAGTTTGATAGGTTTCTGATTATCAGTGGGATACAGGACTTTTGGGATGGGATGGGTAAACGGTATTGAAGTGTTCAAGCAGACATGATCACATTGAGTGCTGGGACAAGCTCACACACTGAATGGCCTTCTCCCTTTCCCGTGATCCTTTGTCCCTAACTAATGGCAGGGGAGCTCAGGCCTATGTGTGGCAGCCTGCAGTATGTGGGAAATCTTAGATGCTCCTGTCAGTCTGGGTGACTACATACAGGAAGTGCCATGGGGTTGACAGCCTAAACACCAAATTTCAGAGTCTGAGTATTGGCTGGAAGCATTGCAATGTCTGTCTGTGAGTCTGAGAATCACATGGAGAGCATGTTTCAAGAAGGTGCAGTCAGAGAAGGAGTGGGCGACTACCAGTTAGCAGATGGTCACATAAGCCACAGAGTGCACCTGTGTTTTCTGTTTTGGAAAATGATGAGAGTTACAGTTTCTCTGGGGACTGCAGCCAGAGCCCAGCTGCACAAATGGAAGGACAAAAAGAGAAAAGGCAATACTGGTAGGAGACTTAAGACTGAAGGCTACAAACAGGCAGTTCTTCAGCCACAGACATGACTGATGGTGTGTTGCCTGCCTGTGACCTTGGTCAAGGATATCACTGAACCACTGCATAGCATTCTGAAGGGGAACAGCAAACAGTCCATTAAGTAGTTTACACTGAGACCACCAACAAAGGGGAAAATGTCTTGCAACAAGAATCTAGGCAATTAGGTAGCCGATTTAAGTGCAGGACCTCAAAGATTGTAATCTCTGGATTACTCCCAGAGTCATGTGTTAGTGTAGGATAGGTGGATACACAGTTGAATGCGTGGATGATGTGTTGATGCAAGAGGGTGGGTTCTGGATTCCTGGAACACTGGATCCATTTCTGGGGAAAGTGGGACCTGGACATATGTGTTGGACTGTACCTGAATATCCTTGCAAGTGTGGTATGGTGGTGAAAGCGTTGTCAGTACTGTTAGAGAGGTTTTAAACTACTTTGCCAGGAGGTGGGATACTGAGTAGAAGTACAATAGACAGTGACACACAGACACATGTAGAGTACAAACCAAGTCAATCTACGAATCTCTGAGCATATACAGTCAAGTTAAAACACAAGGGAACATGATCAGACTGCATGATATTTATTTAATACAAGGTGGCTTGCAACATAGGCAGATGACTTGGCGTGTTGATAAACACATGGGGTTGCGATATCATTGTTATCACAGAGATGTGGTTGAGGGAGGGTCAGAACTGGAAGATCATTATTCCACGATGTAGAATCTTCTGGTGAGACAACTGTGAGGTGTAAATGAGGAGGTCTTGTCACAAAATTGATCAAAGTGTCAAAAACTGCAATAAGGTGGGGATGATATCTTAGAAGGTTTCTCAAATGAGACCATGTGGGTAAATTCCAAAAGAAAAATGGGTATTCATGTTCCTGGGAGGGTACTGTAGAACCCCAAACAATCAAGGTGAGATAGAAAGATAGATATTTAGGCAAATCAAAAGAAGTGTAAAAGTTATAGATTTATGCTAGTACATAATTTCAATTTCCACCATATTATTTGGCCAGACAAAGAATAAAAGGTTTAGAGCAGCAGAATTCTTCACATGTATCCTGGAAAGCCTTTGAAGTAATATATTAGACAGGGGCAGTGCTGCACCTAATATAAGGGAATGAAGCCAGGCAAGGAATTGACGAGTCACTTGGGGAACATTTTGGTGATAATGACTCAGTAACATTTAAGGAAAAAGATAAATGATGGACAAAATGTAAAGGGTATGAATTGGGGGAAGGCCAATTTTAAAATGATAAAACAAGATCTGGCCAAAATGGACTGGAAACAACTACTTATAAGAAAAGTTATGTGTCAGCTGTACGGGTAACCCAGAAAGGAGATTGTGCAGAGACAACATGTTCCTGAAAAGGTTAAGAATGGGACCAACAAGTTCAGAAAATCCTAGTTGTCAAACAATGTGTGCAATTGAATAAGGGGAAAATAAGGAACTGTATAGCAGTTAGTGAGTGTTCAAGACAGCAAAATGCATGAGATTAACTTAAGAAAAAAGATCAGGAGAGTGAAAAGGAGGCACGGAAAATCAATGATGGAAAAAATAAAGGAAAATCCAACGATGTTTCTGAAGTGGATTAGGGACAAGGCAATAACGGGAGAAAGAGTAGAGCCTAAAGTAGCAATCTGAGCCTGGAGCCAGAAGATGTAGGTCAGGTTGTAAAGGAATACTTTGCCTGCAACAGTTAGTGTAGTTGTAATGCTGTAGGTATAGGAATCAGGGAGTGGGGCAGTTTTATAATTGAACAAGCTAGGATTGAGAGGGAGGGGGTTTTACCTGCCTTAAAAATCCCTAGATTTATTGAAGTGGATTGCAGGCTGCTGTGGGAGTCAAATGCAGAGACTGAAGAGGTACTGACGTCAATTTTGAAATCCTGTCAAATGATGGGGTCTCAGAGGAATGCAAAACAGCTAATATGGTACCATTGTTCAAGAGAGTATTCAAGGTAAACCGGGAAACTACAGGCTAGTGAGTCTTACATCAGTCATAGGAAAGTGAATCTATCCCTCAAAACAATTTCCACTTCGAGAGGCAAGAATTAATGAACCACGATTAGTCATATATCAGTGTGGCTTTTTCAGGAGACGCCATGTCTAATAAATTTGATTTAGTTATTCACGGTGGCGACTAGGTGTGTATATGTGGGTAGGAGAGTTCAGCATCATAGGTTTGTGTGTCAACTCCAACAAATCTTCAAAGTCTCATGTCAGACTTGAATAACAATTGAGTGATATAATTCAGAATCACTCATATGCCTTGAGGAGCTGTCTTGTTAGTTCCTTCATGATTTATCCCCAGTGGTTATGTTTGGAAGTTGGAAAACATGTGAACCTGCACAGATGACATTGGTCGGAGACTTTCAACAGCTGTATGCTCGGAGGGTACAGTTGAAGACTGCAGCATCTCAACATATTACAGTTTATCCCAGCTAGCTTGACACTAACAGGAGAACAAGCAGAGTGTGAAGTGAGGAATAGGCATACTATTATCACGAAAGGATAAGGGATAACTTACCATGGCACCAAGACCACCTTTCTGTAGCTGACTTTAGCATTCTTACACCCTTATAGTGCATGAGTGATATAACACTCTGAAATCTAGGCCTTGTGTTCCTTAAGTATTGTAGAGGCCTTTATGATCATAAGAAATAGGAAGAGGGCAAGGCCAATAAGCCTCTGAAGCCTGCTCAACTATTCAGTCAGATCGTGGCTGATCAGACATTTTCTGCCCTTTCCCTGTAGCCCTTGATTCCCCTATTGATCAAGAATCTTATATATCTCAGCCTCAACTATGCACGTGGACTCTGCTTCACAGAGCTATAGGAAAGACGTTATGAAACATTAAAGGGTTCAAAAAGATTAACAAGGATGTTGCCAGGTTTGGAGGATTTGAGCTATAGGTTTAGGCTGAATAGGCTGGGGCTATTTTCTCTGGAGCGTCAGAGGCTGAGGGGTGATCTTATAGAGGTTTACAAAATCATGAGGGGCATGGATAAGGTGAATAGCCAAGGTCTTTTCCCTGGAGTGAGTGGGTCCAAAACTAGAGGGCATAGGCTTAAAGTGAGAGGGGAAAAATTTAAAAGGGACGTAAGGGGCAAATTTTTCATGCAGTGGGTGGTGCGTGTATGGAATAGGCTGCCAAAGGAGGTGGTGGAGGCTGGTATAATTAAAACATTTAAAAGGCATCTGGACAGGTATACGCATAGGAAGGGTTTAAAGGGATATGGACCAAATGCTTGCAAATGGGACTATATTAAATTAAGACATCTGGATCGGCATGGATGAGTTGGACCGAAAGGTCTGTTTCTGTGCTGTACATCTCTGTAACTCTATTTCTGTGGCAAGGAGTTTCAAAGACTCTCAACCCTCTGAGAGAAGAAATTCCTCCTCATCCCAGTCTGAAATTGGCAAATTAAATCTTCAGTACTTACATCAAGGGAGAAGAAAGAATCGTGTTCAACTATTGCAGTGTGCAAAGCAGAGAATGTAGGAGAAGGTAGAAATGAGAAGGGAAGGGATGACGTGGTATGAAAAGAGCATGTGCACCTCCAGTATTGTCACCCATTACAGTCCATGGTAGTCATTTCTCGATTGAAATCTTCCTTCTTGCCTGCAGACAAATGTATCTCTGCTTTAGGTGATTCTGGCTGCCTTAAAGTGATAGAAGAGCTCAACTTGCTTCACCAACATCTCCAGAGCCATTGAGGAGCACTGGTTACACCAATTTCACATGGTCCCTAAGACCTCCAGGAGCAATCATGTGCAGTTTATGCTGTGTCCAGAGCTTGCCCATTTCAGGCGCAATTAAATTTCTTAGCTATACTTTTCAGATGAAGCAGGGAAAGCAAGAAAATATATTGAAGTATTGCAGTCTTCTTAGAAAGTTAAAACAGTAAAAGAAATGTCTAACCATAAACTGGTTCAAAAATTTTATTCAGTTACTGTCAGTCATTACAGTACCTCAGCAATGAAATAACAAGGATGGAAATATTCAAATAAACAATACATACCCTTGGACATAGTTTATTTTTAGGCTTTTACTTCAGATTAAGCATTGTTACTAAAGCAAGGTAAGGTTTTGGCTATTTGGTTTCAGAAATGCAAAATTTTGAACAACAGTATTTGAAACACAGGGAATGGGAAATAGCAGAAATAAAAAGGTATGGGAGGGTGAACAGAAAACCTGAAACTCAGTGATAGTTCTCACACCAAGTTTAACTGATTCTTTAATAAATAATTCATGCCATTTGATTTGGGCTTCCATCATTTCTGATGTTGTGCAAAACTTTTGTTTGGGTATGTTGGCAGTAAAGCAGTTCGGGTAAAATATACATACAGCTCCATCCATCAAAATGTATGTATGAAAAGCTCATCAATTTTTTTTCTCATGTTCTTTTAGGAAGTGAATGGCGCTATGTCATTCTTTCTGCAGTTCGATCACTTCCACAAAGAGAAATTGACAAACAACCTTCAAAAGCTTGGCTGAAGAAACATTTAGGTTTCATCACTGATCCAAACCAAGTGAATGTTGCACTTACAAGAGCAAAAGAAGGCCTTTGTATTTTGGGTGAGCAAAATCTCATATCTCAAAGATCGTCTTTGCAAAAGTGTTCGGCAAAGCGTTATTAGTGCTTCCCCCCGGGAAAAAAGGGCTTTAAAAGCGTCGACTCAATCACAAGCAAATGCAGGAATTGCAACCAAATTACAGGCCTGGACTTTGGCCCTGAGTTATTTACCACAAAAGATAGCACAGGTCTGTCACCTGTCATGAAGCTGCTATAAGCTTTTGTTAAGGTTAGATAGACTGAATAAACACATGGACAAATATAACTGGTTAGAGACATAGAAAGAACGTGGCTTTGCTAAAGTAAAGCCTTTCCTGACTAATCTAATAGTATGCTTTCAGATGTAACATTGGGACCTACTTATGAACAGGACTACATATCATATTGTATGATTATGTCTCATATGGCATCTTCAGTTTTCCAAAGTGAGGACAGGTGACATCAACTTTCCTGCTCCTCTGATGCTGCCTGGCCTGCTGTGTTCCTCCAGCTCCACACTGTGTTATCTCCGACTCCAGCATCTGCCGTTCTTGCTATCTCAAAGTCAAAAATGAGTTGTTTAACTGCTGGTTCACAAGAGTTATAGCAACTATGACCTTATGACTAATTCAATGTTCCTTCATACATATTAAAAAGCCAGTGCTTTTTCACTTACAGAGAGACTGGTCTATGTTGTCCTACCCTGCAACATCCTCCACTGTTCCTCAGTTGTTTTACTCATTGGTAGAACTTCCTAGTTTTAATGGGACAGTCTTTGCCTCATCCCATTAAAATTTGCTTTACCTAAATCCAAAGTTCAAGACTGCAGCCTTTGCGAATCTCTTACAAATGCTACCTGAAACTCAATCACCTTATGATCACTATTTGACAAATGCTCAAAAACAGCTAGGTCACGAATTAAATCAGACTCATTGCTCACTGCTGGATCCAGTATCCTTGTCACATCCAAGCCAGCTTGCCATAGGAAACTATCCCGGACGTGCTCTCAAAATTCACAATCTTTCTGGCAGTTGTTTGCCTGCCTTTTCCTGTCTATGTTGATTAAAATCCCCCATTAATACTAGTGTGTCTTTCCTACGTAAGTTGCTTAATTTCAGCATTTATACAATCTAGCATTTCTCAGCTGCTACCAGGTGGTCTACAAATGACACTTGTGATTTTAATTCCTTTCTGGTTCCTCAATTCTACCAATAAAGTTTCCACTGGGTGCGTTCTCCTCGTTACATCTTCCTCACCATAGAAAATAATTCTCTTTCTACTTGGTAATGCTACTGTATCTTCTCTGCATTTTCTCTACCCCACCTGTAAATCTCATAACCTAATATGTTTAGTTCCCAGTGCTGACCATCCTGCAGCCATGTCTCCACAATGGCTGCTATGTTACAGTTTCCAATCAAATCTGTGACTGCAGCTCATTTAATTTGTTCCTGACACTCTGTGCATTTGTATAAAGAACTCTAGTTTTGGCTGTACACTCTCTATCCTGTCCTTAACATAGAACATAGAACAATACAGCGCAGAACAGGCCCTTCGGCCCTCGATGTTGCGCCGACCTGTGAGCTAATCTAAGCCCATTCCCCAACACTATCCCATCATCATCCATATGCTTATCCAAGGACTGTTTAAATGACCCTAATGTGGCTGAGTTAACTACATTGGCAGGCAGGGCGTTTCACGCCCTTACCAGTCTCTGAGTAAAGAACCTGCCTCTGACATCTGTCTTATATTTATCACCCCTCAATTAGTAGCTATGCCCCCTTGTACAAGCTAATGTCATCATCCTCGGAAAAAGACTCTCACTGTCCTATCTAATCCTCTGATCATCTTGTATGTCTCTACTAAATCCCCTCTTAGCCTTCTTCTCTCCAATGAGAACAGACCCAAGTCCCTTGGCCTTTCTTCATAGGGCCTTCGCTCCAGACCAGGCAACATCCTGGTAAATCTCCTCTGCACCTTTTCCAATGCTTCCACATCCTTCCTATAATGGGGTGACCTTCAGCGCCTTTTTATTATTTCTCCCTCCTATCTTACTGAATGCTCTTTTTATAGTCCTGCCTCATTTATTAAACCGGCCCTACTTATGCATCCTATTAAACTGTACCTTCTCCTCACATCCTGACCTGCTACTCTGGCTCCCACCCCTCTTGCCAGAATATTGGTGTCCTTCAGGTTAGGTGCAACCTGTCCTTGTACAGGTCCCTCCTGCCCTGGAAGAGATCCTAACGAGTCAGATATTGAAATCCCTCCCAAATACACCCACTCTTTAGCCAAGCATTCAATTGTATTATCTTCCCATTTCTGGCCTAACTAGCTCATGGCACAAGCACTAGAATTACAAGGTCCTGCTTTTTGACTTTTTGCCTAACTCCCTAAATTCCTTTTGCAGGACCTTCTCACCCTTCTTGCCTATGTCATTAGTTTCAATATGGACCATGAACTCCAACTGCTTGCCCTCCCCTTTCGGAATGTACAGTGCATTCTCAGAGATATCCTTGACCCTGGCACCAGAGAGGCAACACACCATCCTGGAAAATAATAAAATGTGAGGCTGGATGAACACAGCAGGCCAAGCAGCATCTCAGCAGCACAAAAGCTGACGTTTCGGGCCTAGACCCTTCATCAGAGAGGGGGATGGGGGGAGGGGACTGGAATAAATAGGGAGAGAGGGGGAGGCGGACCGAAGATGGAGAGTAAAGAAGATAGGTGGAGAGAGTGTAGGTGGGGAGGTAGGGAGGGGATAGGTCAGTCCAGGGAAGACGGACAGGTCAAGGAGGTGGGATGAGGTTAGTAGGTAGCTGGGGGTGCGGCTTGGGGTGGGAGGAAGGGATGGGTGAGAGGAAGAACCGGTTAGGGAGGCAGAGACAGGTTGGACTGGTTTTGGGATGCAGTGGGTGGAGGGGAAGAGCTGGGCTGGTTGTGTGGTGCAGTGGGGGGAGGGGACGAACTGGGCTGGTTGAGGGATGCAGTAGGGGAAGGGGAGATTTTGAAACTGGTGAAGTCCACATTGATACCATATGGCTGCAGGGTTCCCAGGCGGAATATGAGTTGCTGTTCCTGCAACCTTCGGGTGGCTGTCCGTCTTCCCTGGACTGACCTATCCCCTCCCTACCTCCCCACCTACACTCTCTCCACCTATCTTCTTTACTCTCCATCTTCGGTCCGCCTGCCCCTCTCTCCCTATTTATTCCAGTCCCCTCCCCCCATCCCCCTCTCTGATGAAGGGTCTAGGCCCGAAACGTCAGCTTTTGTGCTCCTGAGATGCTGCTTGGCCTGCTGTGTTCATCCAGCCTCACATTTTATTATCTTGGAATCTCCAGCATCTGCAGTTCCCATTATCTCTGACACCATCCTGGAATTTTGCTTATGGCCACTGAAATGCCTATCTTTGTCCTGATTATAGCGCCCCCGAATGCTCAACTGCACTTTGACTCTCCCTGCTGTCCAACAGAGCCAGCTTTGTTGCTATCCCCTGACAAGCCATCCCCTTTTCTCAGAGGGGAATGGCCACAAGGGTCTTCACCTGTGACTGTTTGCCCCTCCTAGCAGACCCTCATTTATCGACCTCAACTTTGGTTGCAGCAATGTCCCTGAAACTCCTATCGATGACTTTTTATCTCACCTACATGCTCCTCAGTGGCTTCCAACATGTTTTCCAGCCAATCTGTGTTATCTGAGGGGAGCTGTAGCTGGACGTATTTCCTGCAGATGTAGTTGTTGGGGACTTTTGAACTATCCCTGATTTCCCGAAGCATCACGCCTCAAGAACAGCCATCTGTAACCCTCTGGTGACTGCTGGATTAAAAATAAATAAATAAGTAAATGAACAAATATTGCCTAGCTACTTAAATTACAGTCAATGCTTCCCAGACAAGAGGCTTACTAAATATATTATCCTCCAAACAACAGTACAAATAATACACCCTGCGCTACAGGTTTGGTCAGATTGTAGATGGCGGAAGTGTCGGCCACCCAAGACATTTTTCCATCCCCACCCTTGTCTGCTTTCCGGAGAGACCACTCTCTCCGTGACTCCCTTGTCCACTCCACACTCCCCTCCAACCCCACCACACCCGGCACCTTCCCCTGCAACCGCAGGAAATGCTACACTTGCCCCCACACCTCCTCCCTCACCCCTATCCCAGGCCCCAAGATGACTTTCCATATTAAGCAGAGGTTCACCTGCACATCTGCCAATGTGGTATACTGTATCCATTGTACCTGGTGTGGCTACCTCTACATTGGGGAAACCAAGCGGAGGCTTGGGGACCGCTTTGCAGAACACCTCCGCTCGGTTCGCAACAAACAACTGCACCTCCCAGTCGCGAACCATTTCAACTCCCCCTCCCATTCCTCAGACGACATGTCCATCCTGTGCTTCCTGCAGTGCCACAATGGTGCCACTCAAAGGTTGTGGGAACAGCAACTCATATTCCGCCTGGGAACCCTGCAGCCCAAGGGTATCACTGTGGACTTCACAAGCTTCAAAATTTCCCCTCCCCCCACTGCATCCCAAAACCAGCCCAGCCTGTCTCTGCCTCCCTAACCTGTTCTTCCTCTCACCCATCCCTTCCTCCCACCTCAAGCCACACCTCCATTTCCTACCTACTAACCTCATCCCACCTCCTTGACCTGTCCATCTTCCCTGGACTGACCTATCCCCTTCCTACCTCTTCCCTTATACTCTCCTCTCTGCCTATCTTGTTTTCTCTCCATCTTCGGTCCGCCTCCCCTTCTCTCCCTATTTATTCCAGTTCCCTCTCCCCATTTATTCCAGTTCCCTCTCCCCATCCCCCTCTCTGATGAAGGGTCTAGGCCCAAAACATCAGCTTTTGAGCTCCTGAGATGCTGCTTGGCCTGCTGTGTTCATCCAGCTCCACACTTTGTTATCTTGGATTCTCCAGCATCTGCAGTTTCCATTAACACTAGTCTGTCTAGTCTCTTACTTCATGTTGCACTGGAAAGGAATACATTCTTCGAAATAGAACAGATCAAAAATAGACCAGATCAAAAATAGAACCTCACATTTGCATTTTGCCAAAATGTAAATACTTTCTTGAATACTATACAAGCATATTTATGCTTGGAAGGAAATAAAATTCAGCCAGTCATCATCTGATTTCAGAAACCCAAACAACTTAATCAGAAGGCAAATACTGCCATCTAAAGGCAGAATCAGATTCTGCACAATTGAAGATGAAGCAGCAATAGCATCTGTGTTTGGTGTTGTGAGGCTGATGGTTCAGTCTAAGTCTGAGCTATGCCACTCACGGGGCAGTGCCCATAGGTGAATCCCAACTACTCACCTTAATGCAGATACACCTGTCTGCAAATTATTCTCTGATTTTCCTCCTCTTCCAGCAGGTAACACACAATTAACATCCTTCTGAGATTCAGTTTTGTGAGTCATTGTTGTAATAACCCTTAGAGTTTAGAGAAAAAAAAATTAGAATTCTTGGATTAAGATACCACTTTAAGTAGATACATATATGGGAAAGTATCCTAGTTTGTTGTGCTGCTGTGCATGTTCATGTGGGTGAGACAGTAACAGGGTGAAGAATGAGAAATAAAAAATGACACCAGCTACATGCTTGAGAGGAGAGTTCTAACATCCCTTTCCCTCCTGATCCAATCACACAACAATGTCTAAAATGTCCAATGCTTGTAAGGTGTTAAGAATTAAGGTTTAGTTTCTCCTTCCCACATGCATCTGTTAGCATGCTGTTCCTTTGACCATCAGAGAGAGAATATGTGCTGACAGCAGTCTCACTTGTCAGCTCCATGGAAATACCTGCCAGTTTAAGAAATTAAGCGGCAATCATCCAGCCTTCCCTCAGACTGAAGACAGGTTGGCAAGTGAAGATGTGCCAGCTGGAAGAAGTTGGCCAGTCATAAAATGGCAGGTCCTGATGACCATTTGTAATGTGGTGGTGGCAGCTGCTGAAATGCACCCACCTTAGGCCCAGGATTGGTGAGGGTAAAGGTTACTGAAGATGGCATAGGTAATACAGAGTGGGTGTCACAAGAAAGACTGTGTGAAGGTAAGGACTCGGGGTGCTTTCAATAACATACAATACACTATCCTGAAGCCAGGTCACCTGATCAGGCACCAAGTGTATTACTGGTACAAGGACCCAGGAAGTGTGCAATCAGTATTCTACATTGACCTTGTCTTGCCAAAATCAACATTAGCAGAGCAGTAGTGGCTTAAAGTAGTTTGTAGATAACTCCCTAAAAAAACCAATACTCAGGTGAAAGGCACCTTTTCCCATATGAAGTAAGATCTTGCAAAACGTGGTGCTGGTTGCTGCTTTTGAATATAACTGGTTTCAATGTGAACTGTGTACTCTCTGAACAGAGATAGCAAGAACTACAGATGCTGGAGAATCTGAGATAACAAGGTGTAGAGCTGGATGAACACAGCAGGCCAAGCAGCATCAGAGGAGCAGGAAAGCTGACATTTTAGGCCTAGATCCTTCTTCAGAAAAGATCTTCTGGAGAAGGGTCTAGTCCCGAAATGTCAGCCTTCCTGCTCCTCTGATGCTGCTTGGCCTGCTGTGTTCATCCAGTTCTACTCTCTCTGAAAAGTTTTATTTGCAATAAGGCCAGAGTGGCTCGATTGATTTAGGCATAGTTTCATTTCCATAAAGATTAATCCAGATTGTAGACAGCTGCATCCTGTCATCCCTTACTTCTAACCAGGTAATTTCTGGGCAGTCTAAAACTACTGTCCCGAGTTCACTGAGCTGCATCAGAATGGTTTTTCTTTAAAATGTGGTCCAAGTTTTGCTATCAGAAAAGGCGGGTTGCTGCTTCACTGCACTGGCGGCCCAGATGTTAGAACAGATACTTCTGGAAGGACAGGTTGCCTGATGTGTGTTGCTTGAGGGTTTCATGTTCCATAGGGCAAATACATCATAATAGTCTCAACACAAAGTTTGTTGGTAAAACGTGGGCATGCAAGTATATTTAGAAAGTAACCTAACTGATGCTGGAGTACTGAGTATTTCTCCATTTAGTTATATAAAGTATGAACACAGTTAGCTCTGCTAATTATTTTCTCATCTGTCTGAGCTCCCTCCCTCACTCAAGGACCATGGTCCCCAACATGTAGATTGCAATCAACTGCTTGGTCACAGAATCTCTGACAGCCAATTAATAAACAAAGTGCTGCTACTGTTATGAGTTTGGAGAAAATGCTAGAAAGGCAAACCATAGACAAAGTGAAATGGTTTGGAAATTTAATGTGTACACTTGAGTAAATTAGCATTAGAATTCAACAGGTGGTTTCATGAGTTAGGTGTAAATTGGATTGGAGAGAAACTGGAAATGCCAGTTATCTGGATGTTTTCTCAACAGAACCAACTGAGTCACCTGACTCTTCAGATGCTGGAACAAATCAGGAAGACATGGCCTCAGAGAAGTTCATTAGTGTTTGAATGAATAGAACAATTCTACTGCCTGCTTTATAATGTTTTACCATGGCTTTTATGTTTCTGTTAAATATTAATATACATGATGTTTTACAATTGACAAACTAATGTTTCGGTATTCTAACATCATTACACAATCAATAAAATTCTGAAACCTAGAACTTGGACCCAAGTATTCCAGATTTGAGAGGTTACAATGTACTGGATAATACTCAATAATTTAAATCAACATCTATCTTCTGTTTTTTCTAGGAAATGAATATTTACTGCGCTGTAGCAATCCCTGGAAGGATCTTCTGGCACATTACAGAACGAGGAATGCTTTGGTGAATGCTGATGATATTACTGTGAGAAAATAGTTTGGAAATTGCTGCCGAACATGAAGGAGGGAACTCAGGATTTTCCAGCTCTGCTGTTTTGTTTTAAAATGCTTGAAGAACATTCAAATTCGCTTTGGATTCCAAAGTCTAGACTTCTAATTAGCTTCGCTTTCATTTCATTGGATTCCCATATCACTATTGAAAATTATTCTTTGTTGAAACAATTTGCTAATTATTTAGTGCATGATTGTCTTTATGCAAATATTATGAAGTCAAAAAAAATTTAATGAATTTTAACATTTGATAATACATTGCACTCATTCTCTTAAATTGTGTATTATATATTCTCCAAATTCAAAATCTAAGAATTTTAAAATTTAGATGCTATAGAGAATATGGTATAGAATTGTAATAAAACACCTATTGTGATCTGAGTATTTTCTTCTTAAATTTTACAATGATAACTATGTTTGAAATAATTACCAACCTTGCTAGTTTTATAAAGTTTTTGGGATTGTCTAGATTTGCCACTGGATATTTGGAAAGAAAATATATTTTAATTATCTATTTTGAAAGTGGAATCCATGACTCATTTTACGCTCTGTAAATGGTATTATATTGCTCCCAACTTCGGGAGCCTTTATGTCATAAAATAAAGAACTGCAAATGTTGGAGATATGAAACAAAAATAGAATGTGCTGCAACAATTCAGCAGGTCTGGCAGCATCTGTGTAGAAAAAACAGAGTTAACATTTTGAGACCAGTGACCCGGGTCACTAGATTTGAAATGTTTAACTCTGTTTTTCTTTCCATAAGCTGTTATCTGGTGTAACAGCCTTTTGTGTGGCAGTTTGTCAAATGCCTTTTGCAAATCTAAATATACTGCATGCATTGGTTCCTATTTATCTGCATTGATACATCTGCATTTAGTAAATTTGTCAAACACAATTTCTCTTTATGTTGACTCTGCCTAATCATATTATAATCTTGCCCAAGTACAAACATAACTTAGAAAACTGGTTATTTGATCTGTAAGTAGAATGTTTCCATATAAAAAGTTGTTTTGTAATTAGTTGTGATTTTAAGATGTATACATTATTCTTCTGAAGGTCCTTCATGCATATTGTGTCTGGAGGCAGGAACCAGTCTTTTTAAAGTGCAATTTATATTTTTAAGAAATGAAAGTTGTCTTCTACTTAATGCAGTGACTTTTTCAAAAGAACTGAAAACTTAGATATTTGCTGCTAGAAAAGCTTATGGGTATTGCAGTTTAAGTTGCTGAAATCCTTTATCCGATTCCTTTAAGTTGCTTTCTTTCTCATTGAAGGCTTTCCATTCCTCATAGGCCATTCATCCTCACTGCTGCAAATTGTCAAGTAGGTTGATTTGGGAAAGCACATGTCATTCTAAAAATAGCCCATAAACTACCTATGGAGAAGCACATTGCCCCATGATCATATAATGAAAATGCCCAACTGGGAATTCACCAAACAAGAGACAAGCATGAGACTAAATGTTAGAACTTTCTTATTGGGAACAATTATCTCCATTACCTGTGCTGCTGAGAAATTAAAATTCGATATACTTTCTGACATGCATTTTATGGTAATTGCCAATAAGTATAATAAACCTAGAAATAGTTTCCAAAACTAATACACAAAAGTTTAATGTATTTAAAAGACTTTCCTCAAGCATCTTTGTGATGTTTTACTGACTTTTGTAATTTTGATTTCCTATTACTGGATCCAGGCTAGTGAAGGAGTAGAGTCTTTGCATAATTAATGCTGCTCTGTAAATCTTGTCAGCTAGGCAATCCTTGTGATGCTAGATGATGGAGTGTTGGGCTGTTTACAGTGTAATAATGAAGGAATATAAAGAGGTCATGAAACTCCCACCTGCCCTGGGGACCATTTCTTCATCCAAGTCCTGATTTTGAAATAGGTTAAACATCTTTACTTATTACTACATGTGCATTTTCTGGGTTCTGTTTGGATGCTCTCATGCCCATTCACAAACACAGAATTAAAACCCTCCGTATCCATGAAATCACAAGCTGCGAATTTGCTTATTTATACCAAAAAGAAAGTAACAACAAAAGTCAACATCTGCGGGCAATTTTTAACCTATTTTCAACAAGCAAACTTCATTATTCGGGGGGATTCTTCAGAACAGAACCCTCATGGATACGGAGAAATGACGTAGGTCTAATATTCCTTTGTTTTGTCAGCATTTCATTATAATCTTTTTAAAGTGTCAGCTGAGCCAGCATCACTAAACCAGGGTGCAGTGTTAACTTGATGGTAGTCCTCAATTAAAATTTAATCTTTTTAATTTTTTTCTGTCGTTACTTGGCTTAGTATGCAACACCTTTCAATAGCTGCATTAATTCAGTAAGTTATGTAAAAACATGGCTCATTTTACCATATTTCTTTTGTTGAATCACTTTATGTTGGAGGAGACCTGAGATGAGCATTTAGTTTATCGCAGATAATTTTTCTGGTACAGGATAGCTTCTGCCACCTTTTCACATTTTGAAGGTGTTAAATGAGTAGCTCTCTCTGATGAATGTCATTTCAAATAGAACCTTATGAAAAAATGCATTTTTAGCAATTTAGAAGCACAGCAGCTATGTGCTATTATAATAAATATAATAAACTGTGACCAAAAAGTGATCTTTACTTTGTTCTTTCTTTCTGCAATAATATAATGTTTTTTTTAAAAAAAACCACAAGAGTCAGGCATCTGTTTTGTGATTTATGGATTGATGTTATTTTGGAGCTGGTGTCTATATTTTTCTTAGTGAATTTGTTAAGTATTAGGAAGAAATTTCTACTGTGACTTTTATGTTGTTATATGTTTTGTGCAGAGACAGAAAAACTGTGCAAATCCTGGTGCAATGGGTACAACTGCATGACTTGTCTCTGAGACCTTAATCACCATATTACAATGTTTTTAATGTATCACTGTTTTATAGGGCTTCTCTTATGTCAAATTGAAGTTTTAATAGTAACAGAATCAAAACTTTTTTTAAAAACAGTGCTTGATCCATAGCACATTCTTGCTATGGAAAATGTTAACTTTGAGGGGTTTTTTTTACATTTAATAAAGAATAACTGTAAAGAAAGGTGAATTTCAATGTGTATTCTTTCAGACTTTGCACCCTCAGCCTCATCTGTAATGACTGTCTGCACTCATTTGTTTTTAATCTGAAACATTGAGTATTGCTGTAATTGACTCCATAGAGACATGGAAGATAGGAGCCATTTGACCCTTCAACCTTGCAGTCATTCACTGTTTTAATAATACTCTTGTTTTTATTCTACCTGCCAAGGTGAACAACTTTGCATTATTCCACTCAATCAGCCACTCACTTAACCTATCTGCATAAATTTGCATCCTTGTCCTGTCACTTTTACAATATACTTTCCTACTTATTTTTGTGTCAACTCCAATTTAAGACACCATGCCCTGATTCTTTCATCTAAGTCATTTATATAAACCGTGAAAGATTGGGGGCTCAGCACAAACCAGTATGGGACCCATTCATCACATCCTGCCAATCTGAAAAAGACCCATTTATGTTTACAGCCAGGCAGCTAGTCTTCTGTCTATACTGGTACATTACCTTTCACACCATCAGCTCCTACTTTGTGCAATAACCTTTTATGTGGAACCCTGGTAAATGCCTTCTGGAAATAAAAGCAAAGTACTTGCAAAGGTTCCTCTTTATCCACAGTAAATGTTACTTCTTCAAAGAATTCCAATAAACATGGTAGTTTTATGAAAAGGCAATGCTGACTCTTCCCAGTTAACTTGAGTATTTTTCCCAAGTGCCCAGTTGTAACCTCCTCAGTGACTGATTCTAAAATCTTTTTCCATAACAGACATCAAACTCACTGGTCTATAGTTTCCTACTTTCATCCTTCCTCTCTTCTTGAATGTACATTTTATATTTGCTACTTTACAGAATCTAATGAATTTTGTAAAATTAACACCAACACCTCTACTGCGTCATTAACCACATCTTTTAAGATGCCACGATGAAGTTCAATAGAACTTGGACAATTATCAACCCGTGGCTCTGTCAGTGCTGCTTTTCTCTCCAAATTCTTCTCTTCCTTCAACCTCCTGATTTATAGACATTCTGGTGTATTTTTTGTATGTTCTATAGTAAAGAGAGCAGCAAAATATTTATTCGTTACATGTGCTATTTCTTTCTCAACTCCCAGTAAATTCCCATTTTTGCCCTTCAGGTGGTCAACACTACTTACTCTTTTTCTTGGTGATAATGGGAACTGCAAATGCTGGAGAATCCAAGATAATAAAACGTGAGGCTGGATGAACACAGCAGGCCCAGCAGCATCTCAGGAGCACAAAAGCTGACGTTTCGGGCCGAGACCCTTCATCAACGAGGGGGATGGGGTGAGGGTTCTGGAATAAATAGGGAGAGAGGGGGAGGCGGACCGAAGATGGAGAGAAAAGAAGATAGGTGGAGAGGAGAGTATAGGTGGGGAGGTAAGGAGGGGATAAGTCAGTCCAGGGAAGACAGACAGATCAAGGAGGTGGGATGAGGTTAGTAGGTAGGAGATGGAGGTGCGGCTTGGGGTGGGAGGAAGGGATGGGTGAGAAGAAGAACAGGTTAGGGAGGCAGAGACAGGTTGGACTGGTTTTGGGATGCAGTGGGTGGAGGGGAAGAGCTGGGCTGGTTGTGTGGTGCAGTGGGGGGAGGGGATGAACTGGGCCGGAAGCTGATACCATTGGGCTGCAGGTTTCCCAAGCGGAATATGAGTTGCTGTTCCTGCAACCTTCGGGTGGCATCATTGTGGCACTACAGGAGGCCCATGATGGACATGTCATCTAAAGAATGCGAGGGGGAGTGGAAATGGTTTGCGACTGGGAGGTGCAGTTATTTATTGCGAACCGAGCGGAGGTGTTCTGCAAAGCGGTCCCCAAGCCTCCGCTTGGTTTCCCCAATGTAGAGGAAGCCACACCGGTTACAGTCGATGCAGTATACCACATTGGCAGATGTGCAGGTGAACCTCTGCTTAACGTGGAAAGTCATCTTGGGGCCTGGGATAGGGGTGAGGGAGGAGGTGTGGGGGCAAATGTAGCATTTCCTGCAGTTGCAGGGGAAGGTGCCGGGTGTGATGGGGTTGGAGGGCAGTGTGGAGCGAACAAGGGAGTCACGGAGAGAGTGGTCTCTCCAGAAAGCAGACAGGGGTGGGGATGGAAAAATGTCTTGGGTGGTGGGGTCGGATTGTAGATGGCGGAAGTGTTGGAGGATGATGTGTTGTATCCGGAGGTTGGTGGGGTGGTGTGTGAGAACGAGGGGGATCCTCTTTGGGCGGTTGTGGCGGGGGCAGTGTGTGAGGGATGTGTTGCGGGAAATGCGGGAGACGCGGTCAAGGGCGTTCTCGACCACTGTGGGGGGAAAGTTGCGGTCCATGAAGAACTTGGACATCTGGGATGTGCGGGAGTGGAATGCTTCATCATGGGAGCAGATGCGGCGGAGGCGGAGGAATTGGGAATAGGGGATGGAATTTTTGCAGGAGGGTAGGTGGGAGGAGGTGTATTCTAGGTAGCTGTGGGAGTCGGTGGGCTTGAAATGGACATCAGTTACAAGCTGGTTGCCTGAGATGGAGACTGAGAGATCTAGGAAGGTGAGGGATGTGCTGGAGGCGGCCCAGGTGAACTGAAGGTTGGGGTGGAAGGTGTTGGTGAAGTGGATGAACTGTTCGAGCTCCTCTGGGGAGCAAGAGGCAGCGCCGATACAGTCATCAATGTAACGGAGGAAGAGGTGGGGTTTGTGTAGGTGTGGAAGAGGGACTGGCCATGGGCACCCGCATGGGCCCCAGCTATGCCTGCCTCTTTGTAGGTTACGTGGAACAGTCCCTCTTCCGCACCTACACAGGCCCCAAACCCCACCTCTTTGGGGGTACATTGATGACTGTATCGGCGCTGCCTCTTGCTCCCCAGAGGAGCTCGAACAGTTCATCCACTTCACCAACACCTTCCACCCCAACCTTCAGTTCACCTGGGCCACCTCCAGCAACTATTTGCTGGGGTAGCTTACATTTGTCCCAATCTTATGGAAATTGAAATTGTGGAGTTGCTTTCAAACATCCCTCCCAACCCTATCCTCACCATCACTCCCAGCCTTTGAGAAATAAAAAGAGAAAGTTATTTTAATGGACGTGAGCCCAATTCTGTGATGCACTGTGGGCAGAAGTGCTTGTCATTGGGTATTCTGCAATTCCTGAACCGATGCCCTACTTAAAAGGTAATCATGCAAGTGCTGACAGTCTGGAGTTACCCTGCTCAGTTCAAGACATTTTGCCCTGAACATGGCATGCAAGGGGCAATTGGTGCCCACTTCATAGACAAGGACCTGGAAATACTGGTGAATGGTGTGGTGTAGTGAAGAGCTGACTTTCTTCCTCAGAAGCTGCAGGGAGATTCTGACACCAGACTCTGCCAGCTTAGTCTCGGGTTACTACCCAGGTCAGTGTGGTATCCATCCAGAGGAATAGCCAACAGTGCTGCAAGAAAATCAAAGACCTTTTCGGTTTTGCTAGGTAAAATGCCAATATCTCCTCCCAATTACCACATGCTCACTCTGTCTCTGCTACTGTGCCTGCCTCCCGCAGAGACTCTGACACTCTCATTGTTGCATGAAGTATTTCCCTCACTCACTTTTACCCAGCCCAATCCCCTCCCGCCCCAATGCTAACCCTACATCGTTGCTGCGCTGCTCCTCGTTCACTTGCAGCATGTCACCACCTTTCCCCCCGCCTACAACAATATTAACTACTGTGCGCGCCACTTCGACCTCACACAATATCTCTTTTTGTCTCATTCTAAAAGAAGGCAACTCAAAATAGGGCCAAAGCACTCTAGATGGTGGGAGGGTGCCTGATTTTAGGTTCCTCTGCCCCTACAAGGAGGTCTTGGAAATCACGAGTGAGGACTGTGGTGACAAGGAATCATCCATATCTTGCCGCTCAAGTAAGAATTGTTGTATTTTGCTGTGTAACTTTCCCATTATCTCTACTGTAAATGTGTTATTGACATGCTGCACCGTTTACCCTTATTTGCAATGCATTCTCTGTTTTGTCTCAAATCAAGTACCAAATTACTACAGTTGCCACTGTAGCACTACAAGACATTCACAGAACATAGAACAATACAGCACAGAACAGGCCCATTGGCCCTCGATGTTGCGCCAACCTGTGAACTAATCTAAGCCCCTTCCCCTACGCTATCCCATCATCATCCATATGCTTATCCAAGGACTGTTTAAATGCCCCTAGTGTGGCTGAGTTAACTACATTGGCAGGCAGGGCGTTTCACGCCCTTACCACTCTCTGAGTGAAGAACCCGCCTCTGACATCTGTCTTATATTTATCACCCCTCAATTTGTAGCTATGCCCCCTTGTACAAGCTGAAGTCATCATCCTTGGAAAAAGACTCTCACTGTCCACCCTATCTAATCCTCTGATCATCTTGTATGTCTCTACTAAATCCCATCTTAGCCTCCTTCTCTCCAAATTCCCATCACTATCTCTGAGGAAGAGAACACAGATATCCCAGAGGCTACATACCTCGCCAGTTCAGATATGACACCTTGCTGGGAGCACCAACTGAACACTTCACTGCCATGCCTCCACAGCTGGCCAAGGGAGAAAAACCCCGGCGTCTGGTATTCAGAGGACTGTGGAAGACTGGGCATCTGCTCAGGCTGAGAAAGGAGAGGACCCCAAGTTGTTGGTAATTTATGACTTCACTGAACTGGCCAAACATACGCAAAGACTCCAGGTAAGTTCATCAAAGGCACTGGGCAACTTGACTGCATCAACACATTGGAATCTTGCTGCCTCAGGGAGGTGAACATCTGGCTAGCCCCCATGGGCAAATTGGCAGCTGCCACGAAGAGCCAGGTCCAGCAGTGTGATATGTACACAAACCTGCACTCCATCACTGCAGCCATTGGTGTTCAATGACTTCACTCCAGGTGCTCCTTTCTCACAAGGACTAAGTGGTGTCAGTAAGCACCCAGCTAGAGGAAAAACATCGAACAGCCCCCACAGATATTTGTGTTGAGAATGCTCCAGAGGCAGCTGGGCCTTCCACCTCAACCCTGCCACCTTCAGCCGAGTAGGAGTTCATACTGAGGAGGGTGCACACACCTTCGGGCAAGGTGCACTCAGCATGTTGAGGCCTCAAGGCACAAATGTCACTTAAGTTGCCCAACCGAAAATCTGAGGCTAACAGAGTCCAGATTAGAGCTGGCTCCTTCACCCTAACGGCAGAGACCAGGACCGTACTAAGATATTATGGGAGGGAAAGAAAGAAGGTGACAACTTTCTGAAGGCACAGTAACATGGGTGACATGTCACTATAAATATTTCCTCACATTTATAAATATATGTTCATTTTCTTCATCAGTTGTGTTAGAAAATGTTTATCTAGCTGCATCTACAATGTCGAAGGTACAGAGCCTGTCCGTACTGTGCACATCATAATGTTTGATACAAGTGACTCCTGTTTGCAGACTATAGGTAACTGGCAGGTGATTCGTACTTTGGCAACTAAGGTCAATCTTTCCAAGTGTCAATATATTTCTAGTGCACTAAAGCCATTAGAGGGACTGATTCATAACGTTGGATGATATGGTTAAGAGTGCTGGGGGTAGGAAATTGGACTCGAGACAGTAGATTAATGCCAAAGGTTTACACATCATGTCCTAATTGTGTTTCAGTTTTAATGTGGGTTATCTATGTAATGTTGTAACCCTTTGAATGGTCTCAGTTTTTCAAAACTAAAGGCACCTCTCACCGAATGAAACACTAACCCTGTTCCCTCTGGGCATGGTCCCAGCCATATTCAGCTCCATAGAACTCTATGTTTTCTTTCAGGAAGGAAGCGATGAATTGAGTCTCATTGGATCTAAAAGACTGACCGTGACCCACTTTCTGACTATAAAGATATGGACCACTTACCCCTAGCCACTTTCCCCAAGCAGCTGACTGACCATTTCTAATCGCCTGTTCTGTTATTGGAGGCTGCCCTTGACTTACTGCATTAGGAGCCCCTCCATGAACGGTGTCTCCCTGGAACTGAATAAGATGTACTCTCCTAAGACTTTTGAGACATGGCTGTTTGCTTAAAGCACATGCAGTAGCACATGCAGTACATTTCCTGTGTGAATTGCTGGCACATGATGCAGAAGTAACACAGACAGAGTACAGTGTTGTACAACAGTATGTCCAACACTTTAACTGATGACTGCCAAAAACCATAACAATTTGCATGGGTTTGTATCTGCGCTAGGCAGATTAAGGTAGAATACTGTGAGCCTTGAGCTGAAGCTAAAGAGGCAAAGTGCCCAAAAGCAAGACAGACCATGGCATGCTGTCAACATTAAAACAGACACAGAGCGAGCAAGCACTAAGAGAGTGAATGAGGATGCCTTGGATTCTCCCTAGCCGAAGCCATGAGCTCGGTCCCTGCGTGTAAAGTACCCTGGCAGCAGTTTTGCAATGTAAGATTGTGGTGTGCTCCAAAATGTAGCATTGAAGTGCAGAAGCATGCTGTAAGTAGATAGGAGTTGTACAATGATGATGCAATGAGGCCGGTACATGTTGGATATCAGAATCTGTGCTGGGTTTGCAGGTGGCCATCTTGGAGTGTGCCCTGAAATGTTGATGTCAGATTTCTGAGATAGAGGTCCCAAGGTGTAAACAGGGCAATGGTATTGGCAGCTAACTGCTCTGGTTTTCATGTTGGGGCCTCTTGGCATTTAATTTCTATCTGGCAGATAGCAGAACAGGAAACTACATATTAACGAGCTGAGTTTAATTAATACTGATGTTGAAAATGTGTGAGAATCCATGTTAATATGCCTCTTGCTGTTCATTAACAAGAATTTCATGGTGACATCCACCATCTTTTGAAAATGGGACTTCTGATCGCTGTGCAGAGAAGGGCCTCACTATACATTTCTCCCAATTTCCCCAAGTTTCTCATCATAGCTGGCATCATTCAGGGGCTGGGAACATTCCACTGGCAGTCTTAGCTAATTTAGGATTCTAAGTCTTTATTATAAAGGACAGCTAGTTTTATTTAGCAACTCCTCAGTTTTAGTGAGTTTAAATGTTAAAAAATGACATTAATGATAAAGAACAAGAAATTGTTTGTACAGTGTTAAATTCAGTGCAAAAGTATGTCAGATGTAGAAAAAAATTGACGTCAACGTTGTCATGGCAGCCTTCTTTGATACAAAAATAAAATCAATTAATCTTATTGATTGAAGCCATTTAGAGGCAATTTCTACCCTCAGATCTTTAGGAAATCTTTCAGCCATCTTGGAAAATAAAGATTTTCATTCATCTTAAGATGACATATTGATAAAGGAAATCTGAACTTTACACTAACAACAGTGTTTGGAACAGCAGAAATTTTAACAGCTTTCAATTTTATTGCTGTGATAATAACTTTTACAACAACAAAGATTCAACTACTTTAATCAACAAGGAATACAACAGTTCAACAAAATATGCATTGTGCAAGGAGATCCTTATAGTGATTGTCCAATTCAAGAAAATGACCAACAACCTTGAGTGTCTATCAGTCAATGCAATTACATTCACTTGTATTAAACTTTCTGTGAGAGAAATATGAAAGCAGACCTGAACTTTCAACCAGCTTCAGCACTGGATACCAAATCTAATGACAGACCAGGTTAGTACACTTCTCTAATAGATGAGAAGAACATCAGATCTTGTCTTACATCAGCGACAGATCAATGAGAAACAAATTATGTTTGATAAGATCATAACAGCTTTCAATCAATGTTTCACTTGAACAAAAAAAAAGACACTGGTGAGATCATTGCTTCAATAGCAGATACTAACTCCCAAAAGAGGCTGCAGATAATAATCTATTAATAACCTATGTGTACAATTTGAACTATGAAACTATAAAAACTTGCAATAAGAATTTATTTGCAATAGAATCATCATTGAGCTTTTAGATTAATCAGCTAATCGCAAGAGATCTAAATCTCAAATGAGCAGTCAAAACAGCAGCAAATACAAAGCTTTGAAGATTGTTCAAAAAAACAGTTGAGACAGCAGAAACAACCTATAAAGAGCATTATGTACTTAAAGCATAAAAGAGCATTCAGCTAGAGCAGACAGACTTATACATTTGAAAGGTATAGTGCATGCGACAGTGTTGCATGAATTCCTAAATAGTTTAATCCTGCAGTGTCTTGTCACAGGTGTGACTCCAACATCAGCTTATTCTAACACTGGTTTAACTCTAGGAAAAAAGATCACTGCTCAAAATGTTCTACAGTCTTAAGAACACACCAAGCTGAAGAATGGTCACTGGACTCAAAATATAATGCTACTTTCTCTCCACAGCTGCTGCCAGACCTGCTGAACTTTTCCAGCAATTTCTGTTTTTGTTTTTGATATCAACATCTGCAGTCCTTTGTTTTTTTAAAGCTGTAAACCAAATTGTTTCTAGGTCGACGTATGTGATCATGCCTTGGGACAGAGCCTTGAAGAACAGATCAATACTGCAATGGGGCAAGTTTCTTTACGTGCGTAACAACTAATTATGGAAAACCAATATACTCTTCTTTAGGAGAAATTAAACAGACACTTGATATAGACTTGACAGAATTCAACTAAGTAACTAGTTATCCAATCAAATTTAAGCCGAATTCTTGTGTCAGGATCACAGATATCTCAGATGATAAAGCCAAATATATCACCTCTAGATTTAAAGTTGTGTTCAGTGAGAAATAGCACACGCACAGTTAAAGTGGAGTTACATATCATACTGACATTTAACCATCACACATCATCAGCCTCCATCAATCTTCTCTAACGCCTAAGAAGGTATGTTTTGCCCTAATCCCCTATATAGTGTACAGGAACCGTAAAGGAACTGCTGACCAGTATCCCAAATTGTTCATAGGATTGGGAGAAATTAAAGTGCGTCCCACGTTTGTTTTCAATGCTGATGCCAAACAATTTTGTCTATTTGTACATAGCCAAATTCCTTGTCCATTAACAGCAAGAGCGGTCATATGGAAGTTAGCTTCCCAGTGACTGAGCCTGCAGAATGAAGGCCAGACACAATCACATTTCCCCAGATCAATGGCTCAATACTAGTGGATCTGACTCTACTCAATATAGCAGATGATAGAGAAATTAATCCTACGTCCATAATTGATGAAAGTTTGGCTAAACTTTCCATCAGTGGAATATCTACAAATCTGAAAGGCAATATTTCATTTTGACAGTTCATCCTGGATGCGATATCTTGGCTCCTTACCATTTCAATTAACCTTTTTAATTAATACTGTTTCAGTAGGCTGCCTTTAGTATTGCTTTTGTATCGGAATTTTCCAGTATACTGTGTTCAATATTCTACAGGGACAAAATGGCACTATAGGTCACATGGGTGATATCCCAAAACCTGGTGAAACTATCCAAGCTTCATGAGATTACATGATGTCCTGGAACATTCCCAAGCAACAGATCTTACACTGAATGACAAATATAGGTCCCTACAGATTCTGTTTGTTTGCTAGGTAACATAGTTAGCAACGATAACAAAGTGTGAAGCTGGATGAACGATATTGGAGTACAGGTATTGGGGTGGTTCTTTTTCAAGAACAGCCTGAATGATGTTAAAAAACCTGTATTGTGCTTCAAGGGCATTATTGCTTGCAGAATCCAAGAATGCCACCATTGACAAAGAGGCTTTTGTGGCTACTGAGTCTGTGAAAAATATTCTGATTACGTTTTGGATCAGAAAATTAAAATTAAACCAGATCCTTACCCTTTGGTCTTGTCATTGGATGAGGAAAGTTTTTAGAAATGACTACTCATATATAACAATGTTGACTCAGAATTATGAGATTCTCATCTGAGATGTAATATGTCCAAAACAAATATCAGAGGTAAGCAGATGCACTTTCCAGAGCCACAGTTGATGTGTTCATATCTGATGATGATGATTTTGGGGCTGAAGTACACTTGAATGCACAGGCAATAGTACTGTTTTGGTCAGCCACATCAAACAGTCTGAACCTCATCAGAAAGAAGCAGGCAATGAATCCTCGCTCATCATTCTTCAAAGCATAGCACCCAAGAATGACCTAACATTCAGTTTGCATCCTGTGCTATGAAGACTTCCTTTGAACACAGACAGCACTTCTCTATTAGCAAAGATTCATTATTTTTTGATGATCAGCTGGTAATGTCCTATTCATTGCAGAATGACAATCTTCAGAGGATTCACTCAGGGCTTTTAGATACAACTACGTGCAGAGGAAAAGCTTATGTAGTTATTTTACCATCAAGGATTTCCAGATAGTTAGAGCACCTTGTTGTTAATTGCAATACATGAGTTATACACAGCTTTGAATGGTAGGGCCCTTTCATTCCAATTAAATTTCCTGATGGACTTTGGGTTTGTATGGGCATATACTTACTTGAAGATGTTAATTCTTACCTCTTTTTGGTCAATTACACCTTAATATAATTTGAAGTTAAATAACTATCATCAATGATCACTGAAACCATTTGGAGACTGCTGTGTGAGATGTTTTCTGCCCATGGTATCCTAAACATTATTACTTCCAACAAAACCACACAGTTTGCTCACGAAATGTTCAAAACATTTGCAAAGACCTTCCGCTTTCAAGACTTCACACATTTGCTCACATATTCCTAGTCCAACGAAGTGACGGAAGTATGAATAGTTCAGACAGTAAAGAAAAATCCAGACTTACTTACTGCCCAACTTGTTTAATCCTCCCCCACTCTGCTGGAAATGTTGATGGGATGCTGAAAACAACTCAGCTTCCTACACTGTCCAGCAACTTGCTTCCACAGGGCATTAGTAGAATTATTCACACTGCTTCCCAAAGGAGCTGCTAACTCCAGAGTAGGCAGGCACAGAGCTATAATAAACAAGACTGAACTAAGATGTCTAATTTAGAAAATGGTCAACTGCTCTGGATAAAGGATGTCACAGAAAGGGTACAGTTAGACTGCATGAACCTTTCAAATATGGTATAAAGTTACATCTTCAATAAAAATGGTCGTCTCAGCTCATTATTCTGACCTACTCACTTACTTTCCTCACTGGAACCGTCTGCCTCACTGGAACAAAATCAGGCATCGCTGGTGGGTGGTGCGTCATGAATTATTATTGTCTTTTATTTGATCTCTTGGTTCACACTATCCACTCAGGATGTGTGGTCACATCATGAGGTCAACAAAATCATTGATCTAATGGAAACCAACAAAGATCACCATTTTACTTCAAGTGTTTCTACATCTTCCTATAGCTTTTTCCTTATTCATCTATCACCAAAAACGAATCAAGGCATATTTTTAATCAGTTAGGAAGCAAGAAGTATGGGGGGAAAGACAGGAAGTGGAGATGAGGGTTATCAGATCAGCCATGGCAGAATGATGGAGCAAATTCAATGGGCTGAATCGTCTACTTCTGCTCCTACATTTTGTCTTATAAGTTAAAGACTTGAGGCAAGGGTAAGAGAGATAATGACAAACTGTACAGTAATTGCTGTAACAGGGAGTAACTTAAGTAACACAGTTGAGAATATGTAAACATGTTAATTGATGGTTATAATGTTGGAAAAAAATTTGGGGAATTGTGAGGGCTTTAAGACCCTGGTGCAACCTTCAAATGATGTCATGGCATTGCTTCCAATGAGAAAATGTAGCACAGTGGAGGCAGTGCTAAGTTAGAGTGAAGAAAGAACATGTAGAGTATGATCTCTCAACAATTTAACGATAAGCTCTGAACCTGGTATATCTGAGATTACCATATAAAGTTGAGTAGTGTTATATAGAATTAGATTTATTGTCACGTGTGCACTCACATGAGTGCAGTGAAAGATTTACAAAGTCACCACTTACAGTGCCATTTTATGTACAAGGTACCCAGGTATGGAATATTTGAATTTTAGTGTTAGCAGGCAATAAACTGTTCTACAAAACCTGAGCTTGCAAACAATTTTGACTTATCCTTCTCTTTGGCCAGCTTGTCTTGAGCCAAAACTCTCAGGCGTGGTTCTAAAACCATGTGAGATAAAATGTTTTAACGATTCCAATCCTATTATTAATTTGAGGACTCTTTTCAAAATAATAAATGAATAGTAATGTCTGTCATCTCACTAAATTTAAAAAAAAGTCTGGGACATTTTGACAATTCAAAAAGGACTCTTTAAGTACAAACACAACAAAAGATATTACATCAACATAAAGAATCATTTTTTGAGGCCAAGTGACCAAAGTGAATAGTTTTCCTTTGATGCCTTCACGGAGTACCAATGATTGAAAACATAGCTTAGAGTGTAAGTTTTAAGTTTATCATGTGTGCACTTGAGATGTTCACTACCTTCTTAACCATGTTGTTATTTTCCCTGCTCACACATTACACATCTCCTGCAATGATTATCACACTGGATTGAATACCTGATGACATCACATTACTCCTTCAAAGCCCACAAAATGTTTGTGGACAGTTATCAGCATAGTTATTGTGCTGACCTCAAAATTCAAGCTGCAATTTCCTGTCACCAAATTTCTCATCTAGCAATGGTGATCAAGATCAAGGTATCTGATGAGAAGATCTGTATAATCAAATTTGGAAATCTATGCCAGAACAATTTTGGCAAGAATACAAAGGCAGCTCTGATTAAATTAGAATGAGAAACGTTTTAAAACAAGCTGAATCTTCCAGCAAGAAAACTGCCTGCCAAACAACATTTTTGTTCATAAGGGATTTAACCTAAATGTTAGCTGTGAAAGCTTCTTCATACAAATAAATATTCTCATGGTACAATTTTCATTGAAAGAGATAAGCATAAAAGAAAATTACAATGAGTCCTGTGGAACATATCTGTTATTTGCTATGTCTATGATCATAATGTTATATTTCTTGCAGTTTACAATGCTCATGATGTAATATGTGTTCATGTCACTGAGATCATTTCACTTCTTACTTAACATGTAAAATGTATTGCTAAAAAAGAACTTTACAGCCTTTCTAATGTTAATTGCTGCATGAATTTTGCATGACAATATTTCATCAAATCATTTAGAATGGATATTTCTTTGTGTACCAGCAACTTCAATTTGGTGACCATACAGAAGTGTGTCAATTGTCAACTGGGTCTAAGCATGTCAGTGAAATAAACTAGTTGTGCAACATGACGACATTTTTAACGATGATTTATGTCAATTTTTAAACTAAAAAAAAGAAACTAAACATGCCAGCTTTAGTTTGCATGTTAGCCACAGACATTGCTTACTTTATTGTAATCTAAGCATGAAAAAAAACTATTGAGGTTCCATTACAGGAGGCAAACAAAAACAAAGTCTAGAGAACTTTTTTTTATTGGATTCACAAACTATGCCAACAAAGTACAGATTCAACTGCTGTTTAGACAGCCTATTGTAAACTTAATAGCAAAAATATCTGTGCATTCAAAACAATACATTTATAGTTTCAATACTGAATCTATCTTGGCAGAATGCTCTCTCACATCTAGTTGCACATCACTTCGGCTCTTTTAGAAGTCTGAATTCTCTTCAGAATAATCATTTGCATCACCATCATCTGACCTGACTGAAACCCGGAAATGGCGCCTCAGGAAGCCACCATATCTTTTTTGATTATCCCACTTATATCTTGGTCTGCCAATTCTTCTCATAAAACCCCCATATCTCTTTTGAAGCTCCATGTTTTGATTTTCTTCATCACCCAGTTCTGCACTTCTCTTGTAACCAAAGCCTTTCATGAATCCTCCATAACGCTTTAGCTCTTGGATGTTGGGGCTGTCACTACTTTTTTCCAGAAGATTCTCCACTGCAGCTTCAAGTTCCTGAGAATTCTTCTCTAATTCAGTTGCATCCCTTTCGTCAAACTTATGCAGAATTCCTCCATACTTCAGATTTTGTCCATTGTAACCATTTTGTTGGGCTAATTGTTTGGCATAAATTCTGCTCTTGTCAATCTTCTTCATGAAGCCCCCATCATGATTTACAAGACTATTATGCGGTTTTCCAAAATGTGCCTCTGCACTCTCATCTTCCTTTTCATCTGTGCCTAGGTCAAGAAGATCTTCATTGACAATGCCAAAATGGTCAGGCTTGTACGAGTGAAACGCTTTATCACATTTTTCCCACTCATTGGTAGAAAGCACTACCCCTTCACACTCTAAAGTGCAGGTCTGGAAGATAGCAATTAGAAGATAGCACTTTTCACAGCTACATTAACTTTCATAAGAATAGTATTTCAATTGGTATTGGCCAAAAAAGACCTTAATTAATAAAAATTAATTTCAAGCAAATAGCAATTTTATTAGTCAAAAATGGCATAATTTGTATCATAAAGATGTTAGCAATAAAAAGAGCTTTTGCATGTTGCTGTATTTTTCATGTAGAAGTAAATGGACAACAAATTCTATTCTATATGATGTGGTCCAGACAGGAGTGCCCTATTTGTGAATAGTTAAACAAGGATACTTATTTGACCTCAACATGTAATGGACAGCTAATGTGTAAAAAGTAAGTAAAGATAAAGAAATCCAGAAATGATAGAGATAACCTTCTGCTCCAGAGATTGCAGTATTTACTGTTATACTTGGTACTGAAATTACTGTAATGGTATAAACCTCGGGTCATTCCCCAAATATCCCGCACTGAAAAACAGTTGAAAAAAGTTAGAATTTGAGCATGCGAGTTAATTAGACTTTAACAGTAAAAGTTGTGAAAATTATTGGGGAACAATATCAGACCCTGAAAAAAAGCCATTTGCGCGTCGCCGAGGGGAACATCGGCTTTTATCTCGACTGGTGGTATTTGATCTCCGGAATGTTTCCAACAGTATCTACTTGTATTTTAGAACTGCAACATTTTAGGGGTAACATCGTTCTGCAGTTATATCAGAAGAGCTGCTTTACAAATGCACGTTCTTTTCAAAGATTAAACAGGAGCAGGATCATTATGTACATTGTTTTTGAAGGACAGTCCTGTGCTTACACTCTCAGCAGGTAGAGGAGTTTAATTCCAAACACCTCAAACCTGGCAATAAATTTACCAAACGGAGGGCAACCAGAGTAGCGGAATGGCAATAGAGAGCAGATAGAAGGATTGAAAAATCGTTAATCTTGAACTTCTCCGTTATAACCAATCTCCATTCAAACAAGCTTTTCAAGGTGTTAGAAAACACCCCCTGCCGAACATTTGCTGTTGCGTATTTCAGCTAGCGTTAGAATATTATCTACCCATATGTCGAAGAAAACGATAGCTTGCAAGAGTTTAATCTTACTGGCTGCATTTATAGTTTTGCACTTATTTTGTTCTCAAACTGCAGCTAATTAAGCAAGTTTAATCATCAACACTATTCCATCTAGACGCGTTCTGGTTGATAAATTCCCAACTGTTCTGCAATTGCTAGTAGCTGTTAAATGCTCCACAGGACACCGCTATTGTTGCTGCCCATATATCACTTACTGTTTCTAGTCGCCTGGTTCGTTATATTGGGCTACATTCTACTGCGTGTTCTTATTGTGACTCGGAAATCGAACATATTTCCACGCAACAGAAACTACTGGAGAAACTCAGCAGATCCAGAAGCTTCTGTAGAGAGAGAAAGCCGGGTTAAGTTTCGGCACCGGTATGACTCCTCCTCAGAACTCAGTCCTTTCGGAGTCGTTAACTCCGTTTCCCTCTCCACATGGATGCTTTCAGACCTGCTGAGTTTCTCCAGCATTCTGTGTTTATTTCAGATTTCCAGCATCCGCAGTAGACATTTCCACATCCTTGTCACGTATTGCAGCATGTAGCTAACAGTAAATATATCTTCCTGGGGAGGTTGGAACGCTAAGTAATCTGCTTTTTTTGAGCGTTGGTATAGGTATATACAGATTTCATAGCCATTCCGAGCGTGTTGATCTGAATGCTCGTAGAAAACTCGCAAGTTTACTGGACCAACAGTCGCACATAAATGAAAACAGATTTCTTTCAATTAACTAATTCTACTGCGAAAGAATACCTGAGGATAAATATACGGCTATTATTTGTGTCCCTTAATCTGGTTGATGGGAATGAGTGGCACCTCTGAATGTATTCACTACAATGAGACACGGCTCTGTCACCAGCTGATTCATGTAGAAAACTATAGCTCGTGCTGAGCCAAAATTGAGCGTTACTCTGATTTCTGAACTGGATGACCGAGTGCGGTTATCTTACCAATGGTTTGATTGAGCTGTCTAGGACTGAATTGCATGTCGAACACCAGTTGGCACAATCCGCGTGGACCGTGTGCAGTGGACTAAAGGACAACACCAGGACAAACACACTCCACTCCATCACCAGCCTCTGAAACATCAAGCGTAATTGTCCCTAGAACATTGCTTCCAACTCAAACATTGGTTAAAAAGGAACATATTGAGGTTTCAGATCGAAGCTTTTAGACAAGGATTTGGGTGAATTCGAAAACAAAAAACATTACATTGAAGACGCCTCTGCTCATTCAGATCCTGAAGCAGCAACTACAGGTTTTCTACTTTCATCTTCAACTTCCATTAATTGACCTTTGTCAGGATGGTTTCCGACAATGGATTCGGAGAAATACCCAAAGATTCGAAAGTTGTGGACTTAGAAGCGTTACGTTGTTATTTAAGTTTTGCAGCAGTTACTACCGCTTGCAGAATGTTGGAGAAATTGGTTCGGCTAAATAAGTTTCTAAATTTGAACATTCTAAATGTTAAATCAGTATTCCATGGCATTCCATCTCAGCCGTTCTGCACCTTCATTAACATACATTTGAACACTACATAAGCAAAGAACGCATGAGCTGTTCAGAGAAGTACAATTGTATGGCTCCATCCTTTATATTAGGCAAGACCTTCCAAAGGAAGACCCTGAATGTTAATATGATTGTACAGCTTAGTCCAAACACTAATAAAAGTTAAGAACTAAAGTAGATTTGAACAAGTGCGCTACCAACATAATTCAGAGATTATGCGGGGATGGGAAAACTGTGATATCTAATTTAAAAAAACAGTTCTCAGTTACAATTCAAAGAAGAAATGGGTGAATCTCTTGCCAAGAAATGTACTGTAGGAACCTCCGCCAATTAGAAATTCCTTGGCGGAGCAACTAGTTCGGATCTTTGTTGTGCAATTGCAAGGAAGTGAAATTTTGAACAAATTATTGTTACCTAAAATAAATTGTGCACGGGCTTCACTATTCCCTCAAATGAATCAGTCGCGAACCGATCTTTGAGAACACGCTTGGATGGTCTTCACAGATCAGCAGCTGTTTAACACATTAGTGTGTAACTGCGCTATTCACTTCAGGTGGAAACTGAGTAAATAGTCAATCGAGAAAGGTTAGCTATCACCAGCGTGAACTCCAGGGTAGTTTCACTGTACAGAGCTGCCCTTTAACCTGCATCCCTCTAGTTAGAGATTCCTATCAATACCCGATACTTGATGAATACTTACTTTCAAATTACCTGGATATTCCTTGAGAACGAACCAGTCGGAATCGCTGCAATTTTACCGGTGAAAAGTGTGGACTCCCTTTGTGAAGCGCGCCTTACAGAAACCGCTCCCGTCCACACAGCTATCCTCCGCCTCGAGAAGTGAAGCTGAGATCCAGGGTTTTCCAACCTGCAGCCTCCAGCATCCGCTATTTATTTACCCACAACGTTATGCTGACATTGGCGACGCTGAATGCACGTCTTTTTTGAGCCAATGACTGCATCGATTGGATTAATTATGGTCCAGCAATTCCCTCAAATGCTACCAACATATTGCATAGCCGTCACACTCCCGCGCAATGTTATAAAGACAAGTACAATTCGGGGTTTAAAAATAACAGGCAGTAAATTAATTACTCTTGTCTGGTGCTACTTTGATTGTTGACGTTTTCTTTTCGTGAAAATGCGCTTTTTATGCTGGAACCGAGCCTTCGCTGTGAACACTCACTGCGCTTCCCCTCTATAATTATACACTGGGCGAAAGTGTCAACCCGATTACCTCTCATTTCTGGGCGGCATCTAAGCAGCTTTAATTTCTTGCAGTATTCTCCAACTGTAAAGTGAAGCAATTTTAATTCGAATTAAAAATGTACAAATTAAGAGATTTCATTCAAACTGTGCCGGCCTGCTGTATTCATCCAGCTCCACACTTTGTACCTAACTTGCCCTCTGCCTCTGGCAAATAGACAATTAAACCGGCGCCACAATAACACTGGATAACAGTCAGCAACAATACCTTCTAATTCATTTAGATGGGCTCCTGCTAAAGTTTCTACATTACATTATGCATGGACAATAAAAATAAACTAATAGTTTACAAACACATTACTGACTGATCACAGGTAATTAAAGAGATTGCATCTTGTGCCTGTTGAAATAAGCGTTTTGAGTTTCTATATATAAGCACATTTTAGTTAGGTTTAATTTTCTCTTTCAGGGTTAAACTGATTTCATCATTTCTCCTTTAATCTCTCTCACACACTCATGGTGTGGTGCAGCCATACGAACTGTTAGATGTGTATCGATTACATTATTCTCGAATCACACAGCCAATGTGGATGTACAGGGAGAAAGTAAATCCGGAATATTGAGACGAATCACGATACATTGCAGACAATAGGACTTGGCAAAGCCAAGTGTGCTGGAAGCCAGTTAAAACATAAGGGCCACAGCAACGCTCCTGGAAGGGGAGAGCTGCCAGAGATAATGGGAACTGCAGATGCTGGAGAATCCAAGATAACAGTGCGTGGCTGGATGAACACAGCAGGCCCAGCAGCATCTTAGGAACACAAAAGCTGGCGCTTCGGGCTGCTGTGTTCATCCAGCTCCACACTTCAGGGGAGAGCTGCCAACCGGTTTACATTTTTCACCATTTTATTAATTGCTGATGCAAATAAAAGTTCAACGTTGCCAGGCCACTTGAATAAATACAATCACGGAACAATAAAATCAGGAAGGGTCACAGGACCCGAAACGTTAACTCTGATTTTTCATCACAGATGCTGCCAGACCTGCTGAGCTTTTCCGGCAACTTCTGTTTTTGTACCAATAAAATCACGTGCTTGAATTAATTTTGGTCACGGTCACGTAATCCATTCTTTGATCACTAAAGAGAATGAGATAAAATTGACATCGCGTGATTATATGTCCGAGGTGGAAGGGGATTGCAAATTAGTGATATTTCTCAAGGCCATTAACGCTGGTAGTGCTTAAGTACGGCAAGACTGTACTTAACTGTCTTCAGTTTATGTACTGGCATGCTCCAGTTGTAATATGTATTAGTTATGTAAGTTACATTATTTCACCATATTTAAAGAAGTTTCAAGTCTTGTGCTTTGATCAAACCAGATGTTAGTGTACACAGAATGACATCATGCGGATTTGAATCTGAGAAGGTATTTAATCTAGTGAGCCACTTGGTAACATCATACCCTTGCTCATTGCCCATATATTTTAATACTCACCTCTTTCAATCGTCACTTGTTTACTTTTGCATCTTTCATGTAAGAGAAAAGGTAATTAAAAAGTAGAGATAGCACTTGGCTGGCTGCTGTTAAGTGCCGCTGAGGAGCGGACTGGAAGCTGGAGCGATGGGGGACAATTGCTGGACTTGGGCCTAGTGCCGCATGCTGAGTTTCTGTTATCAGACTATAATATTTTTTTAAAAAGATCGCTATGTTGTAACTAAGTAATGCTTTTGCTTTCCTTTAATCCTCTGTGTAAGACCACTTTTTTTTTAACTCTATAAGATTTGTAGCTAGGTACTTGTGCTTAAGGTGCCGCCATTAAAAGGCAGCCATTGTGAACATTTTTCACTGTACTCCTAGACTTCTATATTGTAGTAGAAGTGACAATAAAGAATAAAGGATATTCTACACCTAAAAGTGGGTTCCAAGGCATTGAAGCAGCAAATAGGAGGGGTAAACAATACATGGATCAAAAGGTGGCTTTTAGAAGATTTCTCAAATCAATAAGAAGAATTGAAATTCAGTGTTATTAGAGAAGAAGCTTCCAAAAGTAAGACTAAAGTAGCTGAAAATATGGGTTTCAATCTTAATCAACAATAATATGGTACTTGTGATACAAGAACACATCAAAAGATGTGAGAAACCATAAAGGAATTTGGAGACATGGCTGAAGGTTTAAAATTTATTACTTTGGGGAAGATAATGCTTTATTGTAGGCCAGTGCTAGTGTGATGGGATAGCTGGGTCTAACATGCAAAAAAATGTAATCTATTGTATTTTGAATGGATGTGACTATTTACAAGACTACTTAATTTCCTGACTTGGACTTAAATAATGTAACTGACAGAATACTTCAGTATTAAATTATTTTAAAAGCAACAATGTTATGTATTGTTTTTATTAAATATTTTAGTCATACTTTACAAATTGACTCACACGTGGACACTACAAAACTATATAGCATGAGAAATGGAAATGTCACAAAGGTATAATTCAGTTACTTTGATAACATATTATAAAGTAGATGCAGCAGTGATTTATATATAGACACTTTGTGAGAAAGTTCTAGCCTTGACGGTGAATTGCACTACATAATGCAACAACCTCACTTTGAAACGCACAATGGCCAGGGGAAAAGTCTGCAGATCTGACATACTTTATGTTTCAAGTACGTAGGGGAAAAAAAACAAAGTCCAGGGCCACTGACTTCTGAAAATTGCAATCAACTTAGTGAAAATACAAACTTAAGCTGAAAAGTTGAAAGAATTTCTTCCTTTTCTTACAAAGAAATAAGACTATTAGAAAGTGAAATTTCATGAATCAAGATGAAAGATGTAATCAGTTAGCATTAGCACAGAGTCACTGGTTGGTTCCTGAATAAGATATAAGTGAATGATGAACTTGGACTGGACATGGGAATATTGCGAGAGTGGGCGAGGAGTTATTGTGGAGAAACTACCCAAGACAATAAAGCCTCTTTATTATCAGCTTTGTGGCTGTCAATAATACGCATGCAGTATTAATTTGTTAGTGGTCATGTTGACAGAAGAATGTTGATCAGTCCAGCCCATCCTTTTAAATAAGTTAAGATTATTTTTGTTGCATCTTCACATGTTTTTAATACACTTAAAAACTGGGTAATGTTAATGGTAGAAAGCCATGCCTTCTTTCATCTTTACTATTATCCTACTTTTTTTCAAAAAGTTGGTTTGCAGTACAGAATGATGCCAAACAGTGGGTTCAATTCCTGCACTGGTTGAGGTTACCATGAAGAACTCTCCTTAACCTTTTCCCTTGTCTGAGGTGTGGTGACCCTGAGGTTAAACCATCACCAGTTATACTTATATCTCTCTCTCTCTAATGAGAGAGCAACCCCATAGTCTGGTTAGATTATGGCAACTGTACCATTTTACCTTTGTTATTAGTTTAAATCTTACTTCTGTACTGAAACATGATTTTGTGCAACGTTTAAAGACATTGACCATCGCTGGCGAGGCTGGTATTTGTTGCACATTTCTAATCCTAATTAGTTGCTTGGTAGTCTTAGTGCTATCGTCAGATGTGTAGGTCATACATCCCAAATACTGGTGGACCATATCAAGCAATGCAATCTTTTGACTATCTGCAGAACCAGTGTATTGACTGTTTTCCACCGGTCAATGTTTATAAAACTGAGAATATAGTTTCCAACATTATATGTGATTCTCCTATTGGACAGCATGTACAAAATAATCCTGACCACACAAAATATGACATTATATTATAAGATTATCAGCTGGGATCATAATGTGATTTGTTTGTACGTACGATAAGATGCATTTATTCTCAAACAGGGCTCTGTTCTTTGTAGGCAAAAAGAATTATATAGCATATTGCACCTTTTTGCTGCATAATGGGAAATGGATTCAACCCTTGCTGTATCTGCATGGCAAAATCCTGACCAATCACAGTTGACTTGCCTGGTTTAAATTTAATCAGTTAACACTGACAGTTAACAGTTGTCCTGCACCCCGTGCTTACTTTCTAAGTGGCTTTCTTATGTTTTAGATCTGATTAATGCAAAATGAAAAGTTTCAATGCCTCTTTTTCGTGATGCTTAAGTTCAGTACTTTACCTGTGTCCTGTTTTGCATTCTGTACATGAGAAAGAATGTGAAGGTGCTGGAGATAGTGTAGTGTAGAAGAGGTTTATGAGAATTATTCCAGAGATAAATAATTTCAATATAAACACAGATTGTAGAAGATGGGACTGTTCCTGTTGGAGAAGAGGAAGTTTAAAGGACAATGGTTGAATTATTCAAAATCACAAGTGATTCAAACAGAAAGAAACAGAGGGAAAATGTTCCCACTCATGAAATGATCCAGAATGGGAGGGCACAAATTTAAAATAATAAATAAAATAAAGAAAACTGATACAAGGGAAAATGTTTTAACGTAACAAGTGGATAGTATCTGGATAGCATTGCCTGATAGTGTGGTGGAGGTAGGCTCCTACCTTGACTCCTCAAGATCTTCTTAATCAATGAGATTGTGAGTATTTCCCTTTGGCAACTTCCTGTACATAGAATTCCCTCTATTACTGTCTGTCTATGAGATGCATAGATACTCGCTAAATGTTGCTAACTGAGTTTTAAGTAGAGGTCAATTGAAACCTGATTGTTGTCCCTGGCACAACAAGGTATAGAGCTGGATGAACACAGCAGGCCAAGCAGCATCAGAGGAGCATGAAAGCTAACATTTCGGGCCTCGACCCTTCTTCAGAAAATGTTGACCCTGGTCTGTCTTTCTGCACGTCATAAAAATTCAACTTTGCAAACACTCCATAAATTAGCTAGCCATATAGCTTAGATCAAGTGTTCTTGGAAAAGCTGTTTGAGCTCACTGTTCCGAATGACTTTCTGACTTTTGTTAAAAGAGCTAAGAAACCTTCATAGAACTGGAAAATAAAATCAATGTTGCCTCCCTTTCAAAGCTAAGTTCCCAAATAATAACAATATTCTACTAATCAAAATATTCTACTAAGCAAAATTGAAGCCTGTGTTTATTCATTCATATACACATTGTGATTCCTGTAGTTCTAAGTGATACAAAGTCAACATCACTGGCACTCTCATGAGTTGGGCCATCAACTTGCTGTGTAGGATTGGTATTGAAACAGGATGGATCCAAACAATCCTCTGGATAATTGATACCCTCATCATGATATCACTCACTACATATTGCAGAAACTCACATAAGTGTCTACAACCATCACTTTTCACTCTAAGTGATGCCCTACTATGTAGATAACCTTACAAGAAGAAGTTATCTCAAAAATTTCAGCAACAAACTAAAGTTACCATGTTATTCTGCTACTTATCACAAAACACAACAGTGGTGTTCTCCACGAACAGATTGCTGCCACCAAGCAAAAAGACATTCAACCAACCACACAGATGAGTAATGTGGTTTATGACTTTCAGTGTTGTTGTGATTCCAGGTACGTAGGTTGTACATCTTGATTACTGGCATACCATATCTAACAACATGCCCTTGTGACTGTCCATGGCAGGAAGTATGCCAATGTGCTCAACCAGCCCATGCTTGAAAATCTCAGAACTCAAACTCAAAACTTCCTTCTCAACAGCACTGTGGGTGGACTTACCCTCTGTGGAGTGATTCAAGAGGGCAACTCGGTATCACCTTCTCATGCACAATGAAGGATGACGAATAAGAAATAAGTCAGCTATGCCAACTTTCCATGATTGAATAAAAAAATGTTCAGCTCACAGTTAACTAGAAACTACATTTGTCCATGCATAGGGCCCTTTTCTTCATGGGCAAAAATAAGTCTGCACATTGCAGCTCTGTCATTGAGGAAAGGGCCATAAAGACAATCAGTTCCCGCTGCCATCCTGTGACAGTGCTCTAATCAATCAGTGTTGACTGGTTTGAATTTAATCAGCTAATTAAGACAGTTAACAGTTTTTGCTGCATCTCCATGCCAACAACAATCCAACCAGTCAGCACCCTTGCTTGGAAGGTGCTGTCAAAGCAGACCTGGTGAGTTGCTGTAGTATATCTTGTCAGTAGTCCAAATTGCTGTAACTGCATCAGTGGTGAAAGGAGTGATTGTTTCAGCTGGTAGACCTCTGCTTTGTCCTGGTGATGTTGAGCTTCTTGAGTGTTGTTGGAGCTGCAGTTATCCAGGCAGGCAAATGGGAAGTAATCCATCACATTCCTGACTTGTTCCTTGTAGACGGTGGACAAGATGTGGATAATGAGAAGGTAAGTTACTCAAGTCACAACTCCTAGCTTCTAACCACAGTATTTGTATTGCTTGTCCAGTTGAGTTTCTGGTCAATGGTGCCCCATTGGTAATGTTCCTGTTAGCGAATTATGCAATAATCATGCCATTGAACAGCAAGTGGAGATTGTTACATTCCCTGTTGTTGGAAATGATGATTGCACAACACATGTCTGATGTGAATTCTTGTTGCTACTTTTCAGCCCAAGCCTGAACGTGGTCCATTTCCTATTGCAGGTGTCCGAGGAATGACAGGACTTGTACTGTTAATGGTAGGGCCCTGGAGAGTGTTGCTAAGCTAAGAGACCTAAGGGTGTATGTACATAGTTCCTTGAAAGTGGAGTCACATATGGTGGGGGTGGTGAAGAAGGCATTTGGAATGCTTAGTCATAAGATTGAGTATAGGAGTTGGGATATCATGTTGTGACTGTATGGGATATTGGTGAGGCCACTTTTGGAATATTGTATACAATTCTGGTCACCCTTCTATAGAAAGGATGTTGTTAAACTTGAGAGAGGACAGAAAAGATTTACAAAGATGTTGCCAGAACTGGACGGTTTGAGTGATAGGAAGAGGTTGAATAGACTGAGGTGTCACATGATAGAGGTTTATAAAATCATGAGAGGCCAAAGAATAGCCAAAATCTTTTTCCTAGGGGGAGAGGTTTAAAAAGAATCTGAGGGACAACATTTTCATTAGAGAGTGGTGCATGCACAGAATGAGCTGCCAGAGGAAGTAGTGATTTTTGTTCTGTATGTCTCAATCACTCCGTGACCCTATCACTGGCAAATGGTGCTGAACATTGTACAATAGCAGCAAAGATTGCACTCTTCTGAACTTATGATGGAAGGCAGGTCAATGATGATTTGGTGAAAGATGCTAGGGCCTAGACAGTACCCTGACAAGCTCCTGCAGTGATGTCCTGGAGCTGAAGTGATTCACCTTCAACAACCAAAAGTATCTTCCTTGTGCTAGGCATGATTCCTATTGACTTCAATTTGCTTTGGGCTTTTTGATGCAAGGCTCAGTCACAAGATGCCTTGGTATCAAATACAATCTTTTACCTTTCCACTTGAATTCAACTTTTTTGGCCACATTTGGCCGAAAGCTGGAATGAGTTCTGGGTTAGTGTTAGCGGCTCTGGTGGAATCTGACTTCAGCTTTTTGAGTAGATAAAGCTGAGTAAGTGCCACTGGCAATGACACCTTTCATCATTACACTTATGATTGAGGGTGCACGGATGGAATGGTAATTGGCTGGATTGAATTTATCCTGCTTTTTATTGACAGGAGATAGCTAAATAAATGTTTAAAGCTTGAGTTGAATGCCAGTGTTGTAACAGTACTGGAACAGCTTGGCCAGGGGATATGGCTATTTCTGCAGCACACGTCTTCAATGCCATTGCTGGGAAGTTGCTAAAGCCCATGGTCTTTGCAGTATCCAATGTCACCATCTGTTTCTTGATTTCATGTGTAGTGAACCCAATTGTCTAAGGACTGACATCGGTGATGCCGGGATTCTCAACAGGAGGCTGAGGTGGATCATCAATTTGGCATTCTGGCTGAAGGTGGTTACAAAAGTTTTGGATTTGCCTTTTTCACTGATGTTCTATGGTTCATTGCGGGGATGCTTAAGGAACTTCTTGGTATTTTCCAGGTGAATGAAAGATATTTGCCACCTTTAACAGTATGTGGTACTGGGTAAGGGTGATTTAAGATAGTTTTTGCCGTCAAATCTCCCTTCTTTTTCCTTTTTAGGCTCATGTAGAGATTAATGGTAGAGGATATGCCACTGCAGTTTATCTAACAATGAGGTACTGCACTGAGATAACAAGAAGGGGTCACCGGACCCGAAACGTTAACTCTGTTTTCTAATCCATAGATGCTGCCAGACCTGCTCAGCTTTTCCAGCAACTTTGTTTTTGTTCCTGAGATAACAAGAAAGTTTATAACTTATTAGCAATAATTAATTTGGTCAAACATAATTACTAGGACCTTAGGAAGATGGTACAGATATATCTGATGTCTTCAAAAGCTAGAGTAGAACTTCTTGACTCCAACAATAGACTATGTGTGATTTATATTGAATGGGTAGAAATAATGCAACATAAACATTACCAGCCTCCTCCTCCAGTTTCATTTAAGTGTAAACTAGCAGGTTGAGTAGAGCAAATATACAATCACTCATGACAGGGTCGCTGATCTGTTTGCTGCTGGTCGTGCGATTGCTTTGCTCCATCTATTGCACACCGATTTACTGATTAGCGTGCTTGTGTTTCTGTGTTGTAGCATTATCAAGCTGGCACATCATTTTTAAGCATGTCTTGTATTGCTTCTGGCATGTTCTTGTGCAGTCCTCATTGAACCCCTTTTCTTGATGATAATAGTAGAGTGGGGATATACCAAGGCCATGAGGATACAGATTGTCAGTTAATACAATTCTACTGCTGCTAATGGCCCACAACATCTCATGCATGCCCATTTTCAACTAATAGTTTTTCTAAATCTATGTCATTGAGCAGATTGATAGTGTCTCAATATATACTGAAGGGTGTCCTCAGAAGGAAGACACAATTTTGTCTCCACAAGGACTGTAACTCCTACAACAGCCATAATGGACAGATACATGTTCCTCTGGCTTGTTCCTCCAACACATGCTGCTGAATTTGTCTGGCAAATATATCTTTCAGGATTCAATTAGCTCAGTCATTACCACAACCTACCCTCCCCCAGTACATTGTGTGCACTGATTATCCACAGTGCTGTGAAAATAAGATTTCCTCTAAAAAAACAGACCTTTTGAAAGATGTTTTAGTAAATGCTAGTTATGATAGAACTTTGAAGCCACGTGGATTGGGAAGTAGAATTGAGAATTTTGTTCTTTAATAAGTGAGAAAACCATCAGCATTTAATTATTTTCTTCATTCTTAGGACATGATTGTCATTTGCTGGGCCAGAGTGTATTGCCCATCCTTCATTGCCCCTGAGAAAATGGTGGTGAGCTGCCTCCTTGAACCACTGCTGTCCATTTGTGGTAGGCAGACTCACAATGCTATTCATTTGGAAATTCCAGGACGTTTACCCAGCAGTACTGAAGCAACAGTGATATATTTCTAAGTCAGGATGGTGTGCAGCTTGTAGGGGAACTTGCAGGCCGTGTTGTTTTCACATTTCTGCTGCCCTTGACCTTCAGGATGATAGTGGCCATGAGTGTGGAATGTACTGTCTAATGAGCCTTGGAGAACTTCTGCAGTGCATCTTGTCAATGTCACACACTGATGCTACTGAGCATTAGTGTCGGAGGGAACGAATGTTTGTGGATATGGTAATTGTCCAGGTCTTCCTGCGCTGAATATCAACTTCTCCAGTACCTAAGGAGTCACAAATGGCAATGAATATTGTGCAATCATCAGTGAACATCCCCAATTCTGCCTTTACCTTGGAAGGAAAATCCTTGATAAAGCAGCTGAAGATGTTTAACCTCTACCCTGAAGAACTCTTAAAGAGATGCCCTGGGTTTGAGATGACTGACTTACAAAAACTACAATCATCTTCCCATGTGTCAAGTCTGACTCCAATTACTGGAGAGTTTTCCTCTGGATTCCAATTGGCTGTAGGCTTGCTAGTTTTGGACCAAAAACAGCTGAATTAATCCATAAATTATGGTTACTTGGCTGATATTTATCCAATATTTGATCAACAAAACTGATCAAAATCTTTTCTCAAAGGGTTATGGATAGTGGGAACTCTCTTCCTGAAAAGGCAGTGGAATCAGTGTCCTTGAATATTTTTAAGATTGAAGGAGTTAGATTCTGGTTAAGCAAGGGGGCAATGGTTTTAAAAGGTAGACAGGAATGTGGATTTGAGGTTACAGTTGAATCAGCCATAATCTTATTGAATGGTGGAGCAGGCTGGAGGTGCCGAAGGCCTGCTCCTGTTCTTTGTTCATATGGTTGTGATGACCACAATGTCCCAGCTTTAGACACAGTCCTTTGGTAACATTACTGGGCTTGTGAGCATCTCCCATTTGTGATAGAGATGGCAAGGAATTGCTTTGCTCATAGGCGTTTGGAATTTCCTTTCCCAGCAAGCAGTAGAGGCTGGGTCATTAAATATAAAGCTGCATTAGGCTGAGATTTGATTAACAGTGAGACATGGGTTATGGGGGCCAGGCAGGAAAATGGTGTTAAGGCCACCATCAGATCAAACATGATATTATTAATTGAGGAGTCAAATGATCTACTCCTGCTTCTATTTCTTATTTTCTGTTTTTATGTTCTTTGCGCAATCCAAAGCTAGATCGAGGTATTTGCCATTTATTGACTTTTTGGTAAGTTAGTTGGTTGGAAACTGTAAAAGAGACACTACCACTGGTGTGTTATGAATATTTTTGTTTTGACCCAACAATCAGACTAAGTTTGCCCAGAAACCTCGTGGATAAAATCATGTGCAAACTGCTAAATGATTTGTGATCAATGCTTGCATTATCCAAATAAAGTCCAGTATTCATCAGTCATGTTATAGCCAAATCGTATTAATGAAACATGGGGCGGTACGGTGGCTGGGCGGTTAGGTCTGCAGCCTCACAGCTCCAGGGACCCGGGTTCGATTCCAGCGTCGGGCGACTGTCTGTGTGGAGTTTGCACATTCTCCCTGTGTCCGCGTGGGTTTCCTCCCACAGTCCATAGATGTGCAGGTGGATTGGCCATGCTAAATTGCCAGTAGTGTTCAGGGGTGCGTGGTTTATAGGGGAATGGGTCTGGGTGGGATGGTCCAAGGGGCGGTGTGGACTTGTTGGGCCAAAGAACCTGTTTCCACACTATAGGGAATCTAATCTAATCTAAAAATGGGTTATAGCAGAACACTACCTGTACTTTTGGAAATTTCTGAATATTAAGAGGCAGAAGAAAGTTCCAGATACTAAATTCATCTAAGCTTCAATGCGAAGCATGCAAACCATTAACCCTTCACAGCTAAGGGTTCAAAACATCTCACTGAGAACCTACAATCCATATGGAAACATAAATTAAACCTGTTCCTGCTTAAGGTCTGGGATTCACAAGCTAAATAGCCTTTTTCTCATTTTATGGTTTTCTAGAATACTTGTGAATTCTATTCTTTTACCATTAGTATTTCCTAACAAAACTCCCCAAGGAATTTTGTTCCACTTACCTAATCTGAAATTACAAAGGAAAGAAAATATGTTTTGCAAGACGAAACCCTGCTAGTGAATATTACTTGAGATTTGAATCACACACATTTTCCCCTTAGGAATAATTATGATTTGTGTATTAAAAGTGAAACAAAATGGAAAAATTTAAGGGAATGATTAACAATTTCAGAAAACCAAAGGTATTATTGGTTCTGTCTGGTTTTGGTTTGTTTCAGATAGCATTGCTTTAGTTTTCATTTGTGATATGTGTATTGTGCATGTTCCTAACTGAAAGCTACGCTTACATTTTTTAATAATACTTTTTATTATTTCTTGCAAGCAGAAGAAAAACGTAAATCTGCCGTAATATATGGGAGATACTGGTTTTGTTTTGTGACAGCATTTTCTCCAGCAGAGAGCTGATTTTCCTATTGCTTAGTCATTTGCATTTTCTGCAATGCTCTCCAACTTGTCATTTCCATTGAATCCTAGAATTGTTATGGCACAGGAGATGGCCTTTCAACCCAGTGCGTTTATGTTAATCTGCCTAAGGAGCAATTCACATTCTGCCTCTAACCAGAACTTGAATTCGATAGCAAAATTCCTGAGGCAAGCCATCAAAAAGTCCTTGTCGTGCTTCTTCTTCCCTCATGAGGTTTGATCAGAATCTACTTTGGGAAGCGAATGTCAGACATGTTGCTGTATGACCAACTATCTCTGTTGTGACTATCTTGCTATGGTTTGCATGCTTCACATTTAAGCTCAGACGAGTTTATTATCTGGAACTTCCTTCTGCCTCTTAATATTCAGAAATTTCCAAAAGTACAGGTAGTGTTCTGCTATAACCCATTTTTCATTAATACGAATTGGCTATAACACGACTGATGAATACCGGATTTTATTTGGATAATGAAAACTTTCTGCTGTACAGGTACGGAAATTTTCCAAAGCAACTTCCCTAAAATGCGATTTTCCTTAGCACGAGGACACACAAGAACACAACTATTGCTTTATAGGAGCAATACCTGTAGCTCAAGTGAAAGCGGTTGAAACTCTTGGTATAACGCTGGTACACAGTCTAAGTAGAGCAGAATAGGCAGACAGTTTGATGTGGTATTTCACAGGGAAATGAAGCACTGTCAAGAAGATTTATTCCATTGTTGGCCACTTCCTGTAAGCCAATCATCGGTACAAAATCAGGGTGTGAGCTATAGGGAAAGGCTGAATAGGCTGAGACTATTTTCCCTGGAGCTTCAAGGCTGAGGGGTGATCTTATAGAGGTTTATAAAATCATGAAGGGCGTAGATAAGGTGAATAGCCAAGGCCTTTATCCCCTGGTAAGGGGAGTCCAAAACTGGAGGTTTAATGTGAGAGGGAAATGATTTATAAAGCACCTAAGGGACAACTTCTTCACACAGAGGATGGTGCAGGTATGGAATAAGCTGCTAGAGGAAATGGGGAGGCTGGTACAACAAAAGCATTTAAAAGGCATCTGGATGGGCATATATCACAGGTTTGCAGGGATATAGGCTAAGTGCTGGCAAATGGGACTAGATTAATTAAGGATATCTGGTCAGCATGGACGAGTTGGACCAAATGTCTGTTTCCGTGTTGTACAACGCTATGACTATATCATTTTGTATGGGATTGGTTGTTGCTGGCATGGTTGGCACTTGTTGCCCAGTCTTAATTGCCCTCAAGCTCATTGTTGTTCCAGGTCATGTTGGGGGTGCAAATATGAGTCATATTGCTGTGGGTTTGGAGTCCTCTAAGGATGGCAGATTTCCTTCCCTAAAGCACATCAGTGAACCAGATGGGTTTTTATGAAATTAAATAATGGTTTCATCATAACCATGAAACTGGTTTTCAAGTCCAGTTTTTTTCGTTTATTGAATTCAAATTTTACTATCTGTCATTGTGAGATTTGAACCTTTGTCCCCACAGAATTCATCTGGGTCTGAGCATTATTAGTCTGGTGACATTAGATCACCACCTCCCATTCTGGATCCTCCAACTACAGGGAGCCTGTTCCACCATTCAATAAGTTCGAAAGAGAGTGGAGGACTTTAAACAAGGGAATCAGGAAATCTACTCAAGCTTTTCAAAGCTCTAAAATGATGAAATGACTTGTGGAATAAAGTACCTTATGGAAGTTCAGGACAAGAAAACTTTGATCCTTTTGCCAAGCTCGTAGATGGTTGTTCAAGACTAATGGCATATCCAGACATATATTACTCAGGGTGTAAAATGGAACTTTTGGTTCATTAGCATATAGTTAAATTTTAGATTGAATTATACTTGGAATGCTCCCTTACAGACAATGGTGATAACGTGTCCAATTACTGTACCCATCCATTTGTAGTAACAATAAGATTTTTTGCCTTAAAATTAAATAAAAAAACTGTGAATGCTGGGAATCTCAAACAAAAGCAGAATGGTTAGGGTTAGGGTTAGGGTGAAACTGAACAGATCTGGCAGCATCTGTGGAGGGATAGCAGAGTTAATATTTTGAGTCCAGTTCTGAAGGAGGGTTACTGGACTTGAAACGTTAACTCTGTTTTTTCTCTACATATGCTGTCAGGTCTGCTGATCCAGATTTTTGTCTTGTCTGATCTCCCCTCTCTGGGAATACATATCTTACCTTCTCTTTGTCAACTGCATATATCCTTTCTTTATCCATCGTTTTCTCAGATTTTTTTGACTTTCCATAAGTGGTCTCCTTGATTCATTGCCATTAGTCTTCTGTTCCATTCCATACATGACCCTTTAGCACTTTTGAATGGATCACACCATTTACTGAGAAGTGAGACCAAGACTTATTAAGTATTTCCATTTTTTTTTCTGGCATGACTGTATTTCAAGTTCTAGACGTCTGACAAGTTAAACTAATGATCAATCACCATTTAATCATGGTTATTATGGTACATTTTCTTTGCCAAACTCTGTGATGCTGCCATTGCAATGCAATCATATGTTAATTTGGATGTGAATGTGAGTACATTAATTAATATCAGCTCGTAAACTCTGACTAGAGATTCAGCATTGGAAAGATAAACATACGATGAAAGCTCAGAGAAAGTAAGAACTGCTGATGCTGGAGTCAGAGAAAACACAGTGTGGAGCTGGAGAAACACAACAGGCCAGGCAGCATCAGAGGAGCAGGAAAGCTGACGTTTTGTGTTGGAACCCTTCTTCAGAAAGTACATCAGCTTTCCTGCTCCGATGATGCTTCCTGGCCTGCTGTGTTCCTCCAGCTCCACACTGTGTTATATCATATTGTGAAAGCTGCTCATTCCTTGACAATGTGTCATTATTTTCTCTTTTGTTTGTGAGTTAATTTGCTACTTCTTGTAAGATCAGAGTAAATTCTCTGCTTCCAGGTTTTGTAAACTTGAGTGGAGAGGATGTTTTCCTTCTTTTGCATTTTCAATTTGAGGTGAATCTCCTTATCAGGAAATGATACAAAATATGCTTTCTACAATGCATTTCTCTCAATGTTAGTGGTATTGGTTAATCAAATGGACATATACTTTGACTTTCCTTGGTTTGTTTGAATTCAATGGTCCTTTGATAGCAATTCTGTTTCTGTCCACATATCAGGTAACTGATATCTGTATTTTATTTTGTCTGCTCCTGATTCAGGACCTCACTTGGGCTTTCTTCCCAATGTTTTATCCACTGTTCATCCTGCACTAAGGAGTGAAATCAAGAACATTTTCAAATCTCACTTTTAGTCCCATACTTTTCCTTACGATTGAGGTGAGACATGCATCATGGCATTACTTGCCTCCTTGCTTGAATACTTTCAATGTGTTCTTTGATTCATGCTAAGAAATATTATGGGGGAATCCATTGGTGTTCATCAAAACATATATAACAGTTAGGGGAGCGATCACTTGCTTCAAAATATAGATGGTAAATATTATATCCCTAAAAATAATTTAGATGACTTATGTGTATATCTAAAAATAATTGAATTGTTATTTCACACTGTGCATAATTAAACAGAATACACAGTACAAAGAAAGATAATTCAACTCAGCCACTCAATGCCACTGTTAATGTTCCATCCGATGCTTCTTTCATCTCCTTCACCAAATTTTGTCATAAAGCTTGCTATTCTCTTCTACCTTGTCTGTAAATCTAGTCTCTCCTTAAATATATCTTACTATCTGTCTTAAGTTCTTATTGTGGTAATGAGTTCCATTACTCTGACTATTTTTTTCCTGAGTCTCTGCCACACCTCTGATACGAGATCTTTCTTAAAAGAATTCCCAAAATGTATAATAATGCCTCTGTTATCTCTTCCCTAAATTTTTCTAATCTGCCTGTATTTATCCACTTTGAGATTGTCCAGTTTATTTATTGTTTTTCTTCTTATGTTTTAAGTAGGATTTCTACTTCATATTTTCATAATTCAATGTCATGTACATCTGTTGCATTTCCCCAGTAAATACCAAAGCAATATATTAATTCAATAATTCTGTCATCATAGTCTGTCATTTCACCCTGTCTGTCCCCTAGTAGCTTTGTTTCCATCTCAACCGTTGTTATTTTAGTTCTTTGACAGTATTTTACTCTATCAGTTGTGAGCGCTTGGTCATTTAATTTATCATAACATTCCCTTTCTTTCCAATTTGAGGGGGAATGTTTACGTACCTGACAGGCTGTGAATGGGTTAACCAGAAAGTGTGGTGCACCAGCAACTTGGGGTTCCCCAACATGTTGAGGAGTTTTAGCTCAACATGTCAATGAGGTCACCAATATGTCCTGCTCTTTGAAGTCAGCTCAACGACATGGAGCCCCATTCAGTCAGGGAGACAGTTGGCAACAACTTCAGCAGCTGATAAGTGCCAGGAAAGGGGTGGCGGGATGGAGGTGGTTGATTTGATTCTATCCTCGGGTGAATGCCTGTGGCGATTGCACATTCTCCCCGTGTCTGTGTGGGTTTCCTCTGGGTGCACTGGTTTCCTACCATAGTCCAGAGATGGCAGGGTAGATGGATTGGCCATGCTAAGTTGCCTGTAGTGTTCAGGGATGTGTAGGTTAGGTGGATAAACTATGGGAAATGCAGGGGTATACTAATGGTGTAGTGGGGGGGTCTGGGTGGGAAAATCTCTGCAAGGTCAATGTAGAGTCAATGGGCCAAATGGCCTGCTTCCACACTGTAAGGATTGAATGATTCTATAATGAATCTCAGGACTGTGGGTGGTTGATCAGAAGGGAGTCAACCAGGATGGTGGAAGTGGTGTCTGAGTTTAGTGGGGGAGGTAAGATTCCAAAGGTGAGGGAGATTCAAGTTGTTTGGAAGAAGTTGTTGGCCTTGGGAGAAAATGGATGTGATGGGAGGGACTAGGGTTCAGACAGACCAGTTGCCTTGGGGAGGAGGCATGACATTGTAGGACGTGGTGGTAAGGGGAGTTATCACAGGCTTGGAAAGGGTGTAGGGAACGTGTAAGGCAAGAAACTAGAGGCCTTTTGGGGGTTGGATGCTTCTTTGGCATGGAGGGAGTGGGGAAATTGGAGTTTTAATGTGAGGGACTTCAAAGGTTTGGGAATGGGATAGGAGGTCATAGGCCTTGTGGTGAAACGGGAGGCTTTAGGGTGGATGGCCATTCAATGCCTAATCATGGAGATTCTTCATGCAGGAATCTAGATGTAAAGGCTTGAACCCACTAAGTCGCTGTCTCACTTACACTGCTGAATTTCTCGGGGCTCAGTAAAACAGGCCAACTAAGGTTAAAGTAAAAAACCTGAATGGCAATGAGTATCACAACATCATTATCACAATTCAAGTTCCAACCCACCTTGTCAAAACATTTTACGAAGATTCTTGCCTTTCAGCCTCAGTTAAAGCTGAAAATGGGCAGGTTTGCATGTGACAACTCTTTTTAAAAAGACTTTAATTCCCACCTAACCACAGCTTACAATTTTAGGTTAAATTTTCACTGAGTATCTTTCTCTCATTCTCTTTAAGCCATGCTGTTCTCTGCTTTTGATGTACTTAGTCCTTGACTCTTCCTTTATCCTAATTTTTGGCCTTATATATTTACTTGTGGTGTCATCTAAAAGAGCTTATTCTTTTTCAGTAGAATATATTTGTCCTCAGCTTTACTGAGCATATTTCATTATTGTTTGCCAATATCACCCACTTCCCGAAGTTCTAGTCAGAGGCCCTCACAATCAGTTTTCCTCCAATCTATTATTCTGTTTTTTTGTTGTACTTATATCTTTTTTATATCATATTAGGTCTATATTACCTGGATTCTCCCCTAAATGTACTTGCATTACATTAGTTGGTTCACTTTTCCACTGTCAGATCCAGCAACAAATCTCCTCCTGTTGGGCCTCTTAGATTTTAAGTTAGAAAGAAATCCCCTCTTTTGGCCAATTACTTACATATTAGTGGGAAACCATTATGATTATTGTTCTATGTTTAATTTATTCTTCATCCTAATTTATTCTCACGTTTAATTCTTTGCTTCTGTCCCACCACTTGGTGTTCAATAAGCTACATATATTAATGTTGTTTCTCCTTTTCTTTCTTTTATCTCATTGCACACAAATTCTTTTTCTGTATTACTGATAGCTGTGTTTTTTTTCTACTGCCATTATGTCATCTCTAATAAATATAGCTTTCCCACCTGTCCTTTTATCTTACTTATATTTTAAAAAAAATGTACTATGCAACAATGTTTATTTTTCCGGTCTTATGTCCTAGTAAGTCACATTATCCTTGTTTCCTCACGATGTATTATTGTCTATTTTATCATTTTCACTGTGAGCATTGCCGTACAGATAGGTTAACCCAAGACTATTCTTCTCTCTCTTTTGAACTTGAGCAAAAATGTGGCCAAAATCATTAAAAGATTTGTGCAAATGAAAACTAATCAAAATGTGCAAAGTTGTATTAGCCCATCTTCCAAAATAATCTTAAACATCAATTGTTTACTGACATTAGACTTCCAATCTTGTAGCCTTGAAATTTTCTTTCGATTGCAGGAACGTTGTAATTAATTGGGAGAGTTCACTGAGAATGAAAGGCTTCCAGTTCTATGCTGTGAGCTTGCCCAGTGGAATTGTTGAAATGACTACGCTGATGTCTATTCCAAGTTACTGATTGTTCCTCAGTCACAGTTCTGCACAATTTTACTTCATGTGTGCACCTGGACATTGAGGGTCCATAGTTTTTCTGAAGGACGGGGCACAACACAACTAAGCTCAGTATGAACTCATCCAATATCAAGCTATACACAGTTATTGACCAGAAGCAGGAGGCCAATTGATCATCTTTCCTTAACTTTCTATAAGCCTTGGAGGTCAAGGTGAAATGCAGATCTCTCTTAGATGCTCTATCTTAATTAGAGCATCTCCACCAATTTGGAATGGGGACTGAGGTTTCAGGGTGTATGGTTGAAGTGTCCTGTCCATTTACAAAATATGGCAATAATGGGAGCACTGTTTAGTCAATTTGGTTCTATCCTTCTGCCTGTCAGCGGCCTCCCTTCTAGCCCAGGGCATTCATTAATGACACCATTGGTACATGCACACTTTAGCCAAGTCAAATACCACATTGTGCTTTACAAACAGAAGGAAGAGTGGGCAACAGATACCCGACTGGTTCAGAAAAGGTTTACAAGGATGTTTCTGGAACTGGAGAGTTTGAGGTATAAGGAAAAGTTGGATAGGCTGGGTTATTTCACTGAAGCATAGGAGGTTGAGCAAGGGTTTTTTTTCCCTAAGGTGGGGAGAGGGCATATTCTTAAGGTGAGAGGAGAAAGATTTAAAAGAAACTCATTTTCGTGGTTTTTATGTGGAACGAACTTGCAGAGGAATTGGTAGATACAGGTACAGTTACAACTTTTAAAAGACATTTGGACAGGTACATGAATAAGAAAGGTCTAGAGGGATGTGCGCCAAACGCAGGCAAATGAAACTCGTTTAATTTGAGAAACTTTGACAGCATGGCCGAGTTAGACTGAAGAGTCTGTTTTCATGCTGTATGACTCTATGACTGTATCACTCATGATCACTAGCCTTTGCAATGCTGCTGATCCTATTGTAGTTAAATTAAACTCTGAACGAGACTTAGCTCAGTAATGTCCTCAGTTTATTGTTTCATGTATGTGTTCACTACAACAGTATTCATAATGCAACAAAGACTATTTAGATATTTAAAAGGACACCAACCATAAGTTAGAACTGGATCAGAGCTATCCAAATTCACACTAATTAGAAGATTTAGCAACTGATTCAAGCAGAAAATTTGATGCATGGGTTATCTTGTCCAGTTTTGAGAAGTTTAACCCAAAAAGGCTATCAAACCAAAATGATGGAGCAACAAAATTCACTAAAATTATACAGGACTGAGAAATGTTTGTTATGAGGAAAGGTCAGATGGATTGATGCTTTGTTCATTAGAACAACAAGAAGATGCTAAAATCTGTAAGAGCTTTTAATAAGTTAAGTTGAGAAAAAAACCATTCGCACTGGGTAGAGAGCTGCTAGTTGGCAAGAATAAATTTATAACCAAAAGAATAAAAAGATCGATTAGGAGAATGTTTTTATAAATACAAGATTATCAGAACATAGGCAGCCTTATAAGAGATACTGGTGAATGCAGAATCAACAATATTTTATTAAGATACAAGGGATAAATTTTTGAAATATTGGAAAGAACGTAAAGGTAGAGTCATAAGAATGAAGACCTTGTTGAAAGAGCTTTGACACATGAAATGAGCTGAATGACCTTCTTTGTGCAATGAAATGCAATCAAATTTAGATGGTGGTACCTGGACTTGACAAAGCTTTGTTGTACTTACATCGGGGGAGCAGGTCCCAAGAGTTGCCAGGGCAATATTCTAACTCAAAGTAATGACTTACACAAATTGTGCATTCATTACATTTTGGGTTATCCTAAAATTGAAATCATGACCCATTTTACAGTAATTTTTAAATTGGATGTTATTCAGAAAATTTAATCTTAATGTTTATTTTAAACCTTGTTGAAATTTGCGACTTCGTACTGTTTTCTTGATACTTTGGTAGACTTTTTCTTAAATTATTGTTCTGACACATAAAATAATATAATTACATCATGCTACTGTTGCTAAGTTACCCTTCTCTGTATAAACAGTGTCCATGTCATGTGTGATCACTTGATTCTAAATTAGAACGTACAGATGTGATTTAATAGAAATGAGAGATATTGTACATTATTATTTTAGCTTGCTTCTAATTTGTGATATATTGTGTTATGAAACTTTCTGGTACAAATAAATATATGCAGATCAGCCTCGCTAAATAAACATAAATATTCTCTTCAAACCAGAAATATTTGATAACACAGTTTATGACTAACAGTAATCTGGAAATTGACCCTGGGATTGAAGGGAAACTTTTGTAGTAACAGCAGAAACAAGCTATTTGGCCCAATAGTACTGGTATTTATGAGCTTCTTCTCACTCCTCTTAACAGAACCTTATCAGCACTTGCTTCTACTCTGATCTTTCTCAGTGGTTATTTAGCTTTTCTCTGACGGCATCTGTCCTATTTGTCTCAATTAGTCTTCAATAGGCCGAGTAGTGCCTTGATCTTGGAAGAGCAGTAGGAGGGCAGAATCACCACTGCTTACATCTGGATGGGCTGTGGATCATGTTTTCAAGAGAAGATGTGTTCAGAGTACGAACTGATTATTCCCACCTTTAGGTAATGAGTGCAGATGTTTCTGAAATATGCTAAGATTTGTGGATGAGTCGGGATCCCACGGGGTTGTGTTGTTGAAAACACAAACCTGTGAAGAGTGCTTCAATATTAGGTGAAGTCATTGATCCTATAAAGATCTACATTTGTAGGTTGCTGTTTTGTTAGTTTTACACTATATCATTCAGCTACCAAAGGAGAGGCTGAGACTTTTTCCACTGGAATGTCGAAGGTTGAGCGGTGACCTTATAGAGGTTGATAAAATAATGAGGGGCAGAGATAAGGTAAATGGAAGGTGTTTTTTTTCCCTAAGGTTGGGAATTTCAAGACAAGGGGGCATGTTTTTAAGGTGAGAAGAGAAAGATTTAAAAAAAGATTTAAAAAACCTTTTTACACAGAGAATCGTTCATGTGTGGAATGAACTCCTCAGGAAGTGGTGGACGCAGGTACAGTTACAACATTTAAAAGGCATTTGGATAAGTACATAAATAATAAATTTTTGGAGGGATATGGGCCAAGTGCAGGCAGGTGGAATTAGTTTAGCTTGGGATTTATGTTGGCATTGACTGGTTGGACTGAAGGGTCTACTTCCTGCTGTATGACTTTATGACTCTAAATGTAATGTGTAAAATCACATTTTCATCCACCCTACGCAAGATACCAGGGATAAGGAGATACAGCCTTTGTTTATATTCAGGACATTAAAATCCACTGTATATGAGCTGCTGTGAATAATTGTGGTGGAAATGCAGCACATCATGGTTTCATCTTTTGTTAATCAGGTTCATAAATTTTCATAGCATTAGACGAACAATAATATTAAATGGCTATAAAATACGCAACATAAAGATGTAGAAAAGTACATCAAGCAAAATCTGGATCAGCTACATGCATATAACATTAGCGAATTTTGATGGTGGACACTTAACTGAAACTTGAGTGAATTGTGCCTTGATGTGGCTTCAGTTGATCACTTGCTACACCTCTTTCAAATGCAAGAATCTCTGCAAAAAAAACTGCTTTGAAATTTCTTGTACTGAAGTAGCCTTTTTCCAAACTAGGTAGTATTCATATTGGAAACCTTTGCAGAAGTAATTATAGTGATCAAGGTCAATGCTACACCAACCATTAGTCAGCTGCACTTAACAGTGTTTTGTACAAATGCGGCAAAGAGGTGTGGAATGGATTGCAGGGTATAACTGCTGGGGCTATTCTCAAAATTTGCAGAAACCCACCACACCCAACGAGAATGATGCAGACTCACTGTTGAAATTGAGCCTTAAAGATTATCATCTATTCCTGGTTTAGTTCCAAACTGATCCACTAATTGACCGGACTCTTTAAGCAGTCTGGATTGCTGCTGGAATCAGGAGGTGCCTCAATGATGCACTTACTTCGGGGTCCTGAAGTATCATTTAGATATCCATAGTATTTTAACTGAATGGGCATCGATTGTAGCAGTTCCACTCAATGACTCCTGCTCTGCAGTAAGAAGTGGCCATGTGATATAAGAATTAAATTTTATATTATGGGTTCAGGAGAACTAACAAGAAGGAAAACCTACTCGACTTTGACTTTAACAAACAACCTAGCATAGATACATCTGTCTCTGACAGTGTTGGTAGGAGTGACCACCAAACAATTAATGTTGAAATGAAGACCTGTCTTTACACTGGGGATAGCCTACATCATATTGTATGCTAAACTGGACAGATTTCAAACAGATCCAGCAAGTTTGAGAACCAACACTGTTGCAATGAAGAATGCATGAAGGCATGCCAGGAGCAGCATCAGATATACCTAAAAAAGAGGTGCCAACCTGGTGAAACTACAGTACAGAATTACAACAGTGGAACAGTCATGCAATAGACAGAACTAAACTATCCATGCAACCAATGGATTAGATCTAAGCTCTGCAGACCTGCCACATCTGGTTATGAATTATGGTGGACAATAAACAACTGAAGCAAGGAATAGGCTCTACAAATATTCCCATCCTCAATGTTTTGGACTTCCTAGTTTCTAACCTGTTCTTGTAGCCATGGTATTTAAATGGATCATCCAGTTGAACTTCTGATCAATGGCAACTCCTGGAAATTACTTGTGGTGGATCCAAAGATGGAAATATCATTAAATGTCAAGTAGAGGGTGTCTGATTCTATCTTCTTGGATGTGATCATTGCTTGGTACTTGTGTTGCATAAATCCTACTTGATATTTATCGGTTCAAGCCTGAATTTTTCAGGTCTTGATGCAAATGGACATGGGCTGCTTCAAAATCTGCCAAATAGTGCTGGATGTTGTGCAAGCATCTGTGCATACCCCCCACATCTAACCTTAGAACAGAGGAAAGGTAATTAATGAAGCAGCTGAAGATGGTTGGGCCAAAGAATGCCTGCTGTGAACTCCCGAACACTTTAGTCCTTGGACTGGGAGGATTATCCGTCAACAATCATAATCATCTTCCTTTGTGTTAAGTATGACTCCAACCAGCAGAGAATCTCCTGGCTGGTTATCGTACAGATGTTTTGTCACCATGCTAGATATCATCATCAGTACGGCCTCTAATGAAGTGATGTTGCTCTACTCTGCTTCGTATTTATATGATCTGGTTTGATAAGTTAGGTTCTGCCATTTCCGGTTCTTTTTGGTATGTGTTTGTATATGGGGTCTAATTCCACATGTTTGTTGATTGCCTTATGGGTGGAAAACTAGGTCTCTAGAAATTCCCGTGCATGTCTGTGGTTGGTTTGAACTAAGATGGTCATGTTGGCCCAGTTGAATGGATGGCCTTCATTGTCCAAGTGCATCCATCTCAGTCACATCAGTGCACTCAGACAATGAAGGCCATCCATTTAACTGGGACAATATGGCCATTCTAGCTCAAGCCAACTCCAAACACCCATGGAAATTCCTAGAGGCTTCCTTTTCAACCCGTAATGTAATCAACAAACATGTGGATTAAGACCCCATATACAACCCATACAGAACAGAACCAGAAATGACACAACACAACTGAGCAGACTGGATCATATAAATACCAAGTGGTAGAGCAACATCGCTTCATTAGAGGTCACACTGATGATGCTACCTAGCACAGTGATGAGACATCTTCATGATAACCAGCCAACTTGGTGAGCAAGCCAATAACCTCACTCATATTCAATTCATGTATAGTCTGCATCAATGTGAACACCAGGGGGCACCAGTGGATGATTTACTGACTGATTCAATAACTATTCAATCTGACAAATAGAAACTGCAAAGAATGACCGAACACTTGTGGAACTGCACAACATTTTATGATACCAGAGATAATGGGAACTGCAGATGCTGGAGAATCCAAGATAATAGAGTGTGAAGCTGGATGAACACAGCAGGCCAAGCAGCATCTCAGGAGCACAAAAGCTGACGTTTCGGGCCTAGACCCTTCATCAGAAACATCAATATTTATGCTCCTGAGATGCTGCTTGGCCTGCTGTGTTCATCCAGCTTCACACTCTATTATTTTATGATACCAATTGTTTCTCTCATTATTGTACATGGATAAAATGTCATTACTTTTTCTAACTTCCTTCTATGTTTTTCTTTTCTGTCTTTCTACTTACTTTTTTTGCGATTATTTTACTTTTATCAAACTTTTTAATTCGTTCCGTTTATATCTTTCTGGCTGAGAAAATAGCCAGCTGATCTCTTTTAGCTAGGACACATGTGATGTTGATGTGGTTGTGTTAGAGTGTCAAATATTTTCTAAAATTATTTTATTAGATTAAATTCCCGAAAGGTTTTAACCCAGTCATCTTGTTGCTAAATGAAGCCATACTGCGAGGTTTTTTTATATGGAAGAATAATGTCTTATTTGAAGGCTTGTATTCACCTATCTGACTGATACTACCTAAAATACGGCCTGCCATCTTTGCCATAAAAATGGTGACCTTTCCTAATAAGCTCAATGATTTTTTTAAGTGCTTATAATTCCTATTTGCCTATTTTATATCAAAATCTAGACACTATTTCAATTAGTCTTAAAAAGTCATATTTTTCTCCTTAACTTGTTAATAGCTCCTGATAACAATGTTTGGTACAACAGGCTTCTCTACTTGCACAGTCTCTCAGCTTGTTCCAACTCTCGTATAAATGATGTAATTTCATAATGGAAGATGCTCATTGAACGACATCCATGGCAACTTCTAACAGTCTAAAACAGTCACATAATACAGCTTTGATAACTGCAGAAACATGAAGATAAAAATCTAGGCTGAAAGACTCTTAACAATGTGAGGTCATTCTGCATATCAACTAACATTTTACATATTTGATAAAATAACACTTGATATAGTTGAAAACAAATTGTTGAAACTTTTCATCCTGTGCTCATCAAGAATACCAACTTATGGGGAAAACGAACATTTGCACTGATAAATGCTGACTTTCCCATTAAATTGGTATTCTTACAAATTGTCCTGATGAGCACAAGGTGAAAAGTTTCAACAGAATTTTTTTTCCAGCAGTACTCAGGTTCTATGCTAAAATAACTAAAATATAACTCTTGTTGAAAGCATCCCTCGAGGAAATAAATGATAACAGTCATGGATTGTGATTTGTTCATTGTTTATCTGAAAATTGAGGGTCCAGCTTTCTTGGTCGTGAGGCCAAAGAAACTGTGATGCATTATTAAAACAATGTCAGTTGTGTTTTGCTTCAAATTGCAATAAATTAAACTCCCAATGAACACTAGAATTGAGAACTATGACAACCAGCTTCGTACCTGGTAAAAAACCGAAATGGATGAGCACTTTTCATGATGTTCTCTTGTGGGATGGTACTTCAAAGCAATATTTATTATAAATTTTATTTTCACAATTAACCCAAACAACATCACCAATGAATCATCCAACGTGCAAAAACAAAATGATTCTGATACTCATATGGGTAGAATTTCTAAGGGATGGGGAGAGGTTTTGGCCAACACCAAATTTAAAGTTCCCAAAGTTTTGAGCCATTTTGACTCTATAACGTGCATAACATTTAACTAAATTAGGATTCCTGCATGGAAGCAAGCCTAATAAACAAGCATGGCAACCTGGATGAAGAGATCGCAGCCCAGCAAAAGGTAAGTTTCTGTCATTGGGGCAGATGTTTGGAGAATACAATGGACATAGAGTATAATCAGGATGCTGGTGATGACAGCAGGGTCAGAAACTGATCTGAAGGCAGAGATGGGAGGGTCAGTGATTGCAGGATGAAGTTTCTATCTCAGTGGTGGGGGTTGGTGTTGAAGGCAGGTTAGCTTGGGTGATGGGAGAAAGCACTCCTACTTCTCCTACCCCACTGCCAAGAAGGCAGTTACCATCATTCCTTGATTCCACTTTTTTATTTATTCACAGGATATGGGTATTGCTGGCTAGGCCAGCTTTCCTTACCCATCCTTAATTGTGCAGGGGGCAGTTGAATCAGCCACATTGTTATGGGTCTGGAATCACATGTATGCCAGACCAAGTAAGGTCATTGGTGAACGAGATGGGACTTTTCCTGACAACCAACAATGGTTTCATGGTCATCAATAGATATTTAATCCCAGATTTTTATTGAATTCATCTGCATAGGTGAGATTCAAACCTGGGTTCCCAGAACATTACCTGGGTCTCTGGATTAATAATCTAGTGATAATACCACTAAGCTCATTAGATTTAGCTACTGAGTTTCCAAATATCCAGGAAACTCAGATCACAAGGATTCAATTTAAAATGAAGATAAAATCTGAAGCTTGCTGCCTGAATAATAGAGTAACTCACCTCTCTAGAGCCATTTGAGATAACACTATGTGAAGCTGGATGAACACAGCAGGCCAAGCAGCATCAGAGGAGTAGGAAAGCTGACATTTCTGGCCAAGACCTTTCCCAAAACGTCAGCTTTCCTGCTCCTCTGATGCTGCTTGGCCTGCTGTGTTCATCCAGCTTCACACCATATTATCTCAGATTCTCCAGCATCAGCAGTTCCTACTAGCATTGCAGAAAACTGAATTGCTTACGTAATTTTTTCCATAATATATGGCCATCATAAGCTTAATATTGGTTGACTCATGTTAATATTTCAGGATCCTAGTCAATCATTTTGATTTAACTATCCGGATAACTTTTAATGCATGGGATTCTGGTAGAGAAAACCTATACCTAAAAACTGGTGATAGATGAATCTATTGGTCAAATAAGAATCAATAGTAGAAATATAGAAAATGTGGCTGAAAATCAATGAGAGAATTGATAATCTTCTAGGTACAGTAACACTCTGCTTTTGAAGAAAATTAAATGTAACAATTTTTTGTCAAACAGATAAAATCTAATCTGTTTTAACAATTTTGGCATATCTATGATAATGTGCTTCATTTGGAAAAAGAATGAAATTATGGCAGCAAATGATCCACAAAGCCCTTTTTATTTGTTCTTAGTTGGAACTAATTTTGATAGTCTTAAGCCATGTCACCATGGAAACCAATAAGAAGATTTAACCTTAAACTCCCTCAGCGTGAACAAAAAGAGAAGCAACAGAATCTCATTAAATTTGTATCTACCTGTCAATAAAGTATGAGAATAACATTTAATTACCAAATATGTTTTCAGATTTCAAGGCGCATTCAAAAATAATATCTGAAGCCAATTCAATAATCCATTTTAGAAATATCTAACATAATTCCAAACTGAATGAAAAATAACATTACAATGACAGTTGGAGCCACAGAATATTTTATTTACCATCCTCAAAAGAGCATGACAAATTGTTTTATTTCAGTTGCGAAAAGAAATTCTGTTCTGATAAGACATTGCTGAGATTCACAATTTTAAAGGAAAAGAAGAGGATTATGTCTTTCTGGTAACAAGGGTAGCATCTTCATGGATAAGAGCCATCACTGAAAGGTAGTTGATAATAAAATGTGAGGCTGGATGAACACAGCAGGCCAAGCAGCATCTCAGGAGCACAAAAGCTGACGTTTCGGGCCTAGACCCTTCATCAGAGAGGGGGATGGGGGGAGGGAACTGGAATAAATAGGGAGAGAGGGGGAGGCGGACCAAAGATGGAGAGTAAAGAAGATAGGTGGAGAGGGTGTAGGCAAAGTGAGGTGGTTGTGGACCGCACTTCTAATCTTTTACTTGTGTTGCAAATATCGAAACAGGGTGCACAATGGCAAAAATCAACGCAGAGACATTCTATAACCCTCCTTGAGAGTCCTCCATGTCCTGGTGTATGGTGGACTGCGCTAAACTGCTTTTAGTGTATGATGCAAATGCTGACTGCTCACATTACTAAGACTGCTTCTGTTTCTGATATTCCCCACACAGATTTGTTAGAACAGTGTTCAATGGATCCAGCCACAGCAGGGGTCCCCTCCCTACCTCCCCACCTACACCCTCTCCACCTATCTTCTTTACTCTCCATCTTCGGTCCGCCTCCCCCTCTCTCCCTATTTATTCCAGTTCCCTCCCCCCATCCCCCTCTCTGATGAAGGGTCTAGGCCCGAAACGTCAGCTTTTGTGCTCCTGAGATGCTGCTTGGCCTGCTGTGTTCATCCAGCCTCACATTTTATTATCTTGGAATCTCCAGCATCTGCAGTTCCCATTATCACTGAAAGGTAGTTTACAAGTATAAAATCTTGGTGCAAATTTAACCTGTGACATTAATTCTACCAGCCAGATTCTGAAATACCTAACTACAGGAGCCATATTAAATAGATTTGAACCTTTTTTGAATAATATGTCACCGGAATATTCCAATGTGTTTTCTCCCCTTGCATGGATCTGCCCTTGTTACATTCTATACTCCTGAGAACAGGCTTCAAAAATGTTGTTTTGTTTAATATTGTTGTAATAGTGATCGCTGAAGGGTGCATGAGCAAATGAGCAGGTCCAATTAGTAATTCAAGCAGTCAGCATTCTTACCACACACAAATGGCAGTTTAGCATAGTTCACCATACAATCGGACATGGAGGATTTTGGAAAGGGGGGCCGTGCGATGCCCCTACATGGACTTTTGACAAAGGAACCTTATTTGGATGCTTGCAGCACCAAACATTTTTCACGTATACAGTGGAAGATTTTAATGCAGTCAGATTACTGAAACCTTGTCACCTCACCACAATCCCCACATCACCCAGGAAAGGCAACATTGCATGTAAGAGCACATTCAAAGTGAAAGGACATCAGCTCCATGCCCTCCTGCAGTTCATGAGACCATGGAAAGTCTTTGTGTATTGTGGCCCACAAATGACACTTTTAAGGTTTCCTATCCTTATTTCTGCTTCACAGAGATGGCTTTCATCAAACTGCAGTGACATAGTTTTGACACAGTCAAAATTGCTTATGACCAGGAATTATATCCACCTTAATTGGACCAAGTAGATTCAACACTGATTTTCAGGTACAGGTTATCCATACCACCATCCATGCACTAACAGTTATCCTGACATTTAAATAAAAATCACTGACTAAGATCCTTAAATATTATCTTAATCTTGGTTGACTAAAGTTTTTTATGACATTAAAATAGCAGGACAAAAAGTAATGTTGCTCTGTGTCATTATAAAACGAAGTCATGAGAGGTGAGATGTATTTGAAATACCCTAGGAAAAGAGTTATTGAAGAGTATTTTAATCTCAACAAATGGGTGATTTCAGGTTGGAAGCAAGAACTGATTTCCTCTCACCTTGAACTGGAACTATTCACCAACATGATCTCAAACACAATGCCGCCTTCTGTGGGCAAAGTGAGGTGGTTGTGGACCGCACTTCTAATCTTTTACTTGTGTTGCAAATATCGAAACAGGGTGCACAATGGCAAAAATCAACGCAGAGACATTCTATAACCCTCCTTGAGAGTCCTCCATGTCCTGGTGTATGGTGGACTGCGCTAAACTGCTTTTAGTGTATGATGCAAATGCTGACTGCTCACATTACTAAGACTGCTTCTGTTTCTGATATTCCCCACACAGATTTGTTAGAACAGTGTTCAATGGATCCAGCCACAGCAGGGGTCACTGTCACTAAGGTTGTGGTGTTATGAAGGTGCAGAGAACTGAAGGAAGAACTGATGAGCCAACAAGTCCACTGCCAGCAGTAAGCTGCAGCATTTGCTGAATATCCCCTACAGGATTTTGAGGAGGTACAGAAGGCCCAGTATCAAACATTCTCAATGCTATTTCCTCCAGATGTGTAAGTGCAGTGCTGCCTCAGACTGAGAATGTCCCAGGGTACCGTTACAGAACTATGCCAGCTGCTGGAGTGTAAAGGGTTTGGTGGCCATCCTATCCTCGTGGGCATGAGGGTGACAAATGCACTAACTTTTATGCACTCCAGGTGTGGTTGCAGCCATTTTTAAAAATTTCTAGTCAAATTTATGAGTCACACAAGGATGGAACATAACACAGGTTGCACTAAGCAGAGTTAGTTTCACACACAACATTGAATTCAAATTTCCACCCGGACCTTTATGACCCTTTCTTCATTGCACACCTTTGATTGATTCCATTAGTTATGAATTTAACATGTTCCCACTCAACTCTTCAACTTTAAGCTTAAGTCTTCAACTCCAAATTACCTGTGAGCCCAGCCTTAGGACTTGCCAAGCCAACCATTGTAAGTCATTGGCTTCTCATCAAAGTGGTGATGACCATTAATGCTCTCTTCCAACAGAGTAATGCACATGCTCCAATATGCTATCATCTCTCACTCTTACATGTTGAGTTTCCCCACCTTCAAAATTGATATCCCTCTGCATCTCAGCATGCTGTCTCCAGTCCCCTCAATTAACTTTACCAATGTCCTACCACATTAGTGGCCCCTGATAATGCTCTTGACTTTCATTTAGCAAACTCCCATGACTGACTTTGGCCTATTCCCTGACTAATTTGGATGGGCTTCTGTGACTGATGAAACTGAGCTCTTGATTGATTTTGATGCAGCTCCATGACTGACTTACGTTTAAATTCTCAGACAGGTTGAATTGGAACAACCATGGCCTATTCCCTGGACCATAGCGGTATGGAGCTCTTGAACCCACCACCTCAAGCAATCGACTGACAATGTTCAAGCCCCTAGATGGAGATTGGAAGCTGTCCTTGACTGATTATGGGGGCCCGCCGACTGAGAAAAATCCCTATTAGACTTTAAAGCATGGCTATTTGACTAAAGCACACACATCGTGTTTGCCTTGTACCTTGCTGACACAGGGCATGGAATGAGTATGCAGCAACATGTCCACTACCTTGACTGATCACTGCTGACAACCAGGTCAAGCTGCTTTGATTTGTGTCTGTGCTACTTATTTAGCTGGATTTTGGTACTCGGTGAATTTTCTATAATTTTTCTAGTTTTCTAAGGAAAGGCTCTGCTCTTCTCAATTTCTTGCATGGCAATAATCTGCTAAACAATGCTCAGTGGACTGGACCACTCAATACTTGGGCTGATTTAAACCTTGGTTTAAACATTGGAAAAAAGGGCTGAATTCAAGAGATGATGAACTGGTGACTGTTCTTGATATCAAAGTAGCATTTGACCATATACAATCGAGAGGCCCTAAAACTGAGGCCAGTGGGATTTGGGGAGAAAGCTTTCCACCTTCTGGAGTTAAACTCGAGCAAAGGAAGGTGGGTTGTTGAACTGGCTCTCGATGGCCATTCATTTCAAGCCCAGACCTGGTGAAGACATCACTAAGACATTCCTTAGAACAGTGCCCTAGGCTCAACCATCTTCAGCAGATTCTTTTCATCAGAAGTATGGAGGTTCGCTGATGGGTGCACAGCATTCAGTTTCAAATCCAATTCCTTATATAAGGAAGCTCTCCCAGTGCACAAGACCCGAACAACATCCAGCTATTGACTAATATATGGCACAAATACATTTTGCCACACAAGTGACAAGGCAAAGAACATCTCCAGTAAGTCAGAATCTAACCATCCCCTTTGATGTTCAATGGCATTACTGTTGTTAAATTGTCCATCATCAACATCACTGGGATCATCTTTTAACCAGCAAATGAACATAAAGTTGTGGCTTCAGGAGCAGAACTAAAACGTATGTCACGACCACCGAGAACTCAGAAGTACTACGGACATTTTTTAACTGGTGCAGTAAACTTTTCATTAACCAGTACCTATGGGACCAGGAGTGTACCAGTTGATCAAATATTCTGGATAATCAAGAAGTTGACATAATGTAAACACAGTAAAAGAAACTTAAGACAGAGGATGTGCACATCACTGTTATACTTTATTTACAGCGTAAATCACTTAAATAATAATGCAACTTTGCCATTAATAAAACTTACTACAGAGAACCTTCTCAGTCTCATCCTCGCTGACTAACTTGAACATCATGGTATATCATGGTACTTGAGAAATTGACTCAAAATTGAATCAGCTGTTGATATTTCATGTGGCCATTCAATTGAACAAGGAGTATATTTACATTCAGGTAAATGAATTAAAAGGCGATAATAATTGGATAGAATAATACCGTAGACTTTGCGGTATTTGAGGTATATAATTTTGGTGGTTTATTGAGAGTTAAAACAAAATTTCCAAAATATGTTTTTAAAAGAGGGCTGACATAACAAAAAATAACTGTGGATGTAAATTAAGTTGCTCTCTGGAGAGGGAGAGAGGGAGGGAGGGAGAGAGAGAGACCCACAAAATTTCACACCTGTGGAAGCCAAGGGAAATTCAAAGAGCTACCCTTTGAGTGGGGGAAGAGACAAGTCAAGCAGAATGGATCGTGAACCCATGACTGCAACGGTAACTATACATGTTGATGATCACCAGTAAGACACAAATACACAAACACATACACCAGGAGCACTCTGTGTTTCTCTCCTTGAAGAATACTTGAGGACAGACAGTAAGAAGCTGGTTTGAACTCTGTGAAAATATACTAGTGAGACAGAACACTCTCATGTGTACCAGCTTGGGTTCAAGCACTTGGCGCTGTGCTGTTCATGTTTAAGAGCTATCCCCCTAGCTACTCCTACGTCGCAGGTAAAGACCTTCTCTTAGTCCGAGTGCTGGGAAACAGTTAGAAAGGAAACAAGACAACAAACAACTCTGTCAACTTGAATGTTGGAATTTAATCTTGATTGAAAAGAATCACATCTACAGAGTTCTAACAAATCTGCCAAATGAAGGATCATGAAGATGACTGTAACTACCAACATCAATGCCATTGATAGCGTCCACTGCAATGGCATAACATTCAACTATCCTCTCACTATGGTCAGTTCAGAGACTGATCCATATTTCTGCTTCCTTAACTTTTGTCCTTATGGACCAACCTTGTGTTCCTAAACTGTGTATCTGTATGTTTTGTTACTAATTCTTATAGTGTTTGGTAATTAAGGTAATCAATCTTAGTTTAATCAAGAAAGCCAGTTAAATTAGCTCCTTTTACAATGCAAGTTCATTTGGTTTGGAAGAAAGATATCCAGAAAAGAAGGAATCATTTTAAATTAACCTCATTGCAAGCAACCAATGAAGAAGGGGAGCTAGTTCATACCTCCTCATCTGGGATCTTAACAGTTTAGGGATAAGCCCACCTTGAACATCCACTGGGGTCTAGTTATAAAGCTTTCATAAATACTATTTGCAACACGCATGGGACACTAACCAAGCCTTTTTCCAATAGCACCCACTGAAAATTCCTCTCCAAAACACACACACAATTCTTGGAAATATATTTTTGTTGCTTTATCATCACTGAGCTCATCAACAATAGAGGAGTACCTTTACCAAATGGATTACAGTCATTCAAGAAGTTGTACTAACATCACTTTTTCAAGGGAATGTACAAATGGCTAGTTAATCTATATTTTGTTAGTGCCACCTACAGTCCATGAACACAAAATGTACATTAAACTCCTCCCTTGTAGGTTATTTCATTATTTAATGAGTAGAATTTTAAAAGTCAAAAAAAATTGAAATGCTACAAGGAGTGTGAACAACAATGCAATAGTCTCTGGGCCAACACTCTGGTATAATTTGCCTGTTCCCGGGATTTAGGTTATTAAAGCCTTTGCTACTATCTCTGAAGTGCTATATCTGTCAGCTATTTGGCAACCACGCCCCTCACCATTGCAAATATCAGATATCATGCAAAGGAATACATGGCCTCCATATTAAAATGGGAAAGTAGAAAATAGACTGGACTTCTTTCCAAGAGAACAAAAGAACTACTCTTCAATTCCACAGTGCTAAAGTACAAGCTGACAAGATATGCAATGGGTAATCCATTCATTATTGCAATTAACATTATTCTATATCTTCGAAGAAGACCAAAAGAGTCAAAATATTTCTGTTGTACTAAATCTTCCAAAGTGTTAACTTTTAGGAGGATGGTAATGTCTGTCAGTTTATCACCCTGTATTGTATTATAGTGAGATGTATGTTTGCAAGGAAATTAAATAACACCCTAAGAATTCTTTACATTTTGCATCTAGCTTTTAATTCTTTTGTATTTTATAAAGTCAATTTTTAAAAGCTTGAAGGCAGGCTTGAAATTGTACAATTGACACAATGGCAGTGACGCATTTGTATAGAATGTTCACAAAAGATACAGCTGATCAGAGAGTAGAAGCGAGCCAGGAATACAGAAGAGATGTAGGTCCATTATTAAATTGACTCAATAGCACATAAATGACCTTGAACATGATGTTCTGTATCTTGTTCTGGCATGTGACTTGCTTTAAGAGGGAGTTCTTACCAATAACACTTCGAATGTCATAGCAACTGTTTAGTTCATAACAACAAAAGCAAATATTTTTGTAACTATTTTGACTAATTCTAATCAAAAGTGAGAAAAATGTCAACATGATTTTTTTTCCACTTCCTCATGTAATTACCAGCGGTACTGAATTTAGTAGTGGGCCACTATTTTTGGAATAATACTAGTCTCTCAGAGCTCTTCAGGATGGTTGATTTTCATTGGCGGACCAGGACAGTGAGAATTTGCAGGGTATTTTAAGGTTACATCAAACCCATCTTAGCCTTTGTTCACTGTCCAAGCAGTTCCAACAAGAGCTGCTAAACCCTGTAAAAATGTAGCATTCATGCTGCTGACATGAACAGAGTTTGCCTAATTTACCACAAATTAGTGACCTGACATTCCAATAGCTTTTGTGGTCTGGTTCAATATCACACTCACACAGTGTAGTGTTATGAGGATTTTTTTCTTTGAAGATGCAATTTCAAGTTTTTACTTCCTGGCCAGACCTTGAAAAAAAAATGTTGAGGGGATGCTCTAGATGAAAATGTTTTATTTTGTAAAGAGACTACCAGAGAGGTTGACTACTGCAAATGAGACTATTTTGTGTTTTGCTCACTGGGATGAAAAGAGATCATCCAATCTCTGGGCAGTGTGAAAATCCCAACTCCTATTGATCTACATTACTTTAAAAATTTTCAACTGCTTTTGAGATGAAATATCAAAACATAATGATCTGCTTTGAAGCAACAACTGCCAGAGGCAAGTAGTAATAGAATCTCTCTGGAATATACAAATGAGCAAAGTATTTCAAAGGCCCCATACCAAGCCACATGGCAAGACTAAGATAACACTGAACTGAAGACAGATTGAGAAGTTGTGTGGTTTCTCTTTCTCCTTTCCTTTGGAAGTATTTGCCCTGTCTGCAAAAGTGACCATGCCAGAGAGAAAACCTATCATAAAATAAGATCCTTTAAAATGTTGAAATTTGCTCCAAACAACAGCATCAAGGAGAACTAAAGTACACAGCTTTAATTCTGAACTCTTCACTTCAAATACAGTCAAAGAACAGCTAACTATACACACACCCATGTTTTAACTCTAATGGGCTTTAAAATCCTTGTTATCCTATCTTCTTCCTCTGTAACTGTGTAAATGTGGGCTCAGGCAAATGTTTGTGATCATATCAGTGGTGTTGTATTACCTAGTCTTTTTTAGTTTGGGAAAATAATTTCAACAAACCTATCTTTTTATTTCTCTAACCTAAGGAACTGGCAAAGCTCAACCTCTCTAAATTGTAAAGAAAACCTATTATGGGCAGAAGAAGAATGGGAGATCAGGGAAATCAACCCTTCCTTATCTGTTCAGAAAAATGGTGAATTATTTACAAGTAGCTTTTATATTTTAACAGAGGGAAATAATAAAGAGATTGTTAGCTTTTAAAGCTCTCCTCTATATTTTAAAGTTCAGTGTAATTGCAACGATTTCATAACTGTCAGAAATTTAACACAAAATGTATCCTTTCAATCGACGTCTTGTAAGGAGCTTGTTATTGCTAATAGATAGGTTGAGACAGAATTACTTAAATCCCTGTTCTCTTCCTTACTCTGTGTAATCAATATACTTTTGAAAAGGAAGAGATTTGTGCTTTTCTTAAACTCCGAGTGTGCAGAAAATTTGAAAATCCAACAAGCAGATTCTTACGTGTTTAAATAGGAAGGATTGTTTATTCACGCCTTCACGGAAACTGGATGCTATTGCACTCACAGTAACATGTATCCAACACTCAAGGAAAGTACAATTGGAAAGGATACTGTACTTTAAAGTGCTGAGAGCAAGTGAATAATCCATAATCACTTGATTAGATCATTCTGGAAATGTACATTGCTCGTCCAATGGCAAAAAGGAAAAGGGCGTCTTCACTCCTAAAGTTTAGATTATTTGAATTCAATAGCAGAAGTTCTCTATCAAAGTTCATTCAGGGTGCCTTCACAGAGATGGAATTTCGTCAGTTCATTAAGTTAGTTACTTAGTTGCTGTACTGGTAGACACAAAACATACAGGCTTGGAAACCTTATCATATTGCAGTCTCCAGTTTTTAGGGCAAATTCCTTAACTATACTCCCCTTTCTGTGTTCTTTTGTAGATGGATTTTAAATAATGATGGAAGACCAACATCCCAGCCCTACCATGTGGCTGCTTACTATTCCCTTTTCTGTATATGGTATTGATATCTGAACATTGAATCATAGTTTCAAGAAATTCTATGTTCATGGTGGAGGATTTTGAGAAAGTCACTGCTTCAAAACAATACACTTAAGTCATGAAATGTCCTTTGGATGATCTCAAGAGATCATTAGTGGCACCTTTTAGTCTGGAATATATTCTTTCAACATCTAAGATAGTCTGAAAGTTTTCAATCCATAAACCAAGTTAGATGACGCTCGCAAGCATCTTTTGCAACATATTATTGTTCACATTACAACAGAAGTCAGTTTCAGAAGATTCCACACTCAATACAGTTCATCTTCTAGATGTTATAAATCAGATTATTCAATGCCAGGTTGCAATGATTGTGTGATGCTGTCTAATAGCATGTTCTGTGCAAAGTTTCAGAATAAATGATAAAATATCACAAGAACAGTTGTCTTGGAAAGTGGAAATTCATATTATTGTAATAAAAACATTGTTCTCAGGATAGTGTCAAGACATATTGCTCAAGCAGAGTAAGGGAATTTAAGCTGTTTTTGAAAAAAAAGTTTTAAACTGATCTTGTGACATATTCTAAATAAGGGAGGTATTTACGGAGTTGGTTGCTAAATTGCTTATGATGAAGAATAAAGTGAGAGGCTTGCAATTTTACAACAGCTTTTATGACTACCAGACATCCGTAAATGCCTTACAACCAATGAAGTACTTTCATAGTACTGTCACTCTTGTACTGAAACACCTCAGTTAGGGATGTGTCTAGTTCTGGAGCATAAGTCTTCAGTACTACTGCTGGAATTTTGTCAAGACCCATAGACTTCACAATATCCAATACCTTCAGCCAGAGTTTGATATGAGATGGAGTGAATCAAATTGATTGAAGACTGATATCTATGATGCTGGAGATCTCAGGAAGAGGCCGAGATGAATCATTCACTTGATCAGTAAAGTAATGGATGGGGTCATTGACAATGCTATCAAGCAGAACATGCAAAGGATTAACCTGCTCAGAGATGTCAGTTTGGATTCTGCTAGGACCAATCCTGACCACATTACCTTGCCTTGGTCCAAACACATACAAAACAGCTGAACATCAGAAGTAAGGTGGCTGTGACTGGCCTTTACATCAAGGCACCAAAGGACTGAGTATGACATCAAGGAGCATTTGTAAAACCACAATAATTGGGAATCAGGGGCAACTGTCCCCTGGCTGAAATCTTACCTAGCACAAAGGAAGATAGTTGTGGTTGTTGGATGTCAATTATCTCAGCCTTAGGATCACACAGCAAGAGCTACTCAGGGTCAGGCCCATCACCTTCAGCTGCTTCATCCTTGTTTCCAAGTAAGGCCAGAAATAAAAATGTTTACTTGTATTTGTACAATGGTCAGCATCATTTGCGCTTTTGATTTTAAGAAGGCTCTATGCAAAGTGGAAGGAATAAATTATATTTTCCATGAAAGGGAGCTAAGTGGAAAGTATGGCCAATGGAAAAGATACTCCAATGAGCAGATGTTCAGTAATTAGTCACTATTCAGCATCTGCCTCCAATTGCCACTGCTTTTTGTCGCAGTGCCCCTTTCAGTGCCAGTACCGTTAGTTTGATTTAATTTGATGTAATTGGTTTAATTTGTCTCAATCTGGTTAAACAAGTAGCTCTCCTATCAGGGACAAAAGCAAAGTTGCTGGAAAAGCTCAGCAGGTCTGGCAGCATCTGTGAAGGAGAAAACCTACAGCCAGTTTTAACCTGATCTCATGAAGTATTGAGTTGGAGTACATTGTGTCTGATTGCCATTGTTGTATTATCTCAGGTCTGCAAGAGCCAACAAAGTAAAAGGCATTCACTCGATTCCTCATCTTCTCCATTATCATTGGCAGGCCATTACTAGGACTGCAATCTAGAACATAGCAGCTGCCATATCTTCACATACAAGACGCTGTGTGTTAGAAGAGGTCTGGAGTGGTTGGGTTGAGGTTGGGGAGGGGGTAGGTTTTGTTGGAGTGAGAGGGAGAGAGGGTTGGCCCACAGCTGCTACTTCATGCAAAGATCACATCAATATCAATTTGGACAATATCAATTAAGTCAGAATGATCATTGTGCATGAAAAGAGGTTAGAAGGTAATCTTACAGTCGTATATACCTCTGACAGCCATGATGTTGGCAAGGCAAATCTTTGAATATAACCTAAAGCTTCATGCCCAAAGATTTTAGGAGTTAATCATCTTGTTAATAGGACTGTACTTTCACTTACTCTCTTCACAGATAACCTGAGAATGAAAGGAATACAGCACAGATCAACCTTGCCACACTCCGAAGGAACTGACAAAGGCTCCTGCAAGAGCAGCAGCATCAGTGGCAGACAGAGTTGGCTTTAACACTACATACAGAGGGTAGAGGAGAAGAAGAGCCACCACAGTGAAGGCCATCGCTCACATGAAACAGAAATCACATCCATCACTGAAACTATCTCCAGATATGTGACAACCAGCATGTCCTGAGGCATCATCTCATTCCTCTGTCAGATGCTGGATGAAATCTATGTACTTGGTGGCAATTCAATCCCAGTACCCCTACAGGTATTAGCTGCCCTTAATTTCTTTGCCAGCGGCTTGTTTCAGGGATCTACAATGGAACTCTGACATTTCATAGCCTTTAATCACAAGTTCTTCTTTCTGTCACTTGACACAGACATGAAAACAGTGAGGGCATTAGGATTCTGCAGGTTCAGGGTGAAATTGATAGCACCCACATAGCAGTCAAATCACCCAACAATGAATCAGCAATTTCGCCAATGATTCTACTCCCTTATGATACAAACCATTTGTGACCACAGCAACCAGTATGTGTTGGTCTGTGCTCGATATTAAACGAACTGCCTTGACTCTTACATTCCAGACTGCTCATACATACTAGTTTCTTTCTGCACATGTAAGGATGGTTTCCCAATGATAAAGGTTATCCCCTCCTCATACCTGTCGATGACACATCCCACGAAGTTCTGAAACTGCTGTCGAGGAGACATTTAACACTGTCATGTTTCACAAGGGCCATTGAAAAACATGCCACAGGCCTCCTGAAAATAAGGCTTCAATGCCTCGTCTGTTCAGGTTGTGTAATGCAGTATACCCCAGATAGAGAGTCCTGCATCATAATGTTGTGCTCAATCACTAAAGAAAGATGTGTTAGCAGAATATGAGATGTAGGAGCAGGAGAAAATGTCTGAGAAGGATGGCGAGGGTGAGGATCACAGGATGGGCCAAAATAAACATCAAAGAGGTGAGGAAGACAGGACAATGTTCAACTGAGCCAGAGAGGCCTAGGAGAACCTTAGCCACTCACTCCCACGGTGACTGAGCTGTGCAATTGTGCTTATACAGTTTTCTGTCTCACCTTTGATTTCTGTATTCAACATTACTCATTTGCTTTATTTATGCAATAAAACCATTACTTTGTTTAACTCTGGCTCTGATCTTGTTACCTCCTTGTGAATGAAAGTACATACGCAAACTTTGTCTTGGATCATCCATTTGATCTAAAGCAGTTGTAACATGCTGAGCACTTTTCCAACCACATGCTCCGGGATTGTCCTTGTTGGAAAGAAAGATGAGTCACATTTGAAAGTCTGCTGTCTGGTGAACACTATCAAATTGCCCTACGTCTTGAGACTGCTCTTTACTCCCTTACTTCCTCACTAGCCCTGCAGTGCTACAAAATGCAATGAACGTCCCGTGCGCTCTTACAATACCTGAGCATCCTCACAGTCAACACTTCCAATACAATGGGCTGCAAAGTTTTGCATTTTTCTCTCTCTTTGACTCCACACTTCTAAGAGGTTGACTTATGTCATAGCTATTTTCTAAACTCTTACCCTTAGAAATTTTAGCATGGTTTTGAGAAACCCAGAGTTTGAACAGACTTTTTCCTCCTGGTGCTTGGACATACATGACAGGTTCCACCATAAGTCCCCTAGTATGTGTTTGTGGGATGTAGCAATTGGTCATCCCACACCTGGATTTATCCCCTAAAACTTATCGTTAGCATTGGTGTCCACAAGGTTAATCTTCAGTGCCTTAAAGGCAATCCCTAATGAATAGTTATGTGGTTCTCTGATAGTTAATGCCACCCCTACTCACGCACTTTGCTGATTTTAAAATGGTACCAAAGTGTGGCAATTGAAAAGTTAGCCATCCTTTCAATGGTGGAAGATGGTCCACAACTATCACTTCTCAGAACCTTCTCAGCGCTCATCGATGTAATACTGCACGACACTTTGGAACACTGACAGTGAATATAGATGTACAGCTATGTAGAGTACACATATTGCTTGAACACCCATGCCAATGATATGCCCTTAGAAAATGTCTTTTCTAGTTGCACACTCGATGCATCCAGAATCTGATCTCCTCAAGTAGAAGACATTTCCTGTCTGGGATGCCCTGTTTCTTTAGAGAATTTTTTGAACATCCTCTGGGATCTTTAGGTCTAAAGGCCCCCAGCCTGCTCAGAACTTCCTGCACAGATGACAGGTGCAGTCTCTACCGCACCAACTGTTCTACCTGTTGTGTAAGGTAATGGTTTCGAAAGGGTTAATGTCAGATTTAAGCTTTAACATTGTGTAGATGGTGTAAGTACACCATTTGACTTTCCTTTCCATCCTGATGATTAATATGAACGTACAAACACACAAATTTGAAACAGGAGTACAGCACTCAGTGTGTTGAGCCTACTCCACCATTCAAAAACATTGTGACTGATCTGAGCACTCTAAATTTCTGTCTACCTCCATAATCTTCCAGCACTTCCCATCACAATCTATCTATCCCTGCCTTCTCTAGCCTTTGAGGCAGACAGTTCCAAAGACTCATGATTCTCTGGAAGAAAAAGTATTCTCCTCACCTCTGTCTGAAATAAATAATGTCTTATTATGAAACAGTGACCCTTGGGTCTGCATTCCTCCACAGGATGGAAGATCCTTTCCACAAGTACCTGGTCAAGACCCTGCAAGGTCTTACGTGTCATTCAAGTTACCCCTTACTCTTCTAAACTCCAGTTAATGAAAATCATAGCCTGTCCAATTTCTTGTCGTATGACAACCCACCCGTACCAATTATTAGTCTCATGAAACTTTCTGTAAACTACTTTTAGCACATTTATATCCTTCCTTAAATAGGAGACCAATGCTGTGCATGGTAATCCAGTTGTGTTCTCAACAAGGTGCAATACAACTCATGCTCAACGTCGCTACTTCTGCATTCAATTCCCCTGGCAATAAACAATAGCATTCCATTAGCTTTCCTAATTACTAGCTGTACCTGCGTATAAACCTTTCATGGTTCAAGCGCTGGACTATCCAGATTCCACAATGTCTCAAAGCTCTGCCACCTCTCAACATTTAAATACTGTTTCTTTTTAATTTTTCTTGCCATTATGGAATGTTTTGCTTTACCCACATTTTACACTCGATTTTCTGGATCTTTGTCTGCTCTTTTAACTTATCCATATTCCTTTGTAGCCTCCGTATGTCGTCTTCACAACTTACCTCCCTCCTACCTTTGTGCTAGCAGCATTTAGCAATTAACCTTTTGGTCCCTTCATCCAAGTAAACGTTGAGGTCCCAGCACTAATTTCTTTGGCATACCACATTGTTCTGCCTTGCAAACCAGAAAATGAAGCCAATTTGTTACCCCTATCTACGTTTGCTCTAATGTTTCTTGATGAAGGGTCTAGGCCTGAAGCCTCTTCCAGGGATGCCTAACCTGAAGAAGTTACCCTCCTCCCTCCGAACCAACCTCAGGGAAATGCTCTCTGATGAAGGATCTAGGCCTGAAATGTCAGCTTTTGTGCTCCTAAGATGCTGCTTGGCCTGCTGTGTTATCTAGCTTCACACTTTGTTATCTTGAAATCTCCAGCATCTGCAGTTCTCATTATCTCTGCAGACCTTGAGGTCTGCGTGCGCCAGTGGCTTCCAGAACTGGAAAACAAGGTGTCTGCATACTGATTAGTGTGCACAGGCTCTCCAAGCAGTGGGTGGCTGCACGGTTTCGAGGGAACGTTGCCTCCTCCACCATGAGCTATTACTTCGTCCAAAAACCTTTGAGTGATAGCTTATCAAATTCTCACTTCTGAATCTAAATATTTTTAATTACAGTCTTTCATATGTTAAAAAACACACTACTTAAAGATCGAGTAGAAAACACATTGCTAGAGAAAGGGCTCAGTGTATTCAAATTTTATTGATTGGCACTCACGGAACTTTTGTTTTCATTAAAGTGAAGTGCAGACCCATTTGTTACAACATCAGATTATTTTTAATATTCTTGATGAGCAGATATTAAAAACAATTTCTTGAGCCCGAGTTTAGGATTTGACAATGGACATGTTCACTCAAAATAACAGAATCTTTACTGGTCCACTAGAGGGAGCAGAGATTGGTATTTACAAGTGAGCAAAGTTTGCAAAGCGGGAAAGCTCCTCAGTATTAATACGAAATCATGCTGTCAATTCATGTTTGTCATTTCCCCACTTGTTTAAGGTTAAATTTATATTGGTATAAAATTGTACAACATTAAAATACCCCATTTGGAGTACTCTCCCCCCATTTACACTCTGTTTCAACAATGCCAGAGATTTTCAAAGTATCCCATGATTGAGGGTTTGTTCTGTAGCAGGCCTGACCACAGGTATGTTCATCCAACAATCTGTTCATTTTTTGTTGGGTTCCTATCTACAGTGCCACTTAGTTACTCAAACTTAACATTACGCAGCCTACATACATTGTTATTTTTTACAATGGTTTACACAGTGATAGGGCTTTCCTGCTGCTTTTCCTCACCATAATACAAAAAGAATCATGTCCATGTGTCAAACTATTTTACAATTTACTCTGACTCTCCAATAGGAAAGAACTTGTATGCGTAGTAATGTATAGTTATCAGAAAGTAGAAAATGACTTTATGCATATTACAGCCAGTCAGCTAATGGCTTGAGGTGAGGGGACCTGTCAAATGCTGTCACTGGAGCTGGCCATGTAGCATCCACCTGGTGTGCAGGCAGGGGTCAGTGCCATTTTAAACATTCTCCAGTCCTGCACTCATTCCAACCTGGAATGTTGCAAGTGATGCAGCAGCACTCTCGGGAGGGAACTTGCTCTACAAAAGGTTCCTATAAACTAAGGGCATACTACCAGTGAATGGAAGAGCCAAAAGTCTGACCATTGAAGACTAGAAAGGGAATGTTTCTGCTCAACTAATCAGTTGAGATGGCTGGAAGCACCCTCAAGATATGCCCAAGGGAAAGCATCAGGCCCTTCATGCTTTAGTGACATCTCACTGGTCTTTTAACCAGTGGGTGGTCCTCCAGGGTGTGGAGGAATGTTGAGTTACCCTTCTCAAAGGACAGCAAGAAGAGATCCTTTCCATGACTGAGGCCATGACAGCTAAACCTTCAATATGATTGATAGGTTGGTGATGATCTCCCTTTCACACAAACATAGGGATTATCTGCAGGAGGATGTCATTTGGACCCTCTGCTCCTGCTCCATTGTTTAATAACACCATGCCTGATGTGATTGTGGCCTCAATCCAAATTCCTGCTTGTCTCCAATAACCTTTTTACTCCCTTTTTAAGCAAAAATCTATCAACCTCTGCCTCAGTGGCTCAGTGGTTAGCACTGCTGCCTCACGGCGCTAGGTTTGACTTGTTTCTACCCTCAGGCGACTGTGTGGAATTTGCACATTCTCCCTGTGCCTGCATGGGTTTCCTCCATGTGCCCTGGTTTCCGCCCACTGTCAAAAGATGTGCAGGCTAGGTGGATTAGCCATGGTAATTGTGGGATTATAAGGAGACGGTGGGGGCCTGGATCTGGGTGGGATGCTCTTTAGAGTGTTGGAGCAAACTTGGTGAATGGCCTCTTTCTGCATTGTAAAGATTCTAAGTGTTCCAATGACCATGACCCTCTAAGAAAGAAAAAAAAACCTTCTCATATCTGTCTTAAATGGGAGACCCCTATTTTTAAAGTATAGCCTCTTCTTCTTGTATTCTTTCAATGGGATGTGGCCATCAATGACAAGGCCAGCATTTATTTTCCATCCTTAATTGTCTTTGAACAGGGTGGTTTGCTAGCCCATATTAGAGGGCAGTTAAGAGTTTGGAGTCATGTGTAGATCAGACAAGGTGGGATGGCAGATTTCTTTCCCTCAAGGACATTAGTGAAATTCCTTCTTTTACAAAAATCAATGAAGTTCATAACCACCATTACTGAGGCTTGCTTTCAATTCCAGATTGTATGCACTGAATTAGCTTGGCCCTCTGGAGCACCAGTCTAGTGACATTATCACTGTACCCTTGACTGGTGCAGTTTTGCTTGACACTGTCTCTTGGACATTTGCAGGTATTCAAGGGAAATCTGGAATACTCTGGACTGTAGTTGGACCCTTCTTAACATGGCATCAGGCTACCAGCCCACTATACTTTTCTGAAGCCTGTCCAGCAAGTGACTGCTCCTCATATTGCTCCTGCTGTAAAGGTTCTCCCCGGTTCCTCCCCTGTCTGCACTGGACATAGGATCATAGAGGTCTACAGCACAGAAAAAGGCCCTTAAGCCCATTGAATCTGACCCGGTCAAAAACAACCACATAATCATTTTCCAGCTCCTGGTTCATAGCCTTTATGCATTGGCATTGCAAGCGCACACCTAAAAGTTTCTTAAATGTTATGAAGGTTTCTATCTCCACCACCCAGAGGGCAGTGAGTTCCAGATTCCAATCACACCCTGGGTGGAAGATGTATTCCTCACATCCCCTCTAAACTTCCTGTCTTTAGCCTTAAATCTATTCCCCTAGTCATGGATCCCTTTAGAAGAAATGTTTCTTCCTGTCTAGCCTGGCTATGCTCCTCATAATTTTATACATGTCAGTTAGATCCCCCATTCAGTCTCTCCTCCTCCAAGGAAAACAGCCCACCCATTCTATCCAAACTCTTTCCACAATTAAAATTTGCCAACACAGGCCATGTCCTGGTAAATCCCCTCTGCACACTTGCGAGAGCAATCACATCCCTCCTGCTATGTAGATTTCAGAACCATCTACAATACTCTAGCTGTGGACTAACCAACATTTTACACAGTTCCAGCGTAACCTCCCTGTTATTAAACTCTAAACCTTGGCAAATAATGGCCAGTATCTCACCTACCTGTAATAGGACCTGTTACCTTAAAGGTCTGACAGACATGCACACCAAGGACTCTGATCTTTGATGCTTCCCAAGGTCCTACCATTTGTCATGTATTCCCTTGTCTTGTTTGTTCCACCCAAGTGGGTCACCTCACCTTATCTGGACTTAATTCTATTTGTCACTGATCAGTCCACCTAATCTGAAATCTAAGGCTGTCCTCCTCATTATTTACCATCTGACCAACATTCATATCATCTGTGAAGTTACCAATCATTCCTCCTACATTCAAGTCTAACTGATTTATATATATCACAAACAGCCGGGACCCAATCACTGATCCCTGTGGAACATCATTGGACACAAGCTTCCAGTCATAAAAACAACCTTTGAAAATCATCCTCTGCTCCTTGCCGTTCAGCCAATTCTGGATCCAATTAGCAAAATTTCCTTTGATTCCATTGGCTGTTAACTTTACTGTCAGTCTCCCATGTGGGACATCATATAAAACCTTCCTGAAGTCCAGGTAGATGACACCGAATGCATTGCTTTCATCTACACATCTGGTTACATCTTTGAAAAATTCAATCAAGGTGGTCAGACACGAAGTCCCTTTGACAAAGCCATGTTGACCCTGGAAGATAGGTGCATACCCATTGCTATCAGTCTCTTTCATTCTTGTACGCTGCCCTTGAAGTCAAACTCCAGTATCACTCTGCCTCACCAATCCCCTTTGATCTAGCTAAAATGATCCCCATGTGTCTTGCTGGGAGATCATGACTGCTAACTGCTTCTTCAATCCAATAAACTTAACTGTACCTAACTGCCATGATCTTACAGGTCTCCCTGCTCACACTGCAAATGGCCTCCTCTCATTCTCTTTCACAATATGAGAGTAACACAAGCCAGTTCTAATATGGCTGACCTTCAATCATGAACTGGAGGTCCTAGTCAGTGCTGCAAGCTTTAAGCAGTCCATCGTATGCCTTACTTCTACATTCTATGTGTAATTTCATGTAATAATGTTGGCGTCATTCTTATTGTATAATCCACTTAGTACAATTTATACAAGTTATGTGATCTTTAAAAACCAAAGATTTTAACTGGATATCAACAAAAATTAATCATGAAAAACTGAACTGTGAAACTGAAAACTGAAAACAAAGGCTAAAAACAAATCTGAGATTGCCATTGCCAATTCCAAATGGGGTGAAAGGAGGACCTATGCTGGTTCCAATCTAAGTGCACAGAAAATCACTTCAGGTTTAATTTAAATGTGTTATAATCCCTGAGCAAAATCAAGGTTTAATTTTTTCAAATATATTTCATGCCATTCCAAAAGTGACGTCAAATAATCAGAATCAATGCACATTGATTATCGGAGAAGATATTAAAGAGAAATCCATCTGCTTGTCCAGCAAAACATAACAGAATTCATTAGCATGATTTGAAGAAGAACTGAAGTTATTTTACATGCCTTAGTCAACAACTATCTTTCACCTAACATCATGAATAAAAGGTTATCTGACTGCTGTCTATGTGATGTTACTGTGCAGAATTTGATGCTGTAGTTGCCTACGTTAAACAGCATCTACACTTCTACAAATAAAATGATATCTAATATTGTTCCATCAGCAGCACAGTGCTATACATTCAGCAAGGAGTTGCTCTGGGAGTCCTCAATGTTGACTCTGGATTCCATGAAGTCTCATGGTTTCAAGTTAAACGTGGGCAAGGAAACCTCCTGCTGTTTACCACATACCGTCCTCCCTCAGCTGATGAATTGGTATTCCTCCATGTTGAACAACACTTAGAGGAAGCGCCGAGAATGGCAAGGGCACAAAATGTACTCTGGGTGGGGGATTTCAAAGTCCATCACTGAGACTGGCTCGGCAGCAGTACTACTGATCGAGGTGGTCGGGTCCTAATGGACATAGCTACTAGACTGGGTCTGTGGCAGGTGGTGAGGGAACCAACTAGAGGGAAAACTTATTTGACCTCATCCTTACCTATCTGCCAGCAGCAGATGCATCTGTCCATGACAGTATCACTAACGGCAACTACTGCACAGTCCTTGTGGAGACAAAGTCCTGCCTTCACGTTGAGAATAACCTCCATTGTGTTGTGTGCAGTATCCCTGTGGTATTTGGGACAGACTTCTAACAGATCTAGCACCTCAAGACTGGCATCCATGAGGTGCTGTGGGCCATCAACAGCAGCAGAACTGTACTCCAGCACAATCTGTAACCTCATGGCCCAGCATATCCCACACTGAACCATTACCATCAAGCCAGGGGGTCAACCCCAGTTCAATGGAGAATGCAGGAGGGCATGCCAGGAGTAGCACCAGGCATACCTGAAGATGAGGTGCCAACCTGGTGAAGCCACGAAACAGGGCTACTTGCACCACAAACAGTGAAAGCAGCAAGTGATAGACAGAGCTAAGTGATCCCACAACCAACGAGTCAGATCTAAGCTCTGCAGTCCTGCCACATCCAGTCATGAACGGTGGTGGATGAGGCTCTACAAGTATCCCCATCCTCAATGATAGAAGAGCCCAGCACATCAGCGTAAAAGGTAATGCTGAAGCATTTGCAGCAATCTTCAACCAGAAGTGCTGAGTGCATGATCCATCTCAGCCTCCTCCAGTGGTGGCCAGCATTACAGATACCAGTCTTCAGCCAATTCTGTTCACTCCACATGATATCAAGAAACAGTTGGAGACACTGGATATTGCAAAGGCTACAGGCCCTGACAAAATTCTGGCAATAGTAATGAAGAATTGCCTCCAAAACGTGCCACTCCCCAAGCCAATTTGTTCCAGTATAGTTACAACACTGGCATCTACCCAACAATGTGGAAAGCTGTCCAAGTATGTTGTATACATAGAATGCAGGACAAGTCCAACCTGTCCAATTACCGCCCCATCGGTCTGTCTCGATCATCAGTAAAGTAATGGAAGGTGTCATCAATAGTGCTATCAAACAGCACCTGCTCAGCGACACCCAGTTTGGGCTCCATCAGGGCCACTCAGGTCCTGACCTCATTATAGCCTTGGTTCAAACATGGACAAAAGAGCTGAATTCCAGGGGTGAGATGACAGTAACAGTCCTTGACATCAAGGAGGATTCGACCAAGGAGCCCTGACAAAACTGGAATCAATGGGTGTCAAGGGGCAAACTCTCCGGTGCTTAGTGTTATACCTGACACATAGGAAGATAGTTGCGGTTGTAGGAGTGTAGTTATCTCAGCTCCAGGACATCTCTGCAGGAGTTCCTCAGGGTAGTGTTCCTAGGCCCAACCATCTTTAGCTTCTGCATCAATGACCTTCCCTCAATGATAAGCTCAGAAGTAGGGATGTTTGCGAATGATTGCACAATGTTCAGCACCATTCGTGAAATTCAGACACTCAAGGAGTCCATGTCAAAATGCAGCAAGATCTGCACAGTTTCCAGGCTTGGAGTGACAAATGGCAGGTAACATTTGTGCAACACAAATGCCAAGCTATGCCCATCACCAATAAGAGACAACTTATTGCCCATTAGTATTCAATGGCATTACCATCAATGAATCCCCCACTATCAACATCCTGGGAGTTATTATTTGATCAGAAACTCAACTGGATACACCACATAAATGCAGTGGCTACAAGAGCAGGTCAGAGTCTACGAATACTGCAGTCCGTAACTCATCTCCTGACTCCCCAAAGCCTATCCACCATCCACTTCCCAATACTCCCCACTTGCCTGGATGAGTGTAGCCCCAGCAACACTTAAGAAGCTTGACACCATCCAGGACAAAGCAGTCTGGTTGATTGGCACTGTATCAACAAGCATCTACCCCCTCCACCACCAATGTCCAGTAGCAGCAGTGTGTATGATCTACAGCAATTCAGCAAAGATCCTTAATCAGCACCTTCCACACCCAGGACCATTCCCATCTTGAAGGACAAGGGCGGCAGATATATGGGAACACCATCACCTTTCCAAAGCACTCACCATCCTGACTTGGAAACATACTGCCATTCCTTCAGTGTCACTGAGTCAAAATCTCTCCCTAATGGCATTGAGGGTCAACCCACAGCAGGAAGACTGCAGCAGTTCAAGATGGCAGCTCACCACCACCTCCTTAATGGCAAGTAAGGACATGCAATAAACACTGGCCAGCCAGCAATGCCCAAATTCCACAAAATGAGTAAATCAAAAAAAATTATGTCACTTAGTGTAAGGTTTAAGTCAACCTCGTCATTTTATTTAGTATCCTCATTTTTCACCACTAAACTGATATGATATGTTAACACCACAATATTCTCTTCAAATGTAGCAACATAATTTAATTACTCTTAATTGTTTTTCAATTGCATAATACTTCTCCAGCAAATATATACAAATTTAAATAATTGAACTTTTGAATAAGAAACCTCAAATTGAGAAGAGTCTAAAACGCAGAGCGCGTTTGGTTTTAATTTTATCGAAACATTGCAAGAAAATGAAAATCATACATGTATAGAACACATTTCAGATTGCCTTGTTGAAACAAATGCAAATTCTTAAACATAAAATTTAATTATGTTATTGTTTGTTCATTGTGTTACCTAAACAGAGATTTCAAGGCAAGGTATGTGATAATCTGATGCTAAGAAAAAATGGATGGAAAGAATTGACATGGATTTATGAAAGAGAAATTGTTTGACAGAGCTGTTAATGTTTATTGAGGCCTCAACATGCAGATGACGTAAAGGTGAAGGAGTCGATATGATGTAGTTGTGTTTTCAAAAACAATTTAATTAAGTGTCACAAGATGTTATTACACAAAGACAGGGCTCATGGTGCTGGTGGATATGTAATTGATTGTAATTGACTGAGGATTAATTAATGAACAAAAGCAGTGAATTGGAATAAATGGGTCACTTTCAAGGTAGGATGTAACTTGAGGGATGTCACAAGGATTAATGCTTGGGACTCACTGTGTACAATCTATATCAATGACTTGGATGAATGGGCAAATATGACTGACTTGTGTACAAGAAATAGGGGCCATCTTCGGGTAGTGGTAGGAGAGGAGCGGAGGGCGATGAAGGGAATTTTAATTTGTGGGCACTGATCAACCTGTGAGAGTTGGGAGTAGGTTGCTAGTGAAGGTGTCAGAACCACAATTGGAGGATTTGAAGGGGTAGTGGAATTCCTGTGTGAGCAGAAGTGTGGTGGGGATGGACTGGTATGTGTGTGTAGAGGGTTGGCTGGAAAATTCTTGTATTGTCATAATACTTCCTCAGTGTGACTCACACTGAATCTGATACATCCTACGTAAAGGCCCAGTTTGACATCTTCATAGAATCCAAAGAATCCCTACAGTGTGGATGCAGGCCATTCAGCCCATCAGATCCACACCGACCCACCCCCTACCCTATCCAACCCTAAATCCTGTGGGCAATTTAGCATGGCCAATCCACCTAACCTGCACATCTTTGGATTGTGGGAGGAAACCGGAGCCCCCAGAGGAAACCCACGCAGACATGGAAAGAGTGTGCAAACTCCACACAGACAGTTGCCCTAGGTTGGATGTCAGCCTGGATCACTGACACTGTGAGGCAGCAGTGTCAACCAATGAGCCACCATGCCAGCACCATCACAGATGCCATGGGACATGCATGGAAAGAAAAGCAAAATATTGTACATGCTGGAAATTTAAAACAAACACAGAAAATACTGAAGAAGCTCAGCAGATCTAGCAGCATCTGTGGAGAGAGAAACAGAGTTAATATTTTGAGTCCAGTATGACTCTTCTTCAGAACTGAAAGATTTTAGAAAATGGGTTTTTTAAACTTTTGATAGAAGAGGGAGAAGGAGCAAGTGGACAGATGATGTAAAGGCCCAGTGCAAAATGTTTAGAGATTGTTAACGGTGGTGAAAGCTGTACTGCACGGAAACAGACAGGTGAACCAAATCAGTCTTTCTGCCTCTGTATTCACAAAACAGTAAAATGAAACCGTAAGCAAGACATCTGAAGGGTCGAGACCCGAAACATCAGCTTTCCTGCTCCTCTGATGCTGCTTGGCCTGTTGTGTTCATCCAGCTCTACACCCTGTTATCCCACAATTCTTTGAGTAATGGAGAGGTAGGAAATGTAAAATAAATGGAGAACAGACATCACATGGTCAGTTTCTGAAATTACAGAATTCAATATTAATACCGCAAGGCTTTAAAGCACCTAAGTGGAAAATTCCGAACTTAGTAGAGAGGACAAGGAAACCTCTTGATGATTAACACATACCAGTCCCACCTTGGCCGATGAATCAGGACTTTTCCATTTGAAATATCCCTTGAAGGATGCACTGAGATGGCAAAGGTGCTCAATGTTCAGCTGGATTTCAATATCCATCCCCAAGAGTGTGTCAGCAGCATCACTGCTGACTGAGATAGTCAGTCCTAAAGGACATGGCTGCTAAACTGGGTCAGTGGAAGGTGGTGCCAGAACTGACACGAGGTAACAAGCCTACTTGACCATATCCTCACCGATCAGCCTGCTGTAGATGCGTCTGCCCACAACAGTATCAGTCGGACACAAGTTTTTCTGATGACATCCTGTTATCACATTGAGAATACTCGCTATTTGTTGTGTGGCACTGCCAATTTGCTAAATGGGTCAAATCAAGTCAAGACTGGGCTTCTTAGAGGTTCTGTGGGCCATCAACAGAAGCAAAAATGTTTTCAAAAGCAATATGTAACCTCATGTCCCAGCACAATACCCAGTGTACTTCCACCATCAAGTCTGGGGAATCAACTCTTGTTTGATGAAGAGTGCATGGGGTTTGCTAGGAACAGTGCCAGGCATACCTAAAAATGTCAACTTGGTGAAGCTACAAAACATGACTACTTGCATGCCAAACATCATAAGCAGCACATGATAGACAAAGTTAAGCAATTCCACAACCAACAGATTGGATCCAAGCTCTGCAGTCCGACTACATCCTGTTGTGAATGGTGGTGGATAATTAAAACAAATCACTGGAAGAGGAAGCTCCCAAATATACCCCTCCGCGATGATGGAGGAGCCCAACACATCAGTGTGAAAGATAAGGCCAAAGAATTTGCAAAAATCCTCAGTAAGAAGTGCTAAGTGGATGATCAATCTCAGCCTCATTAAGAGGTCCCTGGCATTGTAGATGTTAGATGATCTTTTCTGATGGAGCAGATTGAGAACTGTCAACTGTTTTTGCCTTCTGAGTACCATTGCCCATTGATCAGAAAGTAAGAATAGAATAAAAGCTTCTACCTAGTGTCTTGTTACAAACAAAACCTTTGTTCAGTGTTTTTAAAACAAATATAATTGAAATACATAATCTCTGGTTTGCAATTGCAGCATAGAATAATTGGGTGTCTTAACACATTTTTTTTAATGCATTCATGGGAGGTGGGCATTGCTGGTTGAGCCAGCATTTGTTGGAGTTGGAGTTGCCAATAATGGCTCAATATAATCTTGGAGGAAGTGTTATATGTTACATATCACTGCCAAATTCCTGCTGTTGGTCACCAATAATGTCAATCATGTGTCCTGCTATCCTGCCAATGATTTCTAGCTGTGAGACAGAAAGGATGGGATCTTGTCAGCCCCTCAACAATGTGGAAAATGGCAAGGCAATTGGAAAAATTGATATCAAGGGGAAAAAAATGTCCAATCCTACAACCAGTTTGTGAATGGCAGCAACAGACCTATTTTCAGCCATTTGCATGTATTATCATGACATCATTACATAATCTTGCCTCGGGGTGTGCAGTTACAAACCCCCAATGCACTGGAGTAGAGGGAGACAGGTGCCAGCACTAAAATCAGAGCTGTTACCTGGAGACTCCCATTCACTGATTGCTCCTCCTGGCTTCCATTTTGGAATTACAGCACTCACCAATGTCTCAAGAGATGCATCATAAATATTCGCCTGCCCACTAGTTACATTTTCAAAAATAAATTAATCAAATTTGTCATGCATTTGTATTCAGGCTGGTCTTCTCTGGTCAGCTGAAAATGGTCAAGGTGTTCAGCCACTCTAGCATTAATTTTCAACTCTATTTTTTTTCTAACAACAGATGTGATGTTAATTGGTCAAAAAGAAACATCTGGGGACAGCACAACAGGTTAACTCAGAGGAAGAATGTTGCTTGTTTGAATTTATGAACATAACATACCACAGAATATTAAGTAAGTTAATGTAGGTTCCGCTACTACATTATCTACTGCACATGGGGTGTTGATTTCTCTGCTGCTGCTTGGGAAAGATTGAATGGTTCATGGTGAAAATTAGTGAATGTTTTCATCTTCCCACTCTTGTGCAGAAAGGCCTGACTTATGTGATAGAGCTTGAAATGGAAAGAAGGACAAGGATCAGCAAGTAATACAAAAGTTATACAACAACAGATGATCGCCAATGTCGTGCCAAGTGACCAGACCAGCCATAAATGTGATTACATCACATGAGAAGAGCAAACAAGAAAAGCAAAGAGAAATGTTTTGTCACAGCTGTTAACTACCAGAATGAAAACAAATGCAGATACTGGAAATATGCAAGGAAAACAAAAATTTCTATCAATACTCAACAGCATCTGTAAAGATAGAGAAAAGAATTCAAGGGCAGAATCTTCTGTGGCTTTTGGTCTTACTTGCATCCCCACTAGCTCTTGTTAGGAAGGTCTCTTGAGTCAAGGTAATTGGCAGTAGAGAAGTCTCTGGTGGATCACCCCTTGGAATCAAGACCTTCATGGAATCCCTACAGTGTGGAAACAGGCCCTTCAGCCCAACAAGTCCAATCCAAACCTCAGAGCATCGCAGCCAGACCCATCCCCCTATAACCCACCTAATCTACACCTCCCTGAACATTATGGGCAATTTAGCATGGCCAATCCACTTAACCTGCACATCTTTGCACCCGGAGGAAACCCACGCAACACAGAGAGAATCTGCAACCTCCTCACAGACAGTTGCCCAAGGCTGGAATCAAACCCGGGTCCCCGGTGTTGTGAGGCAGCAGTGCTAACCACTGAGCCACCTTGGGACAGATGTCCTGGCTCCTGACATTTTATGGTTAATCTGAGATCGCTAACTGTTATGTTAAATAGTGCCATTGGGGAGGTAGTTACTGTTGTTGGAAGTAGAGGCAACAGAGTCCCAGAATTGCACAGCAACCAAGGACACCGATAAGAAATGTAGTGGGTTGGGGAGATTTGCAAGTTCAGAGTTGAAGTGAGAAGGGCAAATGAGCTGGTGGAAGTATGGGGAGAACAGTGGCTTTCAGAGCCTCTCTCCCATCTCCTGATCCTTAGAAGCCCTACATTGTGGAAACAGACCATGCGGTTCAACAAGTCCACACCAATCCTCCAAACAGCATTCTACTCAACCTATCCCCACACCCCATCCCTGTAACACCGTACTTTCTCATGGCTAATGCACCTAACCTACACATCCCTGAACACTATGGGTAATTTAACATAACCAATCCACATGACTTGCACACCTTTGGACTTTGGGAGGAAACTGGAGCATCCAGCAGAAACTCACACAGTCACCCAAGGATGGAATCAAACCCGAGTCCCTGGCACTATTCAGGCAGCAGTGCTAACCAACGAGCCACCTCTCAACATGCCCAGTCACTTCATAAAGCAGTGAATAGCTAGGAAGATTCAACTGCTAACTGCTATGAGTGCTGCATGGTGACAGGTCCCCCTGCTGCATGGTTAATCCCAGCAGAAAGCCACAACACAAAGGGTCTATACATGAAACACTGAAAGTGAGAACACCAGAACAGCAGGTAATCAGGAAAGTTAATGGAACGTTAGTTCTTTTTTTCAAATTTAATGAGCACAGAAGTCTTACTGCAATTGTACATTGTGCTAGTGAGACCACATCTAGAGTACTTTGCGCAGTTTTGGTCCCCCGAATTAAGAAAATATGTTATTTCAGTGGAGGCAGTCTGGGGCAGGCTCACAAGGATGACCCTCAGTATGATGGATTGTCTTATGAGCAAAGGTCAAACAGGTTGGGACTCTAATCATTGGAGCTTAGAAGAATGAGTGTGATCTCATTGAAACATATATGATTCTTAAGGGGCTTGGCAGGGTAAATGCTGAGTGAATGTTTCTCCTCTTGGGAAAGTCTAGGACCAGAGATCAATAGAATGAAGGGGTGTCAATTTAAACCAAGGTGAGGAGGATTTTCTTCTCTCAAAGGGTTGAGAGTCTTTGGAACTCCTTGCCACACTCAGCTGAGTAGGCAGAGTCCTTCAGTATAGTTAAAGCTAAGATAGATAGATTTTTGATTAGTAGGGGAATCTAGGGTTGGGGGAAAGGGCAGCAAAATGGATGTGAGGAGTGCTGAATCAGCCATGATCTTATTAAATGTTGGAGTAGACTCAAGGAGCCAAATGGCCTTCTCCTATTCTTACCCCTTATCGTCTTATGGTTCAAATGGTCATTAATTTGCCACTTAAGGGTTTTGATTGATGGTGCGGTTGAAAGGTTGACTACAGATCTTCTCACAAAGCAATTAATCCCAGAAGAGGCAGGAAGGTGACCAGGTTCAAATACCAATATCACCCCACTTAATGAAATGTCTTTCCTGCTTCCAAACTGACCAGTGAGAGCTGAGATTCAAAATTTTTAATCACTGCGGTTTCATCAGAAGTCAAAAGTGTTAGAAATAATTTTTACACAAAGGCATAGTCAAGAAACGGGGTAAGGAGAAGAAAGAACAAAAAGAATGGTCAATGATAAATTGGAAGACAGGAGGGAACAAGTAACACAAAGGATGTTGGTTCTGAGGCTAAGAGGTAGAGGGGTCAAGGGAAGGATTTCTCTAGAGGAACCACAACTGGAAGCAGTGATCATGATCTAAAACTGTCAAATCCAGAATTTAAAGAGAGGTGGTGGGGTAGTGCTAATGTCACTGAAGTGGTAATCCCGGAGACTAGGCTGATGCTCCGGTGACATGAGTTTAAACCCCACCACAGCAGGTGTTGGAAGTTCAATTTTTAAAATTGATATATAAAAGTAGTCTCAACAATGAAAACAACTGAAAACACCATTGATTGCCGTAAAAGCCATCCAGATCAACAATGCCCTGTAGGGAAGGAAATCTGCTGCCTTACCTTGTCTGCCTACAAAAAAGGGGGAGAATAGGGCCCCTTAAAGATCAGCAAGGCTGCCTATGTGTGGAACCGCAGGAGATGGGGATGATACTAAACAAGTGTTTTGCATCACTGTTTACTGTGGAGAAGGATATGCAAGGTACTGTACATAACATGGAGAAATAAATAGTGACATCTTGACAAATGTCCATGTTACAGAGGGGGAGGTAAAGATGGATAAACCCCCAGGACCTGATCAGGTGTGCCCTAGTACTCTGTGGGAAGCTAGGAAAGTGATTGCTGGGGTCCTTGATGAGATATTTGTATCATTGATAGTCACAGGTGAGGTGCCAGAAGACTGGAGGTTGGCTAATGTGGTGCCATTATTTAAGAAAGGTTTTAAGGAAAAGCCAGGAAACTACAGTCCAATGAGCCTGACATCAGCAGTGGGCATGTTGTTGGAGGGAATGCTGATGGACAGGATTTACATGTATTTGGAATGGAAAGGGCTGTTTAGGTATAGACAACATGGCTTTGTGTGTGGGAAATCCTATCTCACTAATTTGCTTGAGTTTTTTGAAGAAAAAGCATTGAGGATTGATGAAGGCAAAGTAGTGGATATGATCCCAATAGACTTCAGTAACGCATTTGACAAGGTTTCTCATGGTAGACTGGTTAGTAAGTTTAGGTCACACGGAATACAGGGTGAACTAACTATTTGGATACAGAACTGTCTTCAAGGTAGGAGACAGAGGGTGGTAGTGGAAGGTTGCCTTTCAGGCTGGAGGCCTGTAACCAGCAGTGTCCCACAAGTGTTGGTGTTGGGGCCACTGCTTTTTGTCAGTCATATAAACGATTTGGATGTGAACATAGTACGTATGGTCAGTAGTTGGCAAATGACACCAAAATTGGAGGTTGAGTGGTCAGAGAAGAAAGTTATCTCAGAGTACAATGGGATCTTGATTAGATGGGCCAATAGACAGAGGAATGGCAGATGCAGTTCAACTTAGATAAATATGAGGTGCTGCATTTTAGAAAGGCAAATCAGGGCAGGATTGTACACTTCATGGTAAGGTCCTGGGAGGTTGCTGAACAATGAGACCTTAGAGTGCAGTTTCATAGTTCCTTGAAAGTAGAGTCCCAGGCAGGCAGGATAGTGAAGGTGCTGTTTGGTACGCTTGCCTTTATTGGTCAGTGCGTTGAGCACAGGAGTTGGGAGGTCAAGTTATGACTGTAGAGGACATTGGTCAGGCCACTTTTGGAATACTGCATGCAACTCTGGTCTCCTTGCTATAGGAACGCTGTTGTGAAATTTCACATGGTTCAGAAAGGATTTACAAGGATGTTGCCGGGGTTAGAGGATTTGAGTTATAGGAAGTGGCTGAATATGCTGGGGCTATTTTCCTTGGAGTGTCAGAGGCTGAGGGGTGACCTTATAGAAGTTTATAAAATCATGGGGCGCATGGTTAGGGTGAATAGACAAGGTCTTTTCCTCAGGGTGGGGGAGTCCAAAGCTAGAGGGCATACATTTAACGTGAGAGGGGAAAGATTTAATAGGGAACTAAGGTGCAACTTATTCGTGCAGAGGGTGGTGCATACATGGAATGAGCAGTCAGAAGGAGTGGTGGAGGCTGGTACAGTTACTACACTTAAAAGGTATCAGTGCAGATATATTGCTAGGGTGTAGAGCTGGATGAACACAACAGGCCAAGCAGCATCAGAGGAGCAGGAAGGCTGATGTTTCGGGCCTAGACCCTTTAGGCCCAAAACATCAGCCGTCCTGCTCCTCTGATGCTGCTTGGCCTGCTGTGTTCATCCAGCTCTACACCTTGTTATCTCAGATTCTCCAGTATCTGCAGTTTTATCTATCCACAGCAAAGTGGTTGACTCTTAACAGCCTCCTGAAAAGGTCTAGCATGCCACTCAGTTGAAAGGCAATGAGGGACAGGTAACAAATGATGGCCTTGCCAGACATTCTTATCCCACAATGGAATTTTTTTTAAAAAGTGTTTAACTGAGTAAAGTCCTGCTGCTTGAGCTTCAGTTGTGCATTATTAGAACAGTGTAGGAAGCATGATACAATGGGGACAAAGAATCTGGGAGGATGGAATAGAGGCTTTAAGGAAGGTAAGCTGGTGAAAAGTCCAAGCCCAATGATTGCTTCAGTCAGTGCAATTATAATAGATTGTTAGTGACAGCCTGTTGCAAACTATGGAGATAGAAAAGGGAAGGAAGGGAAGTGAGGATTATGTGCAAAGAACAGTGGAAATTTGCTTCAAAATTGATTATATATTCCAATTTGTGCTGAGAGCACGAAGGGTGACCAATTAAAGTAATAAATTTATTAGAAAAAGAAGTTGGGAGGAAACCTGTGTTCTATGTATCTGATAAAAAAAAAAGCAGGCATGGCTAGGACCCATAAATGTTCATACAGCACCATCTTTTATTCTGCAGAAAGTGAGAGGAGTCAAAGGAGAAAGCGATTGAATGAAGAAATAAGTTTAGCCAGGTGGGGGTTGTCATTCTAAGAAGAAGTGGAGACCCCTCCCAGTGATGTAGGAAAACTGGTCACTAGAACCAAGAAACTGGAAAATATCTAATTGGTGGAAGGCAGAGGGGAAATTGCAGATATAGATAGGAGAACTGGATCCATTGCAGTAACCTTCCGTTTCTCATCCCCAATGCATTTCTGGTTGTTTGGCCCAATAATACCCAAAGTATCTTTCTCCAGACAAGTGAAGACTTGATTGCAGGCAGTACCTCCACTAAGGTTTGTTCATTTCTAGCTATTGTGAGACAGTGCTCTTGCAAGAAGAGTGGGAGAAGTTTGTATTTTTGGTTAGGTGTTGTGTAGATGTATGAGCCTGTTGCCTATTGTGTGCTGATGAGATGGAGGAGCTGGCCAGTACAAGCAGGATGGGGAAGTAGTAATGTGCAAGGAAGTGGCTCCAGATTGACATGTAAAAACAGATAGCAGAGGGAGAAAATGCTTCCAGTTGTTACGTGGTGAAAGCAGCATACTGTTTGGAGTTATTCTGAAGGTAGCTGCAACAGTTGAGTTTGATTTGGCTAAGAAAACAGGGTTGGTGCGGTGTGTCCTAGTGATTGGAGGAATGGAGGGAATTGTTATAGTCTGACGTAGAGAAAATGAAATAGGTGAGAATCATTCCCAACTTTCCGAACTAGTTATGATTATTGAATTTTCCATGACAACGCAAACTGATCTTGCATTGCTAATGTTTTTTGAATTGATTTTTTTGTACCACTTCCTTCTAGGCCTGCTGCAGCATGTCTCTGATAGCCTCCTGACATTGCAGGTGAGAGAATCATGTTATGGGGTCTCCTGTATTCCACTAAAATTGTAATCACTGCATTGCTGAACCATGGAGTTCTACCATGACACATCTTTTGGCTCATATTGTGAAACACAGCAACATAATTTGAATATATTTAAATCAAGAGGTATGAGTATACCTTAAATTGTCATCATGTCCTTTGGAAATGCATCCTGCAAATCAACGAGGCCTGAATCAAGACAGAAAATGCATTGGTTGCTGGCCTGTGAAGTTGAAAATGAGATCCTAACATCAAAATTGTTCACAGCAGGCCAAGCAGCATCTTAGGAGCACAAAAGCTGACGTTTCGGGCCTAGATGAAGGGTCTAGGCCCGATATGTCAGCTTTTGTGCTCCGAGGATGCTGCTTGGCCTGCTGTGTTCATCCAGCTCCACACTTTGTTATCTCGGATTCTCCAGCATCTGCAGTTCCCATTATCTCTGATCAAAATTGTTCAGCTGTCTAACTAATTACAGCAGGTTGGTGGCCCAATTGTCCTGCCTGATTTGTACCAGCAACTTGTGCATGCATGAAACTGATTAAATAGCATCATAACTCCATATGCCATAATCACCGAATTCGTGATCTTTTAAGACCTTTTCAGTGCCTGAATTCTGCTTTATCTTAAAACCAAATACATCCCCTAATGCATTTGAACTGACAGGACATTCTTACCCTGGGGCAAAAAGGCTGTTGCTGCAAAACCAGCTTGTCATTTTAAAACATGTCTAAACAGTTTTAACATAACTTGATTTGCCATGACAGGACAATTTGACCTCCTGCTTTTCTGAATTATCTACCTTTGAGGAATGTCAATAGAGTAAAAGTTACAACAGGTATTTTGGCAGAGGAAGAAGAACCTCCTTTAGGAAGTAACATCTGAAACATTAAAAACATTAAAAACCTGTAGTTTTGTAGGTGACTGCTACAAATGGAAACCTGTAAGATCAATAACCTGAATTCATTACAGCCTAAATTATTAGACAGACATCATAAACTGACTCTGAAAATCAATCCCAATTGTTTTTTTAAACTGCATTTATAATAGAATATTGAATTATATCCATCTCTTACATGAAATATATAACATTCCATATTGACTATTACAGATTAGATAATACTGATTTATGGATATTTAATCACTAAAATAGTTTTTCAACAATGTGACACTTCTAAATCAATACAGCACTCACGGCAGTTTTTTGTAAATAAAGCTCAAACTTGTTTATATCATTTTAATTTGGTTCTTTCAGATTATTTATCAGTCAATGAAAAGAAGATAATTACTTTGTTGAATGGGGTGAGCATCATCAAATTAATATGACCATCTAATTTTGATCTGAATTTCAAATGTCTGCTTTGAAACTTCAGAATATAAATTCTGCATTTTGATATCTTTTGATTACTGACATTTGTATTTGTAACATTGGAATGCCAGAGTACTCAATGACTGTACTTAAGTCCATGGTAAGATACAGCTGTATAGGAAGCAGAACAAAGGAAAAGTCTTTAGCTACATTTGTATCGCCAATTTGTATGGATGTAGGATGGCTTCAGTTATGCCTTGATGCAACAGTGGTGGTTTAACTCTGCAATGATCAATCAGTGTCCATCTAGAAAATGTTTAAAATAAATGGTGTGAAACGCTACCCCGGAGGCAGAATGTGGGCTGTAATTCCAGTGCTGCATAAAGCTAGTGTTTAAAATGCCCAAGCAATCTATTTTATTTCTAGGGCAGTTTATCAGTTGACAGTTTTCCCATTTAATATTCTGATATAATAAATATTCTGAAAGTCTACATTTGACCCTTTTTGAGAAATTAGATTCTGGGGAGCAAGTAAGTACAAGATATGGCCTAAGAGCTATTATAGCCATTTGATTCAGAAAGCAAGTGAGGGATTTTTGAAATATTTTCTGTACCATTTTTTTTGAAAAAGATGTTGAATTGAACTTGACGCCAATACCAAAAAAAATTAAATACAGCAATACTAGTACTATACATCTAACTATCCATTCAATGCTTGTTTTAGAAAACTGTGATTAGATGGCATTTATCACTGCTCTTACCCTTTACTTATAAGAGGGCTCACTGCTCTTATTAACATAATTTCTTACAGTATGAACTGGAATCCAGCTAGGTATAGTTGTTACAAAGGATCTGCAAGCAAATGGCTGATTGAAAATTCTTTCAATGGCCATACTTAAATAATCTTAAATTGCAACTATATTATTTGAGACAGATCATGTTTTTACACTTACTCCTCCATGTGATATTTTCATCAGCGTATTTGTATTCTATCATGCAATATTTAAAATCCTGGCATTGTAATAATATCCTCTCCATCACCAAGACTACTGCATCCAACATATTGCCAATCTCCACCACTGCCTCAGCTTGGCTGCTGCTGAAATCCTCATCCATTCCATTGATATCTCTAGACTAATCTTTTCCAATGCTCTCCTAGCCAGCTTCTAACCTTGCACACTTTGTTAACTGGAGCCCATCTACAGCTCTGCTGCCATTATGCATCTGGTTGCTGATCTAAACTAGTGTCTGGTCCAGAAATGTCTTGATTTTAACATTTTCATCCTTGTTCTCAAATATCCTTTGTTGACTGTCTTCTCCCCTCCTTATCTATATTATGCCATCCAGTTAGAAAATCCTGCAGATGTTCCCCTGACTTTGTCAAATTCTTTTCAAAGCATGTCTAAGGGTCTTGGGCCATTTCAGGCACATTAAAAGTGTTAGATAAATTCACATTACCAATACATTTATGAATTTTAAGTACAATATTATTGATGAACAGCAATAACTTTTCAAAATTACTTTCACAAAAATAAATGCAGAGTTCAGTTCCTGCTACTCTATCAGTTCTTGACTGTGACAATGTCCCTTCCTTAGATTGATATTGCACCAGTGGGCATGCAGTATGTTCTGTAAATTCCATCTGTTACTCATTGCAGTTATGTTTTTCAGTGATCTTTCCAATAACCTTTTTCCTCTGTAATGTTGGATATGCTTTAAAGTTCCAAAGGAGATGAAGGAGGAAATTTGTGAGGCTATGCCTAGAGTTATGAATGTGTCATTAAAAAAAACTGGTAACTGGAACGGTTCCTAAACATTAGAAAAATTGTAACACGCAATAATAGGACCGGTATTTAAGAAAAGCCTTTTGACTCTTTAAACCACTTCCTGTTCTTGAATTCTCTTCCTTGCATCTCATTAGATCTTAGATAACATCCTTTTGCTGCAGTATAACCAGTTTACTGTATGGTGTAACTTGATATTCTTGGATTTCCTCCTCTGGACATATCTGCAGTAGAGTAAGATGTTCACTCAATCTCATTGTAACTTTGACATATTTTTCAGGATAAATGTTGCTTTTGTCATGCAGTGCATGCTTGTGGTGAGATTCCCAAAGGATGGGATGACAACAGATATTCCAACACTACAACAAAGATAAATTAAGTGATAACTACGGCAAAACTGTGAATGCTGCTAGCTCCTGAAGATATCTGTCACTTACTTGGAAGAGACAAAGAGGAATGGACATAGTCTCTGCTGTGACATACATAAGTTAAAGTAGCAAACATGGCTGCTTAGCTCTCTAGGCTGGGACGGAAGCATCTACTATGCCCACTCCCATGATGCGAGGCTAGCACCATCAACACCCTGGGACATCCACCAGATAGTTCAAAGATGGTTGGGTAAAGGTAAAATGGGTCAGTTTCCACAATATGCAACAACTCAGAGATACTCATGGACCTCTGGAATCTTCCTCCCATCCCCTTCCTTATGACTCCACCCCCAACAGTCCCCATTAACAACTATCCACCCTCCTAGCCAGATTGTTATTAACTCCTTTGTCTATCCAACTGCTCTTTGCTCTCTTTGGGTTCTATCCCCACCTATCGTCTACTCCTTACCCCTTGCTCCTCTCTGTCTTCTGCAAATGAACTGACATTTTCTTAGCTACGATCAGTTCTGAAAAAGGGTAACCGGACCTGAAATGTTAACCTTGATTTTTCTTCATAGATGTGGCCAGACCTGCTGGCCACAAACAGCGACCTCTGTTTCTGTTCCAGTTTCCAGGCTGCGTCTCAGTGTTTTGCATCTGCATGTCACAAGCAGGGAAGGATGTCTGGGGATGATCTGAACAGGATGGGAGGGAGGAAAAATCGAGACCAAAACTAGTCTGTACCCTTTCTATGACTACCAGTCATTAATTGGGTCAAAACAGTGGGGTAAATGATGCGTCTATGGTATTATTCATAGTAATACCGCAGACACATCATTTACCCCACTGTTTTGATCCAATTAATGAATATATGGTCAATTTACTAGCTTTCAAACGACATTCAGCAGAAACTGGAAATATTGAGGACAAAATCTATAACATCCCTTCAATTTCATCTGTAACAAATTGCATTACTTGGTATACAGTTTCTTGAGACTGCACTAAGGTGAATAGCCCGTATAAGACTTCGTATGACAGAGCAGCCTGGACACACTGCAGCCTGCAGAGACTGCATTACACGGTACGTTGTCTGCACGAACTGCTGTACATTAATTAAGCGCACCGCCTGCACAGATTGCGTAATACATAACAGAGGCCTGAGCAGACTGCGATGCATAATGAAAAGTACAGCCTGCACAGGCATTGCATGGCATGACAGGGCTGCCTGTACAGACTGAGGTACATTGCAAAGACCGCGCAGACACTGCATGGCAATGACAAGCCAACTCCGTGAACCACAGTGCGGTAGATCGAGTAGACACGCAACTACGCGACAGGAAAGAGGCATGAAGGCAGCTCGGGACGTGCGCATGCGCTCGGCAAGGGCACGTGAGCACGGGGCCGGCCGTGGACTGGCCGAAAGGAAGCGTTGGGGGGAGAAGGCCCCAAACTCCCAGCAATGAATGAGTGCGCGAGCCGGCGGAGGCCCGCTACAACCAGGCGGCTCAGTTTGTCCGGCTCGGTGAGCGGCTGTGTGCTCTGATCCCGAGGAGGGCGGAAGGCTGGATGTTACCCTGGTGGAGGAGGAGAGGCCGGCAGTGAGTGAGTGCCGGGTCCTGTTCCTCTTCCCTTCTCTTTACCCCCAACCCCCCCCCTCTCCCGGGAGTGGGGCCGGGAGCTGCGGCTGCGCTGGAGCTGGAGCTCGAGCCGAGTGAAGCGGGGGCCCCGAGGCCGAGGCGGAGGCCCTGGGGGCAGAGACAGAGAGCCAGGCCCCGGCCTCTGTCGCTCAGTGATGTGGAGTGCGAGAGCCTCCCCTCAGCCAGCTGCCCACCATGGAAACTCACGACCTGCCGAGAGAAGGCACCGACTGTGAGGAGCGCCCGGCGCTGAGCGGCGGCACCACCACCACCAGTACGAACAGCCCGAGGCTCCCGGGCCTGCTGTGGGAGCCCAAGTACAGCCTGGTGCAGGAGGTGGGCCGCGGCAGTTACGGCGTGGTGTACGAGGCGGTGGTGAGGAAGAGCGGCGCCCGGGTGGCCATCAAGAAGATCCGCTGCGACGCCCCGGAGAACGTGGAGCTGGCCCTGTCCGAGTTCTGGGCTCTGACCAGCCTCAAACGGCAGCATGAGAATGTGATCCAGTTCGAGGAGTGTGTGCTGCAACGGAATGGCATGGCCCAGAAGATGAGCCACGGCAACAAGCGCTCCGAGTTCTACCTGCGCCTGGTCGAGACCTCGCTGAAGGGTGAGCGGATCCTGGGCGCCGGCGAGCCCTGCTACCTCTGGTTCGTCATGGAGTTCTGCAACGGCGGTGACCTGAACCAGTACGTGCTGTCCCGGAGGCCCGACTCGGCCGTCAACACCAGCTTCATGCTGCAGCTGACCAGCGCCATCGCCTTCCTGCATAAGAACCACATCGTCCACCGCGACCTGAAACCCGACAACATCCTCATCTCCGAGAAGTCGGGAGTCCCCATTCTCAAAGTGGCCGATTTCGGCCTCAGCAAAGTTTGTGTGGTGGGCGGAGGAGCAGCCACTAACAAAAACGTGAATGTGAACAAGTGCTGGTTGTCCTCCGCCTGTGGCTCTGACTTTTACATGGCTCCAGAGGTCTGGGAAGGACACTATACGGCCAAGGCTGACATTTTCGCTCTGGGGATCATCATATGGGCCATGATTGAACGAATAACATTTATTGATGCTGAGACTAAGAAAGAACTGCTTGGGACCTATGTTAGACAGGGCAGTGAGATTGTACCTGTAGGGGAGGCATTGCTAGAAAACCCAAAGATGGAACTACATATCCCGCAGAAAAGGAGGACTTTTATGTCTGAAGGGATCAAACAGCTTATTAAAGACATGTTGGCTGCTAATCCACAGGATCGTCCCGACGCATTTGAGTTAGAAACTAGGATGGACCAGGTCACTTGTGCTGCATAAATTATCTATTATAAAGGGGATACTCTTGTAAAAGGTATACAGACAGTAAGCAAAATATTGATATTGTGGATTCTTGGTCATATGTAATTCTATATACCACACTTGCCTTATTTAGTGTATATAGCTTCTCCTTGATTGTAAAGCATACAGTGTCAGAACGTACATGTTTTGAAAGTGTGGTCTTTTTCAAACGCTTTAACTCTGGCCCCATTTTGATTTTAATTTGCCCAATTTAAGGACATTTTTTAATTATCAAGAAAACAACCTAACATTTGCTTTGTTCGTCGGAAGAGGAAGGTGGGCATTTTTCTTAGAAAGCAACCAAACTCTGGGATGATTCTCTTGCAGCACAAACAATAGTTGATGTGTAGAAGAACCCAAAAAAGCCAGTGTACCCATTAAGTGTACTGTGTTCTTTATGTCTGGTTGGGTACTGAGAAATAATGCTAGAAAATCAAGAAGTCAAGGCAGGAGCAAATCAAATTGGTGTTAGAAATATGCTGCAATTCTCTTGGCAGTGACTCACTCAAGCCGTTCCCCACTTGCACTTCAATTAGGTCCTAGTCTTTCTCAAATACCCTAGGGTTTGGAATGTGCTAAACTATTACTTCCAATCACATTATTTGCAAATAGATGCCAGACTAGTAATGTCACTTAGACCATAATGAACATTTTACCAGCAAACAATTAAAGTTTATACATGTTATTCTGAGATTGGTGCATTGTGAATCAAATGTTCAATTAAGAGTAGAATTGAAAATATTGGATATCACTTGGCTGGTCAGGTAGTGACTGGGGAAAAGGTGACTTTTAATATTGACACAGTTCCTCAGTTGTTATGGATGATTGTTTTGCATGTAACTACTGGTCTGTAAGCTAATATAGGACGTAGTGGTTTTGATTCCTTTTGTTTTCAAACATAATGCTAATAGACGTCTTGAGAAGTTTGTGCATTGCTTTCTCACTTGGTATCAAGAAAAGCTGCTTAAATCCCCGCCACTGATGCAGTGTTCCATATTATTATCAATAAATAACAACGTATTTTAGAACTCCCTGCTCTAATTAGATACTGTCAAATTGATAACTATGCAACCTTTCTTCTGCATTTAAATTATTCTCATAATTTGGAATAGCAAATAGTTTTTCCCTGTCCTGGCTAAATGTCTTAATATTTGTGTTCTGTTGTGTTTCTGTTGCTGTTCTTAACTACTTCAGACCCACGAACTTTCCGACAAAGTAGACACAGCATTTTAATTGTTTTACGAAGATGTTTTAAGAATGTGACCCACAGTTGAAATGGAGGATTTTTTCAGGGGCATTGTGCTAAATGATAGCTTCATGCATTAGAACAATAAGCTCAGTTTTCCTCAGAACTTTGGAGTATTGTTTAGCCTGTTTCTGTTTTGGTGTATTTGAGAACTTGTGTACATTCTCTATTTAACTCAATTTTAATTTGAGGGTGGGGTGAGATTAAAAGGTGGCCGAAGCAGAATAACACAGCAAATATTGCCAATATTGAATGCAGGCAATATAGTTAAAAGTTTTAGTGTAACTCATCACAAGAAATCTGATGCAATTAAAATAAGTTAATAGTATTTGATGTATAAATTGTCTCAAATATGAAAAGGAAGTTTGGGAATAATGATGATCCATCAGATTGCTGCATTCATGCTGTAGTGAGGCGAGTGTGTTTATCCAGAATGCACTCGGCAGTTCCTACTATCTCTGTTTTCATTTTTGCAAGCACCAGTTTGACTGTTTTTATATTTTGTAGAAAGAGGAAAATGCAGATTTTTTTTTAATGGGTGAAATCTGGAAATTATGAAAGTCAATCATTTTCACACTTGTTAATTAAAGGAATTGCTTGTCTAAACCAGTTAGTGGCCCAAAAACGAACTGGTAAATATTTTGCAGTCTGGAGTGAAACTGTAGGCAGGGTTATGTACCTTTTTCAACTGAATTTGTGTATAGTTTGGGAATATTTTCATTAGTCTTGCTGACTTGTTATACTTCTGCAAGCAATATTTTCCACAAGCATGTGTTACAAATGTCCATGTAAACCGTATGATGAACATCCCATAAGAAAGTTGTTTAGTAGCAGAACTGCTGAAGATCAATTACTGTAATTGCAAACTTTACCTTTCGGCTTATGAAACATTTTGTCTTTTGGCTGTTACTGAATTTATTCTGCCAAGTTTTCTCTGGACGTGTAGAAAACTTTTTTTTTCAGATGGGGATATCCAACTTTCTTTTTACTTTCAGTTTCATTTCTTTATTTTTGAGAAGTTTGTTCTTGCACAAAATTGCACTCTGTAGCTACTAATGTAATTCTTACATGTGACCTCATGGATCAATAATATTATGCAGGCCATTTTTACTTTTTTATATAAAAAAAAGTTGAAGATGAAAGTTCAGTGAGGATATGTGTAACCTTTGTTAATACCTTGGGTAATTGAGGCTAGTTCGCAAATGGGACATTTATCTTTATCCTACCTAGCTTCATAAAGTGCAGCGGTGAATTTTACAATGATTTTGCACTGCAAGTGGTGTTAAACGTTTGAGAGCAGACCCATAATCTGGAAGACTAGAACACAGCACAGATGTAAGTAGCCTTTCTCTATGTACTACTTTCTTATGGCCAGGAATTGGGCATATATTATGTAGGACATATCCCAACAATGAAAATTCAAATTTAAAATTTTGTGGGAGAATTTAAAATCTTGACCAAAACTCAAATGAGATGCAAAAACTAGTTGTTCCATTAGTAATTAGAGATGAATAGTTGCTGTTGTTTCTGAGTTCAGCTTAAGTTAATACCTGAACCATTGATTTTTTTTGTTGCAACTTTGTAATTTTTACACTTAAGGTAACCATAGTACCACATTCGCTTTTCAGTTACGTACTGGGTAAAAAGTGACTGTACTGAGTAGAGCATTCGCAACCAAACTTATTTGTTTAGATTCACAGGAGTGTTATGGGACAAAAGTTAACAGTAAACCTGAGGAACATTTCTACTCAAGATTATTTCTTGGAAATATTAAATTTTGTGGTTCTCTATGTTTTCAAAAAATGAGAGTTGGTTACTGTAGTTTCATTTGTATTAACATTTAATGTAGCACTTAGCAGGTATAGGTAAAACAGATGTATTGTGTAGCTGCAGATTTCCTTTATACCAAAATGCAAAGACCTTTGACCCTCTAGAGGATCTGAAATCTGTTGGTATTTTTTGGATGCCACAAGCTGAATGTTCATTTTCTATAATAAAACAAAGAACTGTGGATGCTGGAGAATTGAGACAAACAAAACAAAAATTGCTGGAGAAACTCAGCAAGTCTGGTAGCATATCTGGATAGAAAAGTTAACCTTTGTGTCCATTGACCCATCTTTAGTACATGATAAAGACAAGATTGAACTGAACAGTGTGAAATGCAGTTGGTTCAGAGGGTGATGGGTGAGAGGAGTAGAGAAATTAAGGCAACCAGTATCACATGCTCAGTGTCAGGTGGTGGGAAGGATATTGGAAGTGGTTGAAGGGGTTTGTGGAATGGGGAAGGGGGTCTTGCTCAAAGAAATGGGCATGAAGGTGACAGGTATGACACAACATTGAACTCTGAAATCCATTTGAGATATGGGCACAAAGGGATAAAACTGAATCCTTTGAGTACAGACTGTTCGTTAGAACAGAAAGCCAGTATGTGTAATAAATAAAAGTTGGAATGTCATTTTATGTCTGTACGGGACATTGGTTTGGCCACTTTTGGAGTATTGCATGCAATTCTGGCCTTCCTCCTATAGGAAGGGTGTTGTGAAATTAGAAGGGGCCCAGAAAAGATTTACAAGGATGTTGCCAGGGTCAGAGGGTTTGAGCTATGGAGAGAGGCTGAATAGGCTGGAGCTGTTTTCCTTGAAATGTTGGAGGCTGACCTTCTAGAAATTTATAAAATCATGAGTGGCATGGTAAATAGGCAAGATCTTTTGACTGGGGTGGGGGGGTTCAAAACTAGAGGGCACAGGTTTAAAGTGAAAGATGTGAAAGGGATCTAAGACGATGCTGCGTGTATGGAATAAGCTGTCAGAGGAGGTGGTGGCGGCTGTTACGATTACGGCATTTAAAAGGCATCTGGGTGGGTATATGAATAGGAAGCGTTTAGAGGGATATGGGCCAAATGTTAGTAAATGGGACCAGATTTAAATAGGCTATTTATTCAGCATGGATAAGTTGGCCTGAAGGGTCTGTTCCAGGCAGTATATCTCTATGACTCTTAAATACCTGACTAGGTGATGTTAGGAAGGTTCTAAAGGTGCATAATCTTACCCTTGCAATCCATTCTGTCTTTGAGCAAGATCATGGCTGTTTTTACACTTAGAATAAAATTCCAATGAATGATTTGCATGTATGTTTCATAGAGAATGATGTGAAAGTTGGAGTCTTGATATAGGAGATTTCATGTTTTCTTTTGATTTTTAAATTTCGACTTTGCCGCACGGACCTCAAAGTAAGGCTTGCTGAGAGATGTAGTGTTTCCCTTTAGAACTGTACAGCTACTCTTGTGCTGTGTGTGTTCTCAGTGTGGAACTGGAGCAGTCCTAATGCTTTCCAAACAAATTATGTTAAAAGATTCTCAGAGACAGCCCTCCACTGCCTTCAAAAACAACACTTGCTACTACTAGAAAACAAATGACTGCAAAATACGATGATTTTAAAATAAATTCACGTAGACCAAGTTCAAGATTATGACACAAAAATTGTGTGAAGGTAGTAGTTGAAATATTCTGAAACTTGAAGGCTAATAAAAATGCTCATGGAGCTGTGCTAATTTTTTTTCCCTGGGTCAGTTTTCCTAATGACCACCATTTAAAATCTTGTTACCTCTGAGCAATGCCTAAAGTGGGGTTTCTAACAGCAGTAAGGGAATGGAAATGTTGAAGTTCCCAGGTCTTGGTGCGGAGCAGTCTGCATCCATCCACAGCATTGTGATAGAACTGAATGCCATACTACAACTTGGGGTTTTCTGAGAGCACCCAATCCCCTGCATTTGGAATCAGTTTAAGAGAGAAAATGGCGCTGGGGTGGGGATAAAAAGGTTTTTCCATTTGTATAGAGATTTTCACAACCAGAAGGAAGATTTAAATGGAAAAATTAATATGAAAGAGAACTGGCTAGAAATGTAGAACCATATTTTTTTCAAGTATCTTAAATAAGATTAACTAAATTTAAGAGGGACTGATTGGGAAGTAATAGTGAGAAATGATGGAAATGTAAAAGCTTTGAACAGGAGTTTTGTCTGATTATACTGTGGAAGATATGAAAAACAAATATCCCAAGAATACTTGTAAATGCGGATGTGTGCAGGAGGGAAGAATTCAAAACTATCGTTATTGGGAAAACTTAGACCTAGAGGTGACACATCTTTTGGACATGATGGCTTGTACGTTGGGTCTTGAAAGACGTAGCTGCAAATATAGCTAGTTGTGGTGTGGGAGATAAAAAGGATTCTGGAAAGGTTCTAGCAGGTTGGAAAATTGCTTCTATAAATGCCTGTTCAAATCAGCAGGAAATTGTGCACTTTGTAGCACATGGAGAAATTCTTAAGGAGATAAATATAGAAAAACTCAAAGTAATGAGATAATAAACATAATTTTATAAAAGGGAAGTCCTGTTTGCTTGTTACTTCAAATAACTAAAATTAGTCAATATGGGTAAGGGTGAACCTGTAGATGTGGCCTGCTTGGATTTCCGAAAGGGATTTAATAAGGTGACTCACTAAAGGCTATTATATAAAATAAAAGCTCATGGTGTAGAGTAACATAATTGCATGCATAAAGGACTGATAAGCTAACAAAAAGTAGAGTATGCTAAATGGGTCATTCTTTGGTTGTAGAATAGGAATCGGTGATGCCTCAACTGTCAACTGTGTTCATGACTTGGATAAAAGTACCAAATGTATGGTAATTCAATTTGCCAAAGATACCAACATAAGTAGGGGAGTAAGTTGTCAAGAAAACCTAGATCTACAAAGTAATTTAGTCAGGTTAAGTAGATGGTAGTTTGCCTGTTGGATTGAAGTGTGGACAAATTCACACTTTCACATTTTGGCAGGCAAAATAGAAAGAAAATACATTTTTCTGAAGAGAATTTTACAGTATAGAGAAATATTAATAAAATGTGGTATGCAGACAGCATGAAATTAGGAAGACAGTTGGAATATTGCCATTGGAAATTGAATATAAAAATAGGAAGTGCTGCTACAACCTTAACTATGCGGCATCTGGAATACTATGTGAAGATTTAATCATTTTGCGTAAGGAAATCACAACATTAGAAACATTTCAGAGAAAGTTCACTCAAGTAATCCCTTGGTTGAAGGAGTTATCTTCTCAGGAAGAATTTACCAGCAGTGTGCCATTAGGATCGGTACTGGGTCCATTGCTTTTTGTCACTTATAGAAATGATTTGGATGTGAACGTAGGAGGTATGGTTAGTAAGTTTGCAGATGACACCAAAATTGGAGGTGTATTAGAGGTCACCTTAGAACAACAAGATCTTGATGGGCCAATAGGCCAAGGAGTTGCGAATAGAGTATAGTTAAGATAAATGTGAGGTGCTGCATTTTGGAAAGGCAAATCAGGGGAGGACTTGCATGCTTAATGCTAAGGTCCTGGGGAGTGTTGCTGAGCAAAGAGACCTTGAAATGAAGGTTTATAGTTTCTTGAAAGTGGAGTCACAGTTAGATACCATAGTGAAGGTGGTGTTTGATATACTTGAGCATAGGAGTTGGGAGATCATGACATTGGTTGGACCATGTTCATGCGGTATTCCAAAATTCTGGTCTTCCTGCTATAGGAAGGATGTTGTGAAACTTGAAAGGGTTTGAGAAAAGATTTACCAGAATGTTGCCAGGGTTGGAAGGTTTGATCTGTAGAGAAAGGCTGAATAGGCTGGGGCTATTTTCCCTGGAGTGTCAGAGTCTGAGAGGTGACCTTATAGAGGTTTATAAAATCATGCAGGCCATGGATAGAGTGAATAGGCAAGGTCTTTTCCCTGGAATGTGGTTGGAAGTCCAAAGCTAGAGGGCATAGGTTTAAGGTGAAAGGGGAAAGAATTAAAAGGAACCTCAGGGGCAGCTTTTTCACAGAGGCTGGTGCGTATGTGGAATGAGCTCCCAGTGGAAGTGGTGGAGGCTGGTACAATTACAACAGTTAAAAGGCATCTGGATGGGTATATGAATAGGAAGGTTTTGGAGGAATATGGGCCAAGTACTGACAAACAGGAGAAGATTTGTTTAGGATATAAGGTTGGCATGGACGAATTGAATTGAAGGGCCTGTTTCTGCTGTGCATCTCTATGACTGCAAGTGTTGACCTTGCTCGGTTCAAACAGCTGAAGGATAGACTTTTGATATAACCCATCAATCTTTTGAGTGGAAACCCTTTATGCGTTTGAATTTAGAAATGAGAGATATGGTCATGGGGAAACCTGTATGTGAAAGGTCTTGACAGGATGGATAGTAAGGTGATGCTCCTTCTTGAGCGAGTCCTCGCTGTTGGACAACAGTTTAAAAACTTGTCCCATTTAAAACTGAGATAGGGGAAAATCTTCTTTTCTGAGGCACGTTAGTTCTGGAATTCTCTGCCCTTAAGAGTATTGGAAGTTGGGTTGTTGAATATGTTCTGTTGGAATTTTGATGCACAAAGGAGCTGAAGGTTATGGGTGACAGACTGGATTTCAGGCCACAGTCGACTAGTTATAATCTTGTCAATGGTGTAGAGTGGCCTATTTCTCTGAATTTTTTTTATGCTTGTGTAGGCTTCGCAGCCAATTTTAGTACTTCTGAAGTGCACTCTGTTCAGAAAGTTAACAGTTTGCTGTTACCTGCTGCCACAAGAATACCAATCAGGGACAATACCGACATTTACATTGTACAAGAGAGTGCTGATTAGTAGAGGCATTGCAATGGAGAATTCAGCAGTTAATGGTATCCTAGCAATTCAATGTTCAGATTTTAAACCAGGCAGTTTGACTATCACCCATTTTGTTCAATTGAAATAGGAGCAATGTATGCTCCTGTATGCTTATTGCATATTAATATATGTAGCTCCCAGTACACACACATACTTCACACTGAGCGCTTGACTGACAATCCTAAAATCAGTCAATTAAATTCTTTTCACTGACAGGATGATCCAGACAATGTTGTCTAGTTGCAAAATTACATCTAATGTTGAAACTGTGGTGTGAGTTTTGCAAGTGCCTAGTAGTTGGGCACGGTCAGCACCTTGTTTATTCCAAACAGCCGAGGGGGTATACATGTGATATAATTTACCAATCTTCGGGACACATGGCTTATATACTACATCACAGCAGCACTGAAATTTAACTTGTTTATGTGTGAGACGTTGTGTCTTTTTAGCAGCAGTGAATACCACTTGTATTCCTACTGCATAGCAGAAAGATGGCACGTTGTGGGCAGAAGGGAAATGTGTGCTTGCACTACTGCTGTTTCAACACAACAGGTGACACTCATTCTCTAGTTCATTCTTTGGAGTGGTGCTCTGAGAAATTGGTCAACCTATCTGGTTTGAAATCTAAACAAAGCTTGGCAACTAACGATCAATTATCATTAATTCATGTGTTCTCCATGGCAATACCTCTTGAATCATAATCCATTTGTTAATTAATCAACATTCTCATATATAAATGTTGATTTTTGCCTTAATGGCATTCTTGCAAATTGTTCCACTTCAACAAGCAATGTCTTTTTGAGCAGTTTCTAACTGATGTGTTATGGGTATGTCTCTAGAATAATTTGCTCGTCCACAGCATTATTCTTTAACTAGTGACAAATGGTCAAGGATAAACCAAACAGCCATCTTTTGGAAGTTTTGGAATAATACCATTATCTACATCATAATCTTTTGGCTTACTACAGCATTCTATATGAAAGATCAAAGCTGCAGCTCATTTGAATACTGGGGAATTGTGTAAACAAATAGAACAATATTGAAACACATGCAAGAGCATTTTGTTTTACAGTTTCCTGAAGCTTTCATTGACATAAATAGAAATGTTTATCAAAGAACAAATTGATTTTAATTTAAAAGCTTTTGAGGATTGAGAACAACATGTATAAATGTATTGCCCTTGTGAATTACATTTTTTTGTGTATTGCAAACTTGTCACCTGTTGCAACTTAACTGCCCACAGTTTCATCTTGAATGAATCTTCTGATTTGAGGTTCTTGTGTAATAGCCATAGTACTTTTCAGACTTTGATTGTAATCTGTCACTGTATGTAGACATATCTTAATATTTTTATGGTTTAATAATTGCATGGTTCCAGTCATTTTTGTGAATATCTTTTGAAGAATTATGCATGATTCCCATGACTTTTATTAAAATCTTTCCAGCAGTCCTAAAAGGTCAGAACCTGAAAAATTAATGCTATTTCTTCTCCACAGGTGCTGTCAGACCTGTTAAGTATTTCCAGTAACTTTCACACTTCTTTCTAGTGATATTCTCCAATTTACGTAGTTTTCCAGCATAGGTTTGTGATTGCTTCAAATACAGTTTCATTTTATAAGCCATTCCTTTTTTGTTTGTTTCAGGCTGGACAAATTAGAACACAAGTTTGCTGTCAAGAATGGAAAATTAAATTGAACAGCTTCCTTAGAACATACAGAAATTGAAGTCTTTGCTGCATTTAGAGCTTCAGCACTAGCTGATGTCAGGACAAGGAAAGCTATGCAATTAAATTGCTAAGATTTTATTTTTTTGGGGTGGGAGTGAGTGTTTGCCATGCAATAAGCTTGTATTTACACTATTTGGTTGTTTCTTCACTTTATCTGATTAAATGCTGTGTCCTTGAAGATTTAATTGGGTGGATTGAATTCTTAAAGCTGAATGACCCTATGCTGATTAACTTTTGTTTTATGTTAAGCATTAGATGTTATTGGCAAGAATTTGAGCAGCTGCACTTATTATATACCAGTATGATTGATTTTTAAATGATCAGCATGAGTGACCAGAGTGCCTTATTATTTTGTCAGATTTGTTGATGCTATACAGAATCCAAGGAGCTTTAAATTTCAAAATGTGTATTTTTTTGATAACGTACTGGAGAGCCAGTTTCTTTAATATGGCCTGGATGATGTGTTCTGGCAGGCTGAAAACTAAGGGTTAGTTGAACCATAAAATCAGGAATTTCATTGAAAAAATTTGTTGAATAAAGAACTTGACCATTTGGAAACTGAAGCTAAACACTTGTGGTTATTCTTCCTCCTTCTGCAGCTCCATTCTTAGTGACCTTTGATAAATAGCTGAAACTTTGGATCAAGTTAGATCTGATATTTAGGGTCTGTACTTGAAACAGGACTGAAGGAAATTGTCTTCTCTCTAGCTTAAAGGATCTTGAATGCGTGAAGTTTGAAAAAACTTGTCCCAGCTGTGCGTCTAATATAGAGCAAAAACTGCCGCAGCTCAATGACAAGTGTGGGATCTGGGAAAACCATTCTATAAAAGTGTACTTAGAGTTTTTAACTCTACTAATTGAGATACTGTATAGCATAGAATCTTGCTCCATGGCAAAATATAACATGCAAGGTCCGTTAGTGGCGGTCTTAACTTTCTACTGACATACCCGGAGAGTGCTGTGAATAACGTGTGCTACTGTTCACATCAGGAATGGAATCTCAACTTTAGTACTATAACTATTGCACAGCAGTAGATAAATCTAGGAGTTCTGACGCTGATACTGAGTAACAAATTAGAGCACCAGCATTCTTCAGTGCGAACAAAAAATCTTGTTACTGGCAAGTCTAGTTAGTATGAAAGTTCTCTTTTTTTTTTCTTCCCTCCCCTCCCCTAGCTTAAACATATTATGGAGGCTGGCTCTCCACGTTTTTCTGAACGGTTCTCCATACTAAAGTTGCTACTGGAGTGAAAGCTGTGATTTGTATGACCAAGATGTGCGGATGCCATAGAATCCAGCTGTTTGAAATCTGGTGAGACGTTAGCAAACTTCAGTAGAAAAATGCATCATATTTGCTGTTTAGTCTCCCTCTGTCAAATGTTCAGTGTTGTTAATTTTCTAAACAGCAAAATTAGGATAGTCACTTTTTGTGTTGTTGACAAATTGAATACTTGAGGAATATTTCTAAGAGCACTCAAGGTTTGAGTATCTGACTCTTGGTGGGATGATATAAATACAAGAAAGATTGGAAATCATTCCAATTCAAGTTTATATAAAGATGGCAATTGGTGACATTCATTTTTTCATGCGCTTCTGCATAGTTTTGAAAACTTTCCAAACTTGTTTGTAAATTTATTTACCTTAATTCTGACCCTTGTCTACAAGTGATCTTAACTTTTTCTTTTTGGGGAAGTAGTCATTTTTATTCCATAGTTTAAAATTATATAGCTGTAGCTATACAGTTTACACTTGACCGCACCAGATTTTCCTTAGACGCATGGTCAAAAATGTATCCGGTTAATACAGCAACCTTTAAGGTATATTGCAGTTTTTTTAAAAAAAAAGTACTGCTGACCATTAGTTGTGAAGAATTTTTACTGCCAAGTTATCAATACAGGAACTCATCCTATTTCCATTGATCTAAACCAAATTATTCACTCTTTTTTTTCCACTCACCCATGAAATGGAGAAATTGCAAGATTATTTTTACATTGGTTGTGACTTGAGGCTTACCACTGAGCTAGCAGGCTTGGATTTAACTTTGCACACTTCTGTTCATTTGTTGTTAAGTGTAGAAATGCTAGATGAGACATTGCTGTACTTGCAGAAAACTGGCTTTAAATTTTATACGATTTAATTGACATTCCACTGAAGGTGTTCTTCCTGTGTGAAAGCTTGTTTAGGCCTAACACAGTTGGAAGCGGGGGTAGATTCTAATTCTTTGCTTTTAAAGTATTTCATTTTGATTTGGAATAGAGCTGATCCACTGCCAAATGACAGGCCTGTTAATATTGCATGTGGATGGGATTATGAATCTGTGTAGTTACCCTATTGTCTTCCTAACCTAACAGAGGGCTGAGAAAGACTGATCTGTAGTGTTGCAATGATCAGTCTTCATATATTGATGGGTTTTTTTTTCCTAAGATTTGGCAAATGAAGTAGCAAGCCTCAATTTATTGACGGGAAACTGATTCCATTTTCAACAGTGCAATTTCTTTTTTCCTGCTCCTCAACACCTGAAGACACTTGTTATTTTATGCTGAGAGTACTGCTTAAAGTAACAATTCAGTGCTGCAGGTTTGGTGAATGCTTATCTTGACCTCGGAAAGTTTTTTTTAAACAAGGACAAAATGTGTGCCAATAATTCTACAGTTATAAAAATGTTCTCGAGCTTTAGTTGGAGTTCAAGGCATATTACATTAGATTACCAAGCTAAATAAACTTGAGGCTAAAAGAAGTCTTTGGAGGAAAAATATTGGGTTGCTAAATCCAAGGATGCTCCAGTACTTTGATCTTTTATGGTGAATTAATATTTTAAAATTAATAGTTTTGTTATGACTGCTTGTTTTTTCCAGGTTCAATGCAACTCTTGGAAAATTTGGGAAATAAACCAAATTTCAAACTTTATAATCAGAGTTGAGTTAGAAAACCACAGTGGATTGTACAGTAAAACAGCTATTGAAACTGCCTTTTTGTATTGTTCCAGAAATTATATCCTAATATCAATTACTTAGGTTTTTGCTTAACATGGGTTGTAGATCTTCAGTCATGGAAATGTCATTCTTTATAAGTCAAATATAAAGTTCTTGTCCTTCCTGGAACTTCAGAAAAGTTTGTCTAAAATTAGAGTAAAAGCAAACGAAGGCTGCTGTGTTGAAAGAATATGGCACTTGCAATTTGAATGCAAACTGAAATTCCTCAATGACAGTTAGTATTTAATAATCCATGAATGTGGGCTGTTATTGTAGAATGGGCTCTCTGCTACTGTTCAGGATATGTTAATTTGGTACTTTTTGCACTCAGCAGCTGAAAGTGCAGAAATGTTTTTAAAGCTCATCTAAAAACATAGAATCACATTCCCAAGTAACCTTGTGTTGAAATAATGGGTTGGGGTGGGGTGAAAAGAGGGAACAGATTTGTGGAGCATTTAGTGCTGGGGCAGAATGATAGTTGTGACTGAGCATTTGGGGTATGTTTACTGAAGCATCGCTATGTGGTTTACAGAAGGATTTGCTTCAAGAGAATCCTCGTTTGTTTCTACCTCGTATTCAGGGTGTCACCTAAGTCATGCTGGATGATGTAACACTGCTTGTTCTCTCTATGGTTGATTTGTCCTCTTACTGCAAATTCATTTCATTAGATTTTCTCCAAGAACCTTAACACTTCTATGCAATTTTTATGTATTTGGATTGAAACACTGTAATGGTACCACAATTTCTATTTATGTTGGTCCCTCTACTTCGAACATAAACATTGTTGTGGACCAATATTTGAACTTTTTTTGATTTTTGTATTTAACATTGATTTGTAGTTTGGACTGGTGCCATTTGAATATTCAAATGATTTGTCTTAGGAAGAATATTTGACTTTCATTGCATTTGTTTCAGCAATAAAGAGTTTTAAAGTGTCTTCTGATTTGTTCATTTTTTGTGTATGATTTAGTTTCTTGAATTTCATTTGAATTCTATAACTTAAATTGGCAGTTGTTTGATTTCTTATTTCTTTAAAAAAAAATTTAACCAGTTCCTGTTCAATATAGCTATCATAGGGTTGCACATAATTTTCAATCAGCAGATGACTTTCAGGCAAAATGCTGCTGGATTACTATATTACCATTACTTCCCACGCAAGATGTATTGCAGAGATTTAGTTTATTAAAACCCTTTGCAGCTTGGAAGGTTGCAGTCATTCTTAGGAGGAAAACCTGAGAATTTAACTCCCTTTATGAATGAAGCATAGAAAATAGAAGGAAAATTACCACCTGAACTTAATTTTTTCATTAGAAATGCTTAAGATCACCTGTTTTATGATGAAAGTATCAATTGCACCAAAATAGTTCCTGCTTGTGAGTTTAAAGGCAAGAAATCTGCTACTACCTCCCAAATTCCTGCAACAATTTGGTTTCTTAGCAGAAACTGTCTTTCCCCTCACTGGGTGGTCAGTCCAGTCGCTTTACACATTCATTCTCCACTAGGAAGGTCTACAGATCACCCAAGTCATCTTTAAAATGGGACTCAAACAATCTTGACTCATCACCACCATTATTTGCCAAGTTGAACTCTTTTACATTTGAACACCACCTTTCACCTCTTTCTTACAACTTAGGCGTTTTCAAAACAAAATCTTTATTAGTCCTGGCTTGTGCCAGTTTTATTGTGAGATATATGAAACACTTCTTTCTCCACGTTATTTGGACTCCCTTCCTCATTCCATTTTGATCCAGTATATTGACTAACAATGCTGTATCTTAATGCAATTCTGATTAATTGCATCAGTTTTGCTTTCAATTTCAACTCACTTTGCCTGCATCTAGTTAGTTTCTAACTTTTAACCCATTTTTCACTCTATACTTGGAATCACAGTCTACCCTAGAATTAATGTCTACCATTGCACTTGGACTGACTCACCGAACTTCCTATATGGGCTTATTTTTATTCTCCAAGTTTGTCTGCAGCATCATTAGTGTGGAAGTTTGCTATTGTAAAGCTTCTGTTGTGCCTGCCTTCCTCTTCAGCTGAGGGTCACCCCTCAGTTGTAGGTTGACCACTGTGTATTTGGTCACTTCTTGTACTTCTAATTTCAACCTCACATCACATGAAACTCCTCATACGCTGCTGGCTCCTATGAAATGCAGCTAATGAACCAAGTGGATCATTTCTGGATCTCTAGCCCGTTCTTGCATTGCGGTTGAAACCTGCACAACTTCCCATATGTGCAGATGCTGTAGGAAATTACCATTCTTTTATCAGTGTTGAAGGACACACAGTCCTTCCAGATAAACAACAATTTCTATCTGCTTACAATTTGGTACAGGGAATTCCTGATTTACAAATTTACAAACTGACTTACAAACCTGTTTGGGGGTGTAAGTTTAAACATCTGTGACACGAATGTGTCCTGTTCTTATGAAAGGCTATTATTGTCCCACATTGATTTGTATGACAAGTCAGAAAACAATTTGCAAACAGTCTCAAGAATGGAACCTGTTTGCATTCTGGGGACTGCCTGTATACTGTATCTAGTGTTGATAAGAACTTGACTACATTGGGCCAACAAATATAGTTTGGATGATTGCTAAACTCCTTTGTTTGGTCCAGAAGCATAATGAAGATTTTGACCCTTGTCATTTTAATTTTCCATAGTTTTATTTAATGTTGCAAATCAAAGAGTTATCTCTGGTTGTTGATTGGAGGTGGGATTAGGGCAGTTGAGATGGGAAAAATACATTTTGTCATGACCCTGTACCTGTTTGCCAGCTCCTAGGGATTGGTCTGACATTGCTGAGTTCTGTGTCTATTTGAAGGACCCAGTGTGGAAAAGAAGGGACATGTTAGAAATCCCATGCAATTTCAGTGTATCCCAGCTGGTGAATTCTCCCTTGCTTGCCGTCTGGGTTCATTACTGACAGCTACCACTGCATCTAGCGACACTGCTTGCAACAGAGAATTGTCTGCCTCTGATTGGATAGTAGCTGTCAGTGGTGCACAATTTCTGCTGGTTCTTTGATTATAGGGATAAAGCCTACTGCTAACCACTTATTTGACACAGCGTAGACAGAGTTTTTAACGTAAATTCAAGATAACGAAGTGTGGAGCTGGATGAACACAGCAGGCCAAGCAGCATCTCAGGAGCACAAAAGTTGATGTTTCAGGCCTAGACCCTTCATCAAGAGGGGCTGGGGAGAGGTAACTGGAATAAATAGGGAGAGAGGGGGAAGCGGACCAAAGATGGAGAGAAAAGAAGATAGGTATTACAAGACAGTTGCAGTGGGAGAGAGATTCCCTGAGGTTGGTCCGGAGGGAGGAGGGTAACTTCTTCAGGTTAGGCATCCCTCTCCCCATCCCCCTCTCTGATGAAGGGTCTAGGCCTGAAACGTCAGCTTTTGTGCTCCTGAGATGCTGCTTGGCCTGCTGTGTTCATCCAGCTCCGCACTTCGTTATCTCAGATTCTCCAGCATCTGCAGTTCCCGTTATCACTCACATTTATGTAAATTCTTGTCGGCTTGCTAGCTGGTGCGTTCCCGGTCCACTGGATTAAATGCTATTCGCTCAGTTTCTTTTCGCAAATGTCGTTTGACCTGCTGAATATTAACAACAAATTCTGGATCTGTTTTATTTGTCAGTTATAGGAAAAATATTGTCCAGGGAGAACAATCCAGCTGTTTTTTGAAATGAGACAAAGGAATCTTATACATCTGTTTGACAGGCCAAATGGATCGAGGTTTGATGTCTCTTAAAGTCAACGTCACCAACAGTGGGCCAATTTCTGTTTGCAATAATAGAGTAGCAAGATTTAACGTCTTTCTGATTTTTAGAGAGCAAGTCACAGCTCATGTTTCGGTGGATGAAATTGCAAATTGAAGTAATTTATTTCTGACATGTAAGTGAAATATCAAGTGGATCAGCAAATATGAACTGACAACTATTTATTATAATTTTTTTCACTCAAATGCGTTGTGTGTGAACTGACAGCCTATTCAGATTTCACAAAAGGAGGCTTTGCACTCTACATTCCTAATAAATGAAGTCAGCAACACAAACCTCAACAGGTTATGTAACCTCATGTTGTTGATTTTGTGTTATAATTGTCACGGCAGCATTTGAATTTTGTTATTGAATGTAAATATACAACCATGTTGAAATACTCAATTTGTAGGATTCCATTAAAGTTATGAAGTTAATCAAAAAAATGATTGCTCACCGCCAATTACTCATGCAAGATTGTACCATTACCCTAACAATGGGCCCAGAGCCTGTTAGCCAAAGAGTTTTGAAGCTTGGGCTTTATGCAAATACACAACATAATCTGTTGAGACCCATCTCAAATGGGTTTGAGGTTGGACTTTTGCCATTGATCGCAGCCAATGATACAGTGCTGAAATGTGTGTTATGAGTTATCTACAAGTATATGCATTTATTTCTTTATGACAGTGCTTTATAAGTGAAAATTATTTCTTGTCTATTTTCGTTGCATAAATTCTAAGAACAATATGTAAAATTTGATTACAAACTGTGGAGCTGGATGAACACAGCAGGCCAAGGGTCGAAGACTCCAGGCCTGAAACGTCAGCTTTTGTGCTCCTAAGATGCTGCTTGGCCTGCTGTGTTCATCCAGCTCCACACTTTGTTATCTTAGATTCTCCAGCATCTGCAGTTCTTGTTATCTCTGTAAAATTTGATTAATCACCTGCTTCACTTGAGGAATGAACAGTCAGCTTTCTACAAAGTGCCATACCAAAAATAAAATCTAGAATAAAAAGGGAAAGGATCCTTCAAGAAAGAAATGCTTGAATTTGTGACACCTTCATAATCACAGGACATTTCAAAGCCAATGAAGTATAGGCATTATTGTAACACAAGAAATATGGAAGTTGATTTGTATACAACAAGCTGCCACAACCAGCCCTGTGGTATTGATCAGATAATATGCTTTTGAGATGGTGATTGAGGGATAAATATGGATCAGGGCAGTGAAACCCCACTTGCTTTTCTTTGAATAGTGCCATAAGCTACGTGTTTGCATATGTATGAACATGTATAAACAAATGACTTAGAAGGCTATTTGGCTCCTCAAGCCTACTGTGCCTTTTAATAAAATCATTCCTGATCTGATTGTAATTTCAACTCCAAATTCCTGCTTCTCCCTGATAACCTTTCATTTCTTCCTTATCAACAATCTGTCCACCTCTGTCTTAAAATATCCAGAGACTTTGCTTCCAATGCCCTTTGAGAAAGAGAGTGCCACAAAATTGTGCTCTTGAGAGAAAAAACTATCTCTTCATCAACGTCTTAAATTGGTGAAGTTATATTTTTAAATGTCAACTGATCTTCCTAGACTCCCTCACAGAAGTATCCTATTCACATCCATCCTGTCTAGACCCTCACGATCTTGTATGTTTCAATCAAATCACCTTTTACTCTTGTAAGCTCCAGCAAATACAAGCACCGCTTGTCCAACCTCTCCTCATAAAACAATCTGCCTAACCAGGTTTTAGTCTAGTAAACCTTTGAACTGCTTCCAATTCATTTACATATTTCATCAGATGATGAAACAACTGCTGTACACAGCACTCCAGATGTGGTCTCACCTGCACTTTGTATATCTAAAGCCTCACAGTGATTTTTGTGTGTTTATTGCCCTTGCTTCTTTAATTACTTACTGTACCTGGCATATGAGTTTTCTGTGATTCATACACTAAAATATTGATGCCTCTACATCTCAGTGCTACAATTTGTCACCATTTATTTAAATCTTCTTTTACATTCTTGCTGTTAGAATGGACAATGTCACAGTATTCCACTTCATTCTCCTTTTGCCACATTTTTTCCGTTCCCTCAATCTATCTATTTCTCTTTGTAGCCTCCACATGTCCTGTTCATGACTTTCTTTCCTATGCATTTTTCTGACACCGACATATTTTGCAATGATAGCAGTTCCATCATTGAAGTTATTTATGTAAGAAATTGAGGCCGAAGCCCAGATACCTTTTCTTCTATTATTAATTTTGTGGGATGTGGGTATCGCTGTCTGGCCAGCATCTATTGCCCTTGAGAAGATGGTGGTGAGCTGCCTTTTTGAACCACTGCAGTCCATCTGCTGTGGGTTGACCCACAATGCCATTAGGGAGGGAGTTCCAGTATTTTGAACCAGTGACAGTGAAGGAACGGCGATATATTTCCAAGTCAAGATTGTGAGTGATTTGTATGGGAACTTGAAGGTGGTGCTGTTCCCTGTATATGCTGCCCTTCTTCTAGAAGAAAGTGTTTGTGGGCTCGGAATGTGCTGTCTGAGGATCTTTGGTGAGCTTCTGCAGTGAATCTTGCAGATAGTACACACTGCTGCTACTGAGCATATATGGTGGAGGGAGTGGATATAGTGCCAACCAATTGGGTTACTTTGTCCTGGATGGTGTCAACCTTCTTGGGGCTACACTCATCCAGGCCAGTGGGGATTATTCCATCACACTCCTGTCTTGTACCTTGTGGACGGTGAGCAGGCTTTGGGCAGTTAGAGGTATGTTATTCGCCATAGTATTCCTAGGCTCTGACCTGCTCTTGTAGCCTCTGTGTTTATGTTGTGAGTCCAGTTGAGTTTCTGGTCAATGACAAATTCCCCAAACTTACTTCTAATTGGACCAACGTTCAATTAACTCCTTTTTAAAAGATACTTATATAAACTTTAATATTTCTAGTTAGCTTTATCCTGAAATCTTTTTTCCATCTTTATTCATTTTTAGTCACTTTTTAAAATATTCTGTCCATTCTTCTGATCTGTACCAATCTTTGCATGATTATATGCATTTCTTTTAAGTTTGATACTATTTTGGTTAATCACAGATGGTAGGTCCTCCTCTTGGAATTATTCATTCTTATTAGAGTGTGTCTGTTCCAGACATTCTGAAAAATCTTTTTAAATGTCTGTTGCTGTATCTTTTTTGACCTATCACTTAACCTGATTTCCCAGTTCCTTACTGCCACCTCTCCTTTCACACGCGCATAAATGCCTTTAAATTTAAAATACTTGAATTGGTCTCATTCCTTTGCCCATCAAACTCAAAATATAATTCAATTATATTATGATCACTGACCTAGAAGTGCCTTCAGTTTGCAGTCATTTATTAAATCCTAATTTATTGCACAAGACCAGGTCTGTATAGCTTGCTGCCTTGTCATTTCCAGAAACTTTTTGTCAAAGAAACTATCCTGAAACATTTCATGAAATCATCTTCTCAGCTCCTTTTACCAAAGTGACTTTTCCTGTCTCTATCTCAATTAAAGTCCACAAGATTATTGTCCTGCCTTTCTGAGAAAATCCCATTATTTCTCCCGTACCGCTTCTACTCCCTGGTTTCCTAAAAATTGTTATCCCTCTTTTAGTTTTAAAAGCATCACTAACTAACAGAGCCATACCTCCACCTTTTCCTGCTTCATGTCCTTCTTAAATGTTCTGCACCCCTCAAAATTTAGCTCCCAATCTCACATCCTGCCAACATGTCTCTGAAATGGCCATAAGATCATGTTTATTTATTTCTCTTTTATGTCATCAGTTCATCTGTTTTATTCCAAATAATACCTGTAATTAGATACTGAACCTTTAGTTTGGTCCTCCTATTATTTTTGTAACCTTAGCTTTATCTGCTGATTTACTCTGAGATTTATACTCTTCATTCCTATCTATCACAGTCTGTTCATCCTTTTCCATATTAATGTGTTTCTATCTTACCTCTTTGACTTAACGTATCTTACCAAATTTAATGCCTTATCCCCTGGTATTTAAACAGTATCTACTTGTCTAGTTGTGCAGCTCAACAGACCACTAGTTCCTGTGGTGTTCAGCTATAATAGTCCCAGTAGCACAGCTCCCACTTTCCCCAACTCTGGTGTCAGTGTGACATAATCCAGAACTTGCTTCTCCTAACTTGCCTTTGAACCTCAAATTAATTTATCAAATTTTACTTGCACTAGTCTCAGGGATTCGGGCATTCAGAGATTATTATCTTTGTGTTTTGACTTTTGATTTGGTGCTTAGCTTCTCATACTGCCTCTGCAAAAACTCTCTGTGTCTGCCTGTGTTGTTGGTACCTATGTAGATTAAAGTGAATGTATCTTCCCACAAGTTTCCCTCTGGCTCTAAGCAGATCCTGAACCCTGCCAGTGAGGAGGGAGCAAAGCTATCTAGGCTTCCAGTCTTGGTTGAAAGAACAATTTCAATTCCCCTTAATGCACCATCCCCTATTCCACCTCCTTTGTCCTCCTGCCTCCTCAGTTGAATGTTTTGCTGTACCGTTTTGCTCTAATCAGTTAGCTCATCCACTCATCAGCCTTCACTCTCATCCAAACAAGCTGAAAGAGCTTTGATACTGCTGTACAACTGTAAAGGCTGAGGGTCACTATACCTGATTTCTGTGCCTCACTTGCAGTCACATCCACTTGTCCCTGACCAATGACCACATCAGAAAACACTGTCTTATGGAATGTGACTGCATGCTGGAGCATACCATCAAGGTGACTTTTCTTCACCATGTTGTGTAGCAGGTCAACTTGACTTTCAGCTCATAAGCTCTGAACTGAAGCTGTCTAGTCACAAATGCCTACTGTAGATATATTTATCTTGGACTACATCAATGGTCAGGAGCTCCCACATGCTGCTGCTGTATCGTATCATTTGTCTTGCTACACTTAATCTGTTTTAATCAACCACTTACTTACTTTATACAGTTATTTTTTGTCTGATAGTGTTATTATTTTTACCACTGGTGCCTATTATATTTTAAACCTAGGGTTAGCGATCTTTTACATCTACCCAAGAGGATAAACAGGGTCAAGTCCTATTCAATGACTGCATCTGTGACAGTGCAACATTCTAATGTCATTGGTGAAACGGAATGATTTAGCATCTTAATGCATTCGTCTCAAGATTCACAACCAATGTCGGGGATCTGTATTCACTGAACAATTCACTTTTAAACAAGGCAAACCATTTTGTCCTTGTAGAAGACCTTAGTTAAGCCTTTATTAGAATATTGTGTCCTGTTTGATTTTCTCATATTGTGGGCGATATTGAGGCTTTAGATAAACATCTGCCTCTGTGTTTTGAGATTTTTTTCATCTAGCGAGTATTTGTACTTGATGGAGCAATATTTCTGTTAGTTCCCACGACATAAAAATTAGACATGGGTAACATAGTTCTGCAAGATTCAATAAATGCTTTATAAAGATCCCTGACGTACTCACACATTACAGTCGCAGGCACTTCAGTGTCTGGAAAAATACCAAACCAATGGATTATGACCAGTGGAATGCTTCAATCATGTCTTATGCTTCAAGAGACCCCAAATAATATTGGAGACCAAGACCCTTATACCATCAGGCTGCATGGTTTGATATAACAATGGTATCATGAGCATGTCTCTTAAAAGGATAATGCCCATCCTGGCCCTCGTCCATTGACACAATGATGCCACACATAAACTGGAGGAACCGCACCTCATAGTCAACCTCGGTAGCTTACAGCCCGATGGCCTCAATAGAATTCACTAGTTTCAAAACCTCCCCACTCCCAGCCTCATCCCATGTCCAACTTTCCCTTTCATCCCTGCCTCCTTGACCTAACAGAACCTGACACAATCTTTCTCACGTATCCACCCCACCCCTCCCATGACCAATCTCTGCAACTCCCTACCTGCGTCCATCTATCACCATCCCACCTACTTTCCCCCAGCCCCAACTCCCTCTGACTGTTTATTTCTGAGCTTCCTTCTCCCTGCTAGTCATGATGAAGGGTGTAAACCTGAGGTCAACTTATCTGCTCCACTGATGCTGCCTGACCTGCTATGTTCCTCCAGCTCCACATTGTTTTGACTCTGACTTCAGCAACTGCGGTTCTTGCTACCTCCTGGTGCATAATACCTCTTAGACATTACAATTAAGCAGAGGAGAGGAGTAATGGAAAGTGACAATGTAATTACTTGTTTAAAAACAGTTTAATTATTCCAAATGACCAATGAATTGTCTCTAGGATTTTAGAGAAGCATATATTTGTGGTGATTTCTTTGAGATTCATAAAACAATGGAGTGTCTATGTGTGTTAATGTGGATCAGTTATGTTATTGGAATATACTAGGGAGTACCTGGTTCCAGCTTGCAAGTTGCAAGGGCAGGATTAGATGTGATGATGAAAGGTTCTAATAGCAGCTTCTGATTCATTGAATTTCTTTCAGAAAGACATTGATCTGTTTCAGGCTGGGATTGAAAGCTCCTGTAAGACATTGGTAGTGAAATGTGAGGCTGGATGAACACAGCAGGCCCAGCAGCATCTCAGGAGCACAAAAGCTGACGTTTCAGGCCTAGACCCTTCATCAGAGAGGGGGATGGGGTGAGGGTTCTGGAATAAATAGGGAGAGAGGGGGAGGCAGACCGAAGATGGAGAGAAAAGAAGATAGGTGGAGAGGAGAGTATAGGTGGGGAGGTAGGGGGGGGATAGGTCAGTCCAGGGAAGACGGACAGGTCAAGGAGGTGGGATGAGATTAGTAGGTAGGAGATGGAGGTGCGGCTTGGGGTGGGAGGAAGGGATGGGTGAGAGGAAGAACAGGTTAGGGAGGCAGAGACAGGTTGGACTGGTTTTGGGATGCAGTGGGTGGAGGGGAAGAGCTGGGCTGGTTGTGTGGTGCAGTGGGGGGAGGGGACGAACTGGGCTGGTTTTGGGATGTGGTGGGGCAAGGGGAGATTTTGAAGCTGGTGAAGCCCACATTGATAGCATTGGGTTGCAGGGTTCCCAAGCGGAATATGAGTTGCTGTTCCTGCAACCTTCGGGTGGCATCATTGTGGCACTGCAGGAGGCCCATGATGGACATGTCATCTAAAGAATGGGAGGGGGAGTGGAAATGGTTTGTGACTGGGAGGTGCAGTTGTTTATTGCGAACCGAGCGGAGGTGTTCTGCAAAGCAGTCCCCAAGCCTCCGCTTGGTTTCCCCAATGTCGAGGAAGCCACACTGGGTACAGTGGATGCAGTATACCACATTGGCAAATGTGCAGGTGAACCTCTGCTTAATGTGGAAAGTCATCTTGGGGCCTGGGATAGGGGTGAGGGAGGAGGTGTGGGGGCAAGTGTAGCATTTCCTGCAGTTGCAGGGGAAACCATTTCCGCTCCCCCTCCCATTCTTTAGATGACATGTCCATCATGGGCCTCCTGCAGTGCCACAATGATGCCACCCGAAGGTTGCAGGAACAGCAACTCATATTCCGCTTGGGAACCCTGCAGCCCAATGGTATCAATGTGGACTTCACCAGGTTCAAAATCTCCCCTTCCCCCACTTCACCACACAACCAGCCCAGCTCTTCCCCTCCACCCACTGCATCCCAAAACCAGTCCAACCTGTCTCTGCCTCCCTAACCTGTTCTTCCTCTCACCAATCCCTTCCTCCCACTCCAAGCCGCACCTCCATCTCCTACCTACTAACCTCATCCCACCTCCTTGACCTGTCCGTCCTCCCTGGACTGACCTATCCCCTCCCTACCTCCCCACCTATACTCTCCTCTCCACCTATCTTATTTTCTCTCCATCTTCGGTCTGCCTCCCCTCTCTCCCTATTTATTCCAGAACCCTCACCCCATCCCCCTCTCTGATGAAGGGTCTAGGCCTGAAACGTCAGCTTTTGTGCTCCTGGGATGCTGCTTGGCCTGCTGTGTTCATCCAGCCTGACATTTCATTATCTTGGATTCTCCAGCATCTGCAGTTCCCATTATCACTGTAAGACATTGGTGCTGTCTTATGCAGCTTAAAGCTCAGAATTGTCTTGACTAGTTTTGATCTTCTTATGGGGTCAGAGAGGAATTCCCTGACTTCCTTTTTTTTCTAATTATCTTCGGGCTTTTTAAATCTATTTTGCAGTGTTTTATGATTCCAAGCAATTTCAAGGATTTAGCTGAGTGGGGACTTTATTTATTCTGATGTCTCTGGCATCACAACTGTTTGAGATGGCTCGTATTTAGCAAATATATTTCTGCACATCATTTCTATGTGTAGAGTACAAGACAGCACCTATTTTCTTCAAGAGAATTAGATTCCGTGACCTCCCAAGTTATATTTATTGAGGTTTTGAAATTGAAGTATCCTCACCAGATCAAACCCAAGATTCAACTTTGAACTCATTTAGCTTCTAGCTTTGAGAGGGCTGAATGAGGTAATTTTTAAGTAGTGCTCCAAATGGCTGTGGACTTCTTTTACAATGATTGCTGTGTCTGTTTGAAAAAGCTCAGGAAGACCAAGCCATGCACTAAAATGCTACCAGTGAGTGCAGGTGAACCATCATACCTCACTGATTGTGAGAGGGCAAGATATTCATCTGCTTCTATGCAGAGCCAGCTGGCAGATAAATCTGAAAGGTGATCTCTGGGGAATCAATGACAAGCCAGAGATTATTTGGAGCCCCAGGAGAAGTACTTCCATGTTTATATGAACATAAAATCATTGGTTTCGGTGCTTAATACAACAACATTAAAATTTAATTCATTAAACTACAATAGAAATCTAATGAATTCATTTTTCAAGCTTATGATTTCTCATGCCTATACCATTTATACCATTCTCCCATCTCCTGTTTTATACTTAACCATTTAAGAATACATTTTCCATTCCCATTTTCTTTGACCCCTTTTAAGAACAAAGAACAGTACAGCCCTTTGGCCCACCTCGACTGTGCTGACTCATGATACCTTTCTAAATTAAAAACCTTTTGCTTCTATCCTTATCCCTCTATTCCCTAACTGTTCATATATGTGTTAAGATGTTTCTTAAAGTTACTATTGTATCTGCCTCCACCACCTCCTCTGGCAGTGCATTCCAGGAACTTAACATCCTCTGTATAAAACAAAACATGCCCATAGATCTCCTTTAAAGTTACCTCCTTTTACCGTAGACCCATGTCCCTTAAATTGATATTCCTATCCTGTGAAAAAGCCTCCAATTATCCATTTTATCCATGTTTGTCATAATTTTAGAAACTTCATCAGATGACCCCTCAGCCTTTGACGTTCAAGTGAAAACAAGCCCAAGTTTATCTAATCTCTCCTCGTAGCTAATACCCTCCAAACCAGGTAACATTCTGGTAAATCATTTCTGTACCCTCTCCGTAGCGTCACACCTTTCTTGCAGTCTGCTGACCAGAACGGTACGCAATATTCCAAATGTGACCTAACTAAAGCTTTAAACAGTTCAACATAACTTGCTGACTTTTCAACCGATGAAGGCAAGGATGATAAATTATTTTGTGATCACCTAATCCACTTGTATTGCCACTTTCATGGAACTGTGGATTTGTACGCATAGATTCCTTGTATATTGAAACTACTAAGAGTTTTGCCGTTTATTGTGTGCTTCCCTCCTGCATTTGATCTTCCAAAAACTATGGTTTACATATGTCTTGCAGTTCGAGTAAAATGTTAATTTTTTTAGTTTTCTCCACAAATAATACCTGGCTTGTGGAGTATATTCAGTACTGTCTGACTATGTTTCTACAATAGCAGTGAACACTCAGTCGATTGCATTAATGCTTTGGGGGATTTTTCCAATGTGGTATTCACAACTAAGTTAAGTTAAATATTTGGTTGCTAAGCGATAAAAAGTTCTCATCTTGGAAAGTGGTTATTGGAGACATGATGTAACCAAAGCTTTGAAATACTGACTGATTTATGATCATTGAGCCATGCAGAGCTCCTGGAAGCTCATAAAATCTCTTGAGAATTTGGCATGGCTGCTCTACAACACAACAATGATGTGTGAACATTTATTTTCTTCAAATTTACACAACTATTGAGAACATGGGGAAGTGAAGATTGCTATTATTATAATATAGAAAAGTATAGCACAGTACAGGCCCTTCGGCTCACGATGTTGTGCTGTGGAATAATCCTAATCCAAAAATAACCTAACCTAATTTACATTCCCCTCAATTCACTGCTGTCCATGTGCATGTCCAGCAGTCGCTTAAATGTCACTAATGACTCTGCTTCCACGACTACCACTGGCAAAGTATTCCATGCGCTCACAACTCTCTGGGTGAAGAACATTCCTCCTAACACCTTAAAACTATGACCCCTCGTGGCAGTCAATCCTGCCCTGGGGAAAAGTCTCTGGCTATCGACTCTATCCATGCCTCTCATTACCTTGTACACCTTGATCAGGTCACCTCTCTTCCTCCTTCTCTCCAGAGAGAAAAGTCCGAGCTCAGTCAAACTCCTCCTCAAACTGGTAAACCTCCTTTGCACCCTCTCCAAAGCCTCCACATCTTTCCTATAATAGGGCAACCGGAACTGGACACAATATTCCAAGTGGAATCACCAGGGTTTTGTAGAGCTGCAGCATAACCTTGCGGCACTTAAACTCGATCCCCCTGTTAAAGAAAGCCAAAACACCATATGCTTTCTTAACAACCTTATCCATTTGGGTGGCAACTTTGAGGGAGCTATGCAATTGAACACCAAGATCTCGCTGTTCCTCCACACTGCCGAGAATCCTGCCTTTAATCCTATATTCAGCATTTAAATTCGACCTTCCAAAATGCATCACTTCGCATTTATCCAGGTTGAACTCCATCTGCCATTTCTCAGCCCAGCTCTGCATACTGTCAATGTCTCGCTGAAGCCTGCAATAGGCCTCGATTCTATCAATGGCACCTCCAACCTTTGTATCATCAGCAAACATACTAACCCACCCCTCAACCTCCACATCCAAGTCATTTATAAAAACTGCAAAGAGCCGAGGCCCAAGAACAGATATGTTGTGCCATTTTGGCTTTGACTGAAATTACAATGTAGATTATAGAATATCAGAAGCTTTAGTAGATTTGAAAATCAGATGGGGGACATACAATAGCCAACCACTCCAAAATTGTCACAATGCACTGATAACCAAAATCAAATGTACTGTGAATTCATTTCTCTATTTCAAAAGTATCATAATTTGGTAAGTGCATAAATAAATGAATTTTCCATAAGGCCTGTCTCTCCAGAAGTTTTAAAAATCTTTTTTTGTACCTGACTTTCATGATCTGCTAATTTAGATTTGAATTTATATGAGAAGTTAGCAAAAAAAGGGGATGTTTGGAGGGATAGTAGTCACAACTGATAGTAAAATGAGAGTAGCTTGAATCAAAGGATGATGTAGGGAGACAATGTTGTCATTTTGTTTACATAGTGGAGCTCTTGTGAGGTGTTACTCAGAAAGTGGGATCTTCCAGTTTCCAGTTGTGACAGACATGGAGTGGGAAGGCAACTTAATGAGAACAGGTTGGTGATGTGTCAGAATCCTGCTGCTTTCCCTCCTCCATATGGAATTGCATTTTGGGTAATGTTATGATCTCAACTAATGGTAACATTGAATGAGTCAGATCCCAGAGTCAAATCTGGCTTGATAGACCATACATTTTATTTTGTTTTTGTTCACCATGGTTTTCAATCACTGAACATATTCATAAGAGGCCGCCAATGTATTTTAGCAAAATTAAAAAAAGTTCCACAAAAGAAAAAAATACACAAACCATATTACATCATGCAACAGTTATTTAATTAGTCTTATTACAAATGACAGAAAGAAACATTCATTCCTTTTATGCTAACAACAACCTTATAAACATTAAGACCTGAGTGAAGAGTCAGTCCCTTCTCCATGTCAAATCTCTTTGTTCAGCTGATACCATTTTAATTGGTTTGTTTTGGGCAAATTTCTGCTTTCACCTGATGATTTTCTTTTTAGTAATGTCTTTTCCTGCGACTCTTAAGCAAGACACTAACTTAATTCACTTCCTATTTAATATTGTTTCGTAAACGTATGTCTTAAACAGCCTTGCATGCGTCTTCCTCTCTGATACCTCAAGAGCAATTGCCTCTATAGCTATTGTTTAATTGACTCCTGAATAGACCTTTTTCAGCTCAGACTGCTCAGATACTGTTAATGACAGCACCTTTATTATTTGGGACCTTTACTCTCTGAATGAACTTGCCGAATGTCTGACTTCATCTATAATATTTTGATTATCTGTATTACTGGACTCCTGTCATTCTCTCCTTTACCCTTTCTATCCCTCATGCACTGAACTTTTCATCTCAAGGGTTTAAAGTTCTCATTGAAAAGCTTGAAAACAAATTTCCAAACGCCCTTGACCATTCATAGAAGAAATCTAAAATCTGAAAGTGAAAATCATGTCTTTATTTTCTTTAACGTACAAAATAATAATAAAATTAATTTTAACCTAGAGCTATACACTATTCTCCCACTTTAGAACTTAAACTCTCAAACAATGATAAAATATTATCAACCTTCATCACACGTGGAAAAATCTTTTCTTGACATTAAGCAACCACCAGTTTGGGCTTTTAGGTAGTCATTTATTAACGATGTAAGGTTTCCTCTGTGATATTTTGGTCCACTCCCCCACCACACCTAATACTTCCTCACTCCCAAATGGCACCTGCCCATGCAATTGCAGATGTAACACAACCGCTCACCTCTTCCCTCCTCGCTGTCTAAGATCCCAAATGCACCTTTCAGTTGAAGCAACATTTCACTTGTCCTTCTTTCAGTCTAGTCAACTGCAGTTAGTGATCTCAATGCAATCTCCTTTATATTGGTGAGACCAAACACAGACTGGGGGACTCAGGCGAACAAGGTTGAATAGCTTTCCATATATTCTGATATATGAGAAGACATCTTCAGAAGGTGAGCTGAAGGGATATAGCAACAGCATAGTGAAGATTATGCCAAAATGTATGAATATCTGTACACAGCCTGTTTGACCTCACTGCAGATCTGATCAAACCCATTATCTCATTGTGCAAAGAGAAAATAATACTGATTAACTTTGGAATCTAGCCAGTTTTCTCCAGTAGTTTAAATAAACCATATCTGCTCACATGGTGAAGTATATTTGTGACATATATATATATATAGTTGAGGGTGGTGGGTCAATTGTGGATCTTCTTGTTCTGAAACCCTCAATGGGGAGGAGAGATACGCCCAGCCAGAATCTACAGTCTAATATTTGCAACATGGGCACATCTATTTCCTATGATGATCAGTGGCCTCAAAAGTTGCTGCATCATTGAGATGGCTCCTGAAATTGTACGGGGTCCCAATTTTGCAGCACACTTATTCTGCGGCACTGACCCTTTCTTCCAGCTGACACAGAGATACTCAGGCAGTTACTGCAAAAATGTTGGTTTATTGTTCTTCTTGAGTTCAGGCAGTTTAGAATTAGCAATCTGAGCTTTGCAAGAGAATCACTAACATTGCTAAGTGGTTCCAGTGTGGCTTTAATATCTAGCACTCATGACAGTCTGGCTTTCTATAGTGTCTAGGTTTTCTCAATGATTATGTTCTTCATAGGATATAACTCAAGATGCTGTTCCATTTATCTTTCCAAAAGTTTATTGCATTTGGTAATGACATTCTCTACCCTTTTTCAATGGAGCTGTTTGCTAATGTTGCCTTTTTGATCCTTTCTTACATGCCCCTAACATACCTGTGCCTAAGTGCATTTGGGCATTCTGAAATATAACCAATATCCAGTGACTTTAAGGAGCAACTACAAAGAAACCCGTATGTTCTGGTCAGATTGGACATTATCATTCCTGTCGCAACACTTCATGAATTAATCTTAAACAAACCATTAGGTGAATGTATTGTCTTGAGCTGACTGTTGAAGATGTAGATACATGCCTACTCGATGGTAACATCTTCGAATGCCTTACACTTGCAATGGGATTTAAAACATGAGTTTTAATGAACTGTCATCACATTTAATCACATTCCACACACGTTTGAAATGTGTCCACCAGCAAAAAAGTTCCATCAAAGGAGACCGAAAAGAGATGTAGGGTACAAGAATCACTACTAAAATAATGTAAAGTAAGTTTTTATAACTATTGATGCAGCCAGCCTTAATGCTAAAATACCATTTTGTGCAAGTATGTATCATATCTGCACTCAAATGTAATGTCCTTAATTCAGATGATCATATTTAATAATTTTGCACTCATTCATACCTAACTAATTTATTTATACTATTAATACTTGTAGGCATTTCATTTACAAATATTGGACACAAGATTCAAAGTGGCGTCATATATTTCTCATCTCAGCCATCAAGCCAGAAGATTAAGAGCCTGAAGATGAATTTGTCAACCTAGGCTGTAATTACAATGTCAAAATGATTTTCGTAGAGAATTTAAACCTGAAAAGATGGGTGTAGTGTTTGAAACAGACATTTTCTCAGGATGGAAATATTTGGGTGTGACATAAATGCACATTTTCCTCAATATACTGACAAAGCTGTCTCTGTGATGACCAATTAGAACTATTTTTGAAAATCATGTACTCATACACAATATAACTTGTTTATTTCTCATGGTTAAATGGTCAATTTTGTTTTTTAAGTTGCTGCTGAATATTGCTTTGTAATCAGGCAAACTTTTTCTATAATATTACTTTGATCTCTTTAATTTATGAATACCCACACATTTTTGAATGCTATGTTGCTGACATTCTTGGATTGAAGGAGATTAAAATGATTGCTAGTATCAAAACCCACATATTGAAATCATCCTGACACAAGATTGAGGTGGGTGCACCTCATAAAATGTTGGTATTCATATTGCAAAACCAAAATTGTAACTTTAAAAGTTTATCATGATAGAACACTGCACATATTATTTGCTGTTTGTAATCAGATTAAATCCTTGTTTTGTGGCAGAGATATAATCACTTAAATGTACTATTATGCTGCACTAACTTTTTCAATGTTCAGTCATCAAAGCAGAAGTATTTGACCATTTTTGACACCTTTAATGTTAATCCCTTTATCTGAGTTTTGCTATTAAATTAAGCATTGACTTAAGCACAACCAGAAGTAGTCAGGAAGCACAGAATGGGCGTGCCAATCTGAACTCATCCGACTTGCCCTATTGCTTGGAGCTCAGCATCATTAACTAATTATGCATCTTATTTGTTATTTTTGGAGCAATGCTGTTTGAAAATGTTTGTTTCATTTACTTATGAAACAAATCACTGCACTTTATCTTCAAGACTTAATTGTCTATAAAGTTGTTTGGGACATTTCTGAGAGTTGTTACAAGATGCTACACAAGTGCAGATTTAAACTTAAAGGAAAATGGCATTTGATTGTTGTAAATTCAATATGAAAAGCAATGAATAGTTCAGCTTCTATAAATTTTTTCCTACACTTAGCATCTTCCGGTCTGAAGGTAGTGTACACACTTAGGGTTAGATTTTAAACTCCCCACACCCTGGAATAATTTTGGGGTTAACATTGCTTCACTTTGCTGACTCAGCATGCATTAAATTTTTTTTTTTGCTAATAACATTGAAGCTCCATGTAGCAATTCTGTCCACCTCCAGGAGAATGTCCTATTTCTTGTGGGAGAATGTAAAGCAAAGGGTCACAATTTAAAAATTAGCAGATACCAATTTAAAATACAGATGAGGAAACACTTTCTTTCTTTTGGGTAGTTTGAGTGATTGGAATTCCAATTCTGAAAAGATGGAAGATATGGAATGTTTAAATACTTCTACGCCAGAGACAAATAGATTCTTGATTACCAAGGGGATGAAAGATTATCAGAGATATGCAGGAATGTAGAATTCAGGTTAAAGTCATATTATCCATGATCTTATTGAATGGCAGAGCAGTCTCAAAGGGATGAATGGCCTACTCTTGTCTCTTGTTCACATGTGCACAGAACTGCTGGACAATCAGAAGCTGGCAGGTCTGCACACTGGCAATGCCGAGAAGTAGTGGTATTGCTTGTGCTGCAAGTAGATCATGAGACATACAAATTGGACCTTGAAGTAAGTCTGTAATTGCAGCAGGGTAAGGCTGAACAACCACACATACACCCATACACACAGCATGGGATTCTAAGATGGAGCATGTGGACAGGACAGTGGGGGAAGAAGGTGGATGTGGGTAGGCAAAGCTGTGAGGTTGTGGTCTATAATTGCCATAGGGGTCCTGGGTAGGAAACACCCATCTTTCACCGACCTGCGACTCACAGGGTGGAACACTGGGCTTTACGCTGGAAGTTATATTGAAACTGTGGTAGGATGAGGCCCTTAACTGGACATTAATTCCCAACTTGAAGGACCTTAATTGGGCCATGAACAGGTGATCTATCTAATGCCCAACTCACTGCCTGAAAATCATAGCAGAGGCGAATGGTGAGTGGAATCATTGCTTGTGTATCCTAATTTACAGGTCTCCCCACCAATTTTCCATACTCCAGGTGACTCAAAAATTTTTTTCTTTAATATAATTTTATCAATGCCCATTCATAAGATTTAAGATTATTTTGTTACTGTGAATTGTTTGTTGCATCTATTCTGTGTAATAGCAGCTTAACAGAATCCTGTTTGAGAGTGGCATAGTGACTCAATGTTTAGCATTGCTGCCTCACAGTGCTAGGGGTCTGAGTTCAAGTCTAGCCTTGGGTGACTGTCTATGTGGAGTTTGCATATTGTCTGTGTGGGTTTCTTCTGGGTTCTCAGGTTTTCTCCTACAGTCCAACAATGTTTTGTGAAGGGTAGGTTGTGCCTCACAAACCTTATTGAGTTCTTTGAGAAGGTGACCAAACAGGTAGATGAGGGTAAAGCGGTTGATGTGGTGTATGTGGATTTCAGTAAAGCATTTGATAAAGTTCCCCACAGTAGGCTATTGTAGAAAATATGGAGTCATGGGATTGAGGGTGATTTAGCGGTTTAGATCAGAAATTAGCTAGCTGTAAGAAAGGTGGTTGATGGGAAATGTTTATCTTGGAGTTCAGTTACTAGTGGTGTACTGCAAGGATCTGTTTTGGGGCCACTGCAGTTTGTCATTTTTATAAATGACCTGGATGAGGGCGTAGAATGATGGGTTAGTAAATTTGTGGATGACATGAAAGTCCGTGGAGTTGTGGGTAGTGCGGAAGGATGTTGCAGGTTACAGAGGGACATAGGTAAGTTGCAGAGCTGGGCTGAGAGGTGGCAAAAGGAGTTTAATGTGGAAAAATGTGAGGTGATTCACTTTGGAAGAAGTAACAGGAATACAGAGTACTGGGCTAATGGTAAGATTCTTAGCAGTGTGGATGAGCAGAAAGATTTTGGTGCTCATGTGCATTGATCCCTGAAAGTTGCCACCCAGGTTGATAGGGTTGTTAAGAAGGCATACGATGTGTTAGGTTTTATTGGTAGAGGGATTGAGCTTTGGAGCCATGAGGTCATGTTGTAGCTGTACAAAACTCTGGTGCAGCCACCCTTGGAGTATTGCGTACAGTTCTGGTCACCACATTATAGGAGGCATGTGGAAGCATTGGAAAGGGTGCAGAGGAGATTTACCAGGATATTATCTGGTATGGAGGGAAGGTCTTATGAGGAAAGGCTGAGGGACTTGAGGTTGTTTTCATTAGAGAGAAGAAGGTTAAGAGGTGATTTAATAGAGACATACAAGATGATTAGAGGATTAGATAGGTTGACGCTGAGAGCCTTTTTCCCCGGATGGTGGTGGCCAGCATGAGGGGACATAGCTTTAAATTGCGGGGTGATGGATATAGGACAAAATTCAGAGGTAGGTTTGTTACTCAGAGAGTAGTAAGAGTGTGGAATGCCCTGCCTGTAACAGTAGTAGATGCGCCAACTTTAAGGGCATTTAAATGGTCATTAGATGAACATATGGATGATAATGGAATAGTGTAGGTTAGATGGGCTTTAAATTGGTTTCACAGGTTGGCACAACTTCGAGGGTTGAAGGGCCTGTACGGTGCTGTTATGTTCAATGTTCTATGTTCTTTGTTCATATTAGGTGGATTGGCCATGGTAAACTGTCCATGGATGTGTCCTGGGATGTGTAGGCTAAATGGATTCACCATGGAAAATCTAGAGATAGGTTAATGGGATGCTGTTCAGAGGTTCGTTGTGCACTTGATGGTCTGCTTCTACACTGTAGTGATTCTACTAGCATTGACTTCCAATTTGTTTTTAATTTTAGAAGGCAGTCTTCGTGAAGTGAACTAAGGTGAAATGTCTTCCAAACTTGTTAGAATTTTTGAGAATCTCTTAAGGTTCTCAAAAACTTCTTTGTGTCTCCTTGTCAGCTCATTGTTTTGCATTACATTTGTGCTATTTTTTAGTAAAGCTGTGACATTAAGTGTGTGATTTATAGATATATTAATATCATTTATTCTAGAGGTTATATTTTGAACTAGTGACATGGTTTTGGACTTTGTCTGTGAAGAATTTTAATCATTAACATGTAAGTATTTATAAATGGTGAATTATTTTAATGCACATTTTGAGAGAGAGACTTGGTAATTGGGTTTTGTTTCTATTGGGTGAGTTTTACAAATGAAGGGAGTAAACAGCTGTGCATCAGGTTTAGGACAGAAAGATCAAAAAATTGTTTATTTTTGTCTTAGGGGATCCACCTACAGCTTGAAGAGAGTCATTTTGGCTCCAAGTTTTCTGAAGTTTTTGCTAAAGCATGATGTGTAGAACAATGGCTTTTAAGGAAGGGAGATGGCTTAGGACTGTTAGGGAATCGAATACTTCAGTGTAATGAGTTTATTTTAAAAGTTCCAGATCATAAGTGTCTGGTTAACATCTTGAAGGATTTATTTGAGGCTGAGAAAGTCTAAGCTCAGATGTATGAAGATTCAGGAAGAAACCATCAGATTCTCCAGATGTGGAAATTGAAGCCACAGCTAAGTCAAACACAATGTGCAATAGATGAGCACATTTTCTCTCCAGTGTTTAAGTAAGGCAGTATTGTTGGGATTAATAAGATTATAAATTATCATGTTATGGGGGTGGGGAGATTGCTTGCAGGGATTGATTGAAGAGAAGTTTAAAAATCCAAAATAAATGGGAGAACAGAGGTGCAGGGTAGTGAGGCAAACGATAAATAAAGTGTAACTGACAGGGTTAGAAAATAAATGCAGAAGAGAGCAGCAGAAATTAGAACCAGAGAGAGGAATAATGGGGGTAAACACTCAAGGTTTAAGTTTCTTTATATTGGGAAGGGTTTGGCCCTGTAGATAGTCACATGCTTACGCATGCTGATGATTTGACTCCAATCCCTCTAGCGTGCCCCGCCCTCCACCACAAGATAGTCAGGCAGTGTGCATCAAAGATGTACATGATCACAGTGCAATGCATCAATCGTGGTCATATTTGGTTTTCACTGGTGGAATGGGATGGACACATTTGGTGAAATGAATTCACAACTTATTATAGAATTCATCTGAATTTAAATTCTGTGATTTTTCAGAGAAAATGAAACATGATGTTATTGTGTCTTAATTGGAAACCATGGATGGAATTTATTGACCATGCCAGGGAACCCATCTATTAGCTAAAAAAAACTAATGGCAGCGCTGCCATAGCCATTTTTGGGAAACGGCTGATGTTGAGTCCTGATTGAATGCCTATCTTTTTAACATCAGGCTGCCAGGCTGGTGTAAATTCTCAAGAGAGTATATACCCCACCCCCAAGAACAGTCAGCCAGCTCATGCCACCATTACATAGAAACAAAGAAAATAGGAACAGGCATCTGTCACCACTGTGTACAATGCAAAGAATTGCTGATGGAGCCAAGGCGGAAGCTAAGTGAGGCAGTTATGTCAAGGCCAGACTGGGAGGCCGTGGTGAAGAGATGGGGGTGGGGTTTTGGTGGGGAGGAAAGATAAACATTTAGGATGGATGGAAATCTTGAATCCTTGGTGGCACCTGTCAGGCATTGGTCATCCCCCAGTAGAAGAGACTTCACCCTCCCCAACCAATGCTCCAGAGTTTTCCTGGTTACACTGTCTGAGAGTTGGGCCCGCAGGCAGGTAGCTAAATACTAGCGGCAATGGCAAGATGCTCGCAAGTGGTTTCAATTGGCCTCTGGGCAGGAAAAGCATCTTTGCACTTTCTTTCCCTGGACCAAATCAGAGGGAAATAGGATGTGCAAGGATTTGCGCTCCATGCTATCCTACCTGATCGCACCTGATCTCCTAACCAGGGGAGGCGAGGTATGAGGATGGAGGACGTGAAATACCACCCCACTTCTTTTTTAACATCTTACCATTAATACTTCAGATTTATTCATGGTCTGTTTGTAATCATAGATCATAGAATCCCTACAGGCCCTTGGCCCAACAAGCCCACACTGACCCTCAGAGCATCCCACTCTGAACCATCCCTCCCCAACCCACCGAGCCACCTAGCCTAAACATCTCTGAACACTACGGACAATTTGGCATTGCCAATCCACCTAGCCTGAACATCTTTGGACTGTGAAAGGAAACTGGAACACCCAGAGAAAACCCATGCAGACACGGGGAAAATGTGCAAACTCCACACAGACAGTTGCCCGAGGGTAGAATCAAACCCGGGTCCCTGGCACTGTGAGGCAGCAGTGCTAAACACTGTTTTAATATGGCTTAAGCTCAATAATAACATATGAATTAAATTACAGTCTGAACTGACTCATTCAAACTTTAAATAAGAAACACAGGATTGTAAGTGCAGAAGAAGACATTTCAGCTTATTGTATCTGTGTTGCTTATTTACCAAACAGTGTCTATTAGATAGGGCAGCAGAGAAATCAATTTGCTTATCACCCTCTGCACCCCCTCACCCCCACACTCCCTGTCCGGAAGTAATGTTACATAAGTAATGTTATGTACCATTCTTTTAAAAATCCTTATCTGTGATTCCAATCTTACACAAATGGAATAACACTATATCCAATAAACAGACACTATTATATTTATGTTTTCAGGTTGGTTATGATTTCATCTTGCAGTAAAGCCACATTTTACTAATAAATACTTGAAAATACCAAGAATGTAATCCTATTATTGGTATTAGAATCTTTCCCTATTTAATTGCATAAGATTTTATAAGATAAATACAATGGTGCGCCAGATTTGAAAATCCTTAATCCTATACACCTATCAAATGCATTCAGATTTTGCAGAAATACATGAGAAAAGCGAACACTTTTTCTTCTTTAGGAGAATATCTTTGTTTCTTTTAACGCATCCTTTCATGTAAATAATTTGATATTTTTGAAATAATTATACAATTAGATAGTTTATTATTATGTTATTATATTATAAAATTAGTATCCTTTAAACATTGATTTAAAAAATTCTTGCTTTGTACCTACAAGTTATGTTCATACTTCGCCAACAGGCTTTACAGCAATCGTTTACACTGAATAGCTGCAGATTTTACATGCTATTGCATGAGTGATTTCGCAACGTGAGATAACATGCCCCTTCTGTCACCTGTAGCTTCACTTTCTCAAGGGCAATTAGCGATGAATGACAAGTATTAGCCTTGCTAATGATGCTCACATCCCATTAAAAAATTTTTTAAAAACCTGGCAGCTTACCAATTGTCCACCTCCTTTTCAATATTGTTTTGCATTTCCCCTCAGCTTGCTTCTCTTCAGCAAGCATCTGATTTCACTCAGTTTCATTTCCTTTCCTAATTCATAGAATCCTTAGAATACCACAGCGCAGACGGATGACTTTTGGCATATTGAATTTCTATTAGCCTCTCTGAACAGCAATCCAGTTAGTCGCATTCTCCAGTAACTTTTTCTCAGTTTACTTGCAATTTATTTTCCTTCTAGCATTTATTTATTGATGCACATACAAACCTTTGAATTAGGAGCTGCTTGGACGCTTGAGCCTGCTAGACCATTTTGTAAGATAATGGCTGATCTGATTACCCCAGATTCCCAACTTCCCCAATAACGTTTCACTTTCTCACTGATCAAGAATCTATCTACTCCTGCCTCAAAAGTGTTGAAAAACTCCGCTTCCAAATTATTTTGAGGAAGGAATTTCCAAAGTCTCATGTACCTCTGTGAGAAAAAAGTCTCCTCCTCTCTGTTTTAAATGGGCAACCCTTATTTTGAATCAGTGACTTTTATTTCTGGATTCTCCCAGAGAGGAAACATCCATTCCATGTGCACTATTTCAAGGTTATTTAAGATGTTGTATGTTTTAATCAAATATTTATTACTCTTCAAAATTCCAGTGGATACAAGCCAAGCCTGTCCAACATTTCTTGATAAAACAACCTACGCATTCAAAGTTTAAATTCTGGTAATGTTCTCTGAACCGTTTCCAATGCATTTACATCCTTCGTAAATAAGCAAACTCATAATGTACATAGTAGTCCAAATATAATCTCACCAATTTGCTATATAACTAAAGCATAATTCTCCCACTTTTGTATTCAACTCATTTGCAATAAATAAGAACATTTTAATTATTTGCTGCATCTACATACAAACATTTTGCATTTCATGCACCAGAGCACGCAGATGCCTTTGCATTACAGCTTCTGCAATATTTAACCATTTAAATATTACACATCTCGTTTTTACTTCTTGCCAAAATAGTCAGTTTCACATTTACAATTTTATTCTCTACTTGCCAGATCTTTGTCCATTCACTTACCAATCTATATCCTTTTGAGGTCTTCTGATATAATCTTCACAACTCACTTTTCTACTAATCTTTGTGTCATCAGTAAGTTTAACAATCATGCCTTCGTTTCCTACATCCAAGTCAATTCTAAAACTAGTAAGAAGTTGAGGCTTCAGCAATTAGTCCTGTGGCAGGCAATTCATGACATCCTGAAAGCCTGAAGAAGCCCCATTTGTTCTGACTGTTTGTGCCCTGTTAGCCAGCCAATCTTCAATCAGTGCTGATGTGTTATATCCAACAACATGAACTTTTATTTTCTGTAACAAGCTTTGATGGGGCAAGTTATCAATGCCTTTTGGAAATCTAAGTACAATACCGCTTTATCCACAGCACATATTACTTCTCACAGAAATTAAATAAATTAGTTAAACATGATTTATATTTCACCTAATCATGTTGAGTCTGCCTGATTACCTTGAACTTTTCCAAGTGCTCTACTGCAACATCTTTAATAATAGTTTATAACATCTTCCCAGAGAAAGGTGTTAAAGTAACTGCCTACATTTTGCTGTTTTCTCCTTGAAAGCTACTGTAGAATTTACATCAGTCTGATCATTCCAAATCCAAAATACTCATGATGTAAAAAAATGTTACGCCTGGTTCTTTGGTGTTCAAGCAATGCTCTCTGGTTTGTGTCACTTCAACAAATGGAAACAGGTATTCTTTATTTCTTTTTAACATTTTAATCTACCTCTCTTTTATTCCTTTTCATTACTTCCTCTCTTCCATTTCCACTGATGCTCCTTTCCATGGAGCTGCTTAATATGAAGCAAAAGATAAATATTCATAGAGATTACATACTTGAATCAATGTTGGCAATGAAGAGTTAAATGCTAATGGTTCTTCATTAGTCAAGAAGAAGGGGTAGAGTGAAAAAATTTGGTGAGATATGTGGAGTAAAGGGTTAATTGTATCTTTACTCAAAAGGCTAAACAAGCAGCAGGGCACAGTGGTGCCATTACAGGACCTCATCCATGGAAGCTTTAGCCAATGCTGTCATAGAAGGGGGAATCTTAAGAATGGAATAGCAATTTAGAATAGCAATTTATTTTTACTTGCATTTATGAAAATCCAGTGAGTTGTGTATAAATCACTTACCACAATTTGGCACCATTTTAATTACAGAAATTATAAGAAGAAATAAATCAGACAAAATTAGGACAAAGTTAATCTTTTGTTCCCTCCATGGCAATCCAGGTTTGTGGATTGGCTGCAGGTCGCCTCCAAACGGCCCTGAGGTCACCAAAGCAAAGATTTCGGGACGAGGCCCACCATGCTGCCACCGCTGAAGCCAACACGAAAGCCACTGCATCACTGCCATAGTAAGGAGGGACAGACCACACCCACCAAGTCACTGTCACTGAAGCCATCGCCACTTCAGTCACCACCTGAAGCTGCCACATTGCCACCATAGCCACGAGGAACGAACTGGAACAAATGTGCTGCCACCAGTAAAGCCACCACTGAACTGCCACAACACCGCCAGGTAGATCAGACTAGACCCGGCGAAGGTGAAGCCTTCGATAAAGCCACGGCCACTATGGCCATGAGGAATGGACATCTGGGTTCACCACACTGATGCCGCAAGCAGGCCCTTGCAACTGCCTCCTCCACCCAAGCTGCAGAAAAGAAGTAAAGGTGAACTGTGTTACAAAAGAGAAACGAAGAAATAAAGAAACAAAACAAAAAAAAAGAAGAATGTGGCTGACCAGGTGAATGGAATCAGGTGCGTACAGGCACAGAATCAAAGATGTGTCGGCCATGTGGATTAGCTGTGATAAATTGCCCCTAATGTTCAGGGATGTGTAGGTGTGGTGCATTAACCATAGGAAATGCAGGGTTACAGGGATAGTGTGTGGATCGGGGTGGGATGCTGTTTGGAGGGTTGGCGTGGACTTGTTGGACTGAATGGCCAGTTTCCACACTGTAGGGATTTTAAAGCTATCCTAATTCAAAAGTCACTGGAGTCTGGGAAATCTTTCAAAAGTCACTGGAGTCTGGGAAAGTCCCAGATGATTGGAAAATTGCTGTTGTAACCCCCTTGTTTAAGAAAAGATCAAGGCAAAAGATGGAAAATTATAGGCTGATTAGCCTAACCTCGGTTGTTGGTAAAATTCTAGAATCCATTGTTCAGGATAAGATTTCTAAATTCCTCGAAGTGCAGGGTCAGATTAGAACAAGTCAGCATGGATTTAGTAAGGGGAGGTCATGCCTGACAAGCCTGTTAGAATTCTTTGAAGAGGTAACAAGTATGTTAAACCAGGGAAACCCAGTGGATTTATCTATCTAGACTTCCAAAAGGCCTTTGATAAGGTGTCTCATGGGAGGCTGTTGAGCAAGGTGAGGGCCCATGGTGTTCAAGGTGAGCTACTGGCTTGGATTGAGGATTAGCTGCCAGACAGGAGGCAGAGAGTTGAGATAAAAGGCTCTTTTTCGGAATGGCAACCGGTGACGAGTGGTGTCCCGCAGTGTTCAGTGTTGGGGCCGCAGCTGTTCACTTTATATATTAATGATCTGGATGAAGGGACTGGGGGCATTCTGGCAAAGTTTGCTGATTATGTGAAGATAGGTGGACAGGCAGGTAGTACTGAGGAGGTGGGGAGGCTGCAGAAAGATTTAGACAGTTTAAGAGAGTGGTCCAGGAAATGGCTGATAAAATTCAACATGAGCAAATGCGAGGTTTTGCACTTTGGAAAAAAGAATACAGGCATGGTCTATTTTCTAAACAGTGAGAAAATTCGTAAAGCAGAAGTACAAAGGGATCTGGGGGTGTTGGTCCAGGATTCTCCAAAAGTTAACTTGCATGTAGAGTCCGTGATTAAGAAAGCGAATGTAATGTCGTCGTTTATCTCAAGAGGGTTGGAATATAAAAGCAGTGATGTGCTTCTGAGACTTTATAAAGCTCTAGTTGGGCCCCATTTAGAATACTGTGTCCAATTTTGGGTCCCACACCTCAGGAAGGACATACAAGCCCTGGAGCGTGTCCAGCGGAGATTCACACGGATGATCCCTGGAATGGTAGGTTCAGCGTACGATGAATGGCTAAAGATCCTAGGATTGTATTCATTAGAGTTTAAAAGGTTGAGGGGAGATCTAAAAGAAACTTAGATAATATATGGCTTAGAATGGGTGGGCGCTGGGAAGTTGTTTCTGTTCGGTGGGGAGACTAGGACCCATGGGCACAACCTTAGAATTAGAGGGGGTAAATTTAAAACTGAAATGAGGAGACGTTTCTTCAGCCAGAGAGTGGTGGGCTTGTGGAATTCACTGCCACGGAGTGCAGTGGAGGCTGGGACATTAGATGCCTTCAAGGCAGAGATCGATAAATTCTTGATCTCACAAGGAATCAAAGGCTACATGGAGATTGCAGGGAAGTGGTGTTGAAATGCCCATCAGCCATGATTTAAATGGCGGAGTGGACTCGATGGGCCGAATGGCCTTACTTCCACTCCTATGTCTTATGGTCTTATGGTCTAAAGCATTCTAAAGAGGCCAAATACTTTCTACCCTGCTGCTGCTACCATCTTAGTGTATTATTTAATAAATGCCAAATGTATGATCATTTAACAGCACGTCCAGCAGCAGTAAATTTGAAAATGGACTGCAACAATCACTAAGTATACTAAAGATTTGAGATGCTGAGGAATGGTATGAACAAACCAGCTGCAGTATTTTGGCTCACCTGATCACTCAGACACATAAAATGAACTCTGGGTTTGATGATATCATAGTTAATGGCAAGAAAGTTAATTTTAAATTGGATGGAAAAGTAGATGTGTCCATTCTATCAGCATATGTCATGGTTGAAGCAAAGATTTCTCTGACCATCTTCCATTCAAATTTGGTGCACAGGAGGCATTCAGTCAGAGCCAAAGAACTCATGTGGGTTGCACTTCACCGTAATAGAAAAGAGATCACCAAAACTTTGTATGTCATTCCTAACCACCCTCTTCTTTATTAAATGGAGATGCTTTTCTGGATTTGAACCTTCTTTATTTAGCAATTGCCAAAGAACATGAAATTAATTCAGTGCATTGTGAATCAGCACCAGTGCAGGAACTCTAATCCTCAGACCACATGCAGATAGTGCAGGCCTTTCATTGCTTTCAGAAATTAAGCTAAAAGTAATGTGGAAAGATATCATCAAGAATGAGGGTGGTGAGCTGCAAGAGGTGTTATAAACCTTCTTTTGTTTTTGGGAATAAAAGAAAATGTAGTTTCCATTGATGCAGATGATTTGTGGAAGAAAAGGCAAAAATTGCGGATATCTTCTTTCTTAAGTGTTCCATACCTGATGAGCAGCTTATAATATTTCACTCAGAAATAAACAGCAACAAAACTCCTGTCTTATCTGCAGCTGTCCACAATATCACAGAATTCTCAGATTATGGAGTTAGAAAAGCATCTTCAATCAAGCATGGAGGATGTGTCAGCTTTGATACAGGCTCATGGGAAGGATAGAACCTCACCTTTATTAGCAGGAGTTTGTATCTGACACAAACTGAGAAAAAGGAATAAAGAACATCAAAATGAACTTGATTGGCACAGGAAATGTCAGACCTTGGAAATAGTCAATCAGCAACTGTAAACAGTTCCTGAAAAGCAATCCAAGGAAAGGAAATACGTTAATACCAACTGGATCAAGAAAATATTGAATGTGCAGAGATTATCAATTTGCATAAAAGTCAACTGAGACCGGCAGATTTGTCCCTTCACCAGACCACGACAGCACACAAGATTTCTTTCATAATGAAGTAGAGGTCTAAGCTTCAGAACTTTTACAGTTGATCAGCGCTTTGCGAAAGAGCTTCCTGGTGACTCATTTCCACTGAAAGAATTCCAGAAGGCCCATTTTCAATGTCTTCTATTGTTCAAGCTGTTGAAACCCCAACTTTTCCTGGTATCTCTGGAACCTTGATCTACATAAAAGAGCAGCCTCTATTTGCTGCACCTATGGCAGTCCTTTTACTATGGAGGAATGATCAATTATTAGTGTGGGTTCCAACGACAATCCAGACCAGACTCAAGCTGAGGTGGGGAAGAAGTAGCACTGCTTTTACTGGCAGATTATCGTTCGATGCTTGAACCAAAAATTACTGAAGTCTTTCCTTTCCAAAGGCAACATTAATGCTCATCCATCCTACTCAGCCATAAGAAGGGCTGAAAACATTGCTGGAGATTGATACCTCTAGTGGAAAACATTTTGACACAGAAAGGGGCAGGTGGGTCTAAATTGGGCAAGGGGCGGTATGTGTAGGTGTAATTAGATTAATATTACTGTTTATTGTGTAAAATTACAGTGACAAATCTTTGGGGATGGGGTTTGGTAATGGTGTGGTGGGGAGATGTGTCATGAAGGGTTAACTATACCTTTACTCCAACAGTAGCTACTGAGTATGCCTGTAAAGAGCTATGTGATGAAAATATCAGACAGGATGCAACAGGACTGAGTATGTCAGTCTCAGGCTCTCTCCTAGCCTCTCCAATGTAGTGTCTTATGTTTCATAAAATGTTAATGTTTACTTACCTGAGTGCAAGCCTGATCTTACTCTGTAAACCATCACAACCCTAAAATCAACCCATCAAACACTATACATCTGCAGCTTAACACAGGACACTTCACAAATATTTAGCATTGGAAATTAACCAAAGTTCCTATTGAGGTAATGATGTTTTTGGAACATAATTCTCATAACAGTCTCTATAACCCATTCACATGTGGCATATTCATAATCATCTTGATGCATACCTTCAATTGATCTACAAGTTTCATTCTTTGCTTGAAAGATGATTATTTATGTTCGTTCAGTAGATTGATGGGCACGTTCAGAAAATTACATAACAATGTTAGAAAAAAACAGGATTACTAAAGTCTGGATAATTGACCACTGAATGCCACAAAAGTAGCTTTGTGACAAACAAAAACTGTTTTATTTCGCGATCATCATCAGAGCCTGAATTGGCTATTAAAAGTGAATTGACTTTTAACTATGGTACAAGTCTGGCATTTTCCCATCTTTTAGCAATGATAATGTGGAAGTATTTTCAGTTCACTTGAACAACATTATGAATAATAAGCTTTTACATCTCTGCTATTTGACCAGGATTGCTCAGTTATGAACCAACTTAACAATATAAAATTCAGCTTCCCATGAAGCAGTTGTCTTCATCAGATTAATGTCCAGCAAAAACAAAATTGTTTTGTTTATTTGTAGCTTCATGAAACTCTTATCCAAGAGAGGAAATAAAAATACTAAAAATTGATAATGAAAAACAGATTCATGAAATTCTGAGCAATATTTGATGCCTTTAACATATAAACCAATTTGACTACAAAGATGCAAACGCTTGCTCATATTCTGAAAGGATATTAAAAGCCTGCAACATGGTACATGTCCTGATTTTAAACATTTAGGGTTGTATTTTTAAGCAGATCTGATGCTACTGTAACTCAGAAATTTTGTCCTCATTTCCCGAAGTTAGTCATTATGTTTTTTTCTAAAGGACTTCATGGTAATGCAGTTCCTGTGACCTTCTATGTACCAGGACAGGAATGGAAATCTGTCCCTAAATTTCAAGTAGATCTCATCTGAATCATGGGAATATATTTACAAATTAGCAAAAAGATTCAAACTTCTACAATAGTAGGTGAAATAACTTTCAGTGCTCCCATTGTTTGTGTTCTTTGTTATCAGGGGATTGGCTGGTCAATATCTTTGCTTGTTTTGGAGCAAATTACTTTGACAGTAAGTTTAGTTGATTTTACAACAGAAGATCAATAAGTGATCTATTAGTTTATGACTTCCTAGCTCTCATATTCATGACATTAAATGCCACAGGTCTGCCACAGTTCCTTCACAGCTAAACGCTCCTTCAAGGGCAACAGAAGCCCACCAAGAAGAGAAGAATGCATAATTCATTGGCAGCCTATTCATCACTGATTTGAGTAGATCTTTAAAATCAACATGGACTCTGCTTGGTTTGAAAACATGGTTTGACTTTTAAGTCATTGACATGAATGGTATTTTGGTCTAGTAAATACGGAGGAAGGGGGTCACTCAATTATGCCAGATGCTTGATTTCCAGCTATATTCTCTTTCTCAGGGATGCATATTATTCATGACTTCCCCTAATCACTTGCCATGTGCCAAATGCCTTTGGTCTAGAACATTTACTAAAGATCTACATTGAGGTAAACAATTTTTAGCAATTCTAATCTACCTTTTGCTTTTCCCAAGAGCAACTGCTTGACACATCAGGTTCAGCTAAGAACCCTTTAGAACCAAAACTAAAAGTAATCTTATGTTTTCCAAACAATGAGTGCTACCCCTAATCAAAGCATAAAAAATAATCCATGACTTTAAAAACGGAGGCCTATTGTATAGCTATATACCTCTTTTACTCAAAGATTTCTCCCAATCTAAACAAATTCATTACACTCTGAGAAGCCTTACAACATTATTCTTTTCTCCACCTTACAGCGTCTTCTCAGTCACCTCTTGCAACCTTGTCCTCACCATCCCCCACAGCCTCTTTCTTCCCTGCACCCTGGCACCAGGAGGCAATCGCACACATCCAGTTGGCAGAAACAGTGTACACAGCTCTTGGCAACCCACCCAAAGCTCTAGCATGGCGACTGAAGTCTCCCATGGGGCGCAGGCTGTCCTCACATAACCCCGAGGCCCAGATCTGGCACATGGAAAATTTTCCTGTTACTCATGTCTGACCAATAAGAATCCTAGCAACTCACTCACCACAGCCACTTACCAATCGAGCTAATCCTGATGATATGGGACCAGACAATAAGCCCGAGGCAGTATCTCCCTCTCCCCAGTGCTACCTTCCTCTTGAGCTGCAGTTACTCTTCTAGGATTGAGTTTTACCACATCTATTGCTCTATCTGGCACATAAGGCAAGAGTGAAGCAGTGGAAAGCCTGTCAACAATAGTGCCCAGAGTCATGATGCACACATCAAAGCTACATGGCAGCTCTAAGAACAATCAATGGATATTTCATGACAATGGATACTACTATTGTGTTAATAGAACTGACTGCTCAGTCATTGTTGGGCAATATTACTTTCACCTTTGAGTATTCTTAAGTTTCAACAGACGACATTTTATTTTCTTTAAATCTTTCTTGTCTCAACATGAAATTAACTATTAGTCTGTCTTGTGATTTTTCAGATTTTTTCACTTTGTAACGTGCACTGACACCCTTTAACTAATCAATGTGGCAACCACTTCCTTTTAGTTTGTAGTCACCTCATATTGTACTGATACTCAAATTTTCCGAGGCTTTTCATTAAGTGCTTAAAAATAAATGACTAGCCAATAAATACTGACATTGCCAGATATGTTAAATTTGTTTTAAGAGACTTTATTGTTATGACTATGTAATTATCATATTATATATTTTGTGAAGAAAGCCAATATATCTTGATTACATAGAATTGATTCAGTAAAACATCTGATCAAGATGAGGAGGTACAAACCAATGGTTGGCGGATAGGATCAGGGTAAACCCTAAGGCTTTCTATAGGTATTTAAGCAATAAAAGAATGATGAAAGTAAGATTAGGCCCAATCAAGGATAGTAGTGGTAAGTTGTGTGTGGAGTCAGATGAGATAGGGGAAGTGCTAAATGAATATTTTTCGACAGTATTCACTCTAGAAAACGACAACGTTGTCGAGGAGAATACTGAGATACAGGCTACTAGACTAGGTGGGATTGAGGTTCACAAGGAAGAGGTATTAGAAATCCTTCAGAGGGTGAAGATAGATAAGTCCCCTGGGCCGGATGGGATTTATCCTCGGATCCTCTGGGAAGCCAGGGAGGAGATTGCCAAGCCTTTGGCATTGATCTTTAACTCATCATTGTCTGCAGGAATAGTGCCAGATGACTGGAGGATAGCAAATGTGGCTCCCCTGTTCAAGAAGAGGAGTAGAGACAACCCTGGTAATTATAGACCAGTGAGCCTTATGTCAGCTGTTGATAAAGTGTTGGAAAAGATTATAAGGGATAGGATTTATAATCATCTAGAAAAGAATACATTGATTAGGGATAGTCAGCACGGCTTTGTGAAGGGAAGGTCGTGCCTCACAAACCTTACTGAGTTCTTTGAGAAGGTAACCAAACAGGTAGATGAGAGTAAACCGGTTGATGTGGTGTATATGATTTCAGCAAGGCGTTCGATAAGGTTCCCCACAATAGGGTCTTGTACAAAATGCGGAGGAATGGACTTGTGGGAGATGTAGCAGTTTGGATCGGAAATTAGCTTGCTGAAAGAAGACAGAGGGTGGTAGTTGATGGGAAATGTTCATCCTGGAGACCAGTTACTAGTGGTGTACTGCAAGGGTCGGTGTTGGGTCCACTGCTGTTTGTCATTTTTATAAATGACCTGGATGAGGGTGTAGAAGGGTGGGTTAGTAAATTTGCAGACGACACTAAGGTCGGTGGAGTTGTGGATAGTGACAAAGGATGCTGTAGGTTGCAGAGAGACATAGATAAGCTGCAGAGCTGGGCTGATAGGTGGCAAATGGAGTTTAATGCAGACAAGTGTGAGGTGATGCACTTTGGTAGGAGTAACCAGAAGGCAAAGTACAGGGCTAATAGTAAGATTCTTAGTAGTGTAGATGAACAGAGAGATCTTGGTGTCCATGTATACAGATCTTTGAAAGTTGCCACCCAGGTTGACAGGGCTGTTAAGAAGGCATTCGGTGTTTTAGCTTTTATCAATAGAGGGATCGAGTTCCGGAACCAAGAGGTTATGGTGAAGCTGTACAAAACTCTGGTGCAGCCGCACTTGGAGTATTGTGTATAGTTCTGGTCACCGCATTATAAGAAGGATGTGGATGCTTTGGAAAGGGTGCAGAGGAGATTTAGTAGGATGTTGCCTGGTATGGAGGGAAGGTCTTACGAGGAAAGGCTAAGGGACTTGAGGCTGTTTTCAATAAAGAGAAGAAGGTTGAGAGGTGACTTAATTGAAACATATAAAATAATCAGAGGGTGAAATAGGGAGAGCCTTTTTCCTAGGATGGTGATGGCGAGCACGAGGGGGCATAGCTTTAAATTGAGGGTGAAAGATAAAGGACAGATGTCAGAGGTAGTTTCTTTACTCCGAGAGTAGTAAGGGAATCGAACGCTTTGCCTGCAACGGTAGCAGATTCGCCAACTTTAGGTACATTTAAGTCGTCATTGGATAAGAATATGGACGTACATGGAATAGTGTAGGTTAGATGGGCTTGAGATCGGTATGACAGGTCAGCACAACATTGAGGGCCAAAGGGCCTGTACTGTGCTGTAATGTTCTACGTAACAAGAATATCATACATATCTTGTGAACATAAAGCGCATCTTACTGACATTCTATCAATGGTAGGAGAAATGGATTTTGACCAGGGAAAGGATGAGTTACCGGTTTAGAAACAAGCCATTGCTACCTTGTTATCTCAGAGGATGAATGTAAAAGGTTTAAATCCGCAAAATTAACAGGTCACCCCTCCAATTTTGAAGCAAAAAGGACAGCAAATAAAGTAGCTATGATTCTATCTGGTAAATTTTCTGTTGACCTTAAGATTAGATTCCCTACAGTGTGGAAACAGGCCCTTTGGCCCAACAAGTCCACACCGCCCCTTGGAGCATCCCACCCAGACCCATCCCCCAAAACCCACACACCCCTGAACACTACGGGCAACTTAGAATGGCCGATCCATCTAGACTGCACATCTTTGGACTGTGGGAAGAAACTGGAGCAAACCTATGCAGACACGGGGAGAATGTGCAAACTCCACACAGACAGTTGCCTGAGGCTGGAATTGACCCTGGGTCCCTGATGCTGTGAGGCTGCAGTGCTAACCACTGAGCCGCCGTGCTCTGAAGAAGCTACAGAGACTGAGACCAGTGAAGTTCCAAACTTAAAATTTGTGAAGACTGTTGTAAAGATCTGAAAAAGAAAGGAAAGAAAATCTCTTGATTAAAAGAAATTGCAGATGGTGGAAATATTTTTTAAGAAAACAGAAAATGCTGGAGAAATGCAACAGACCTGACGGCATTGAGCCAGAGTTAACATTTTCAGTCCAGTGATCCTTCGTCAGAAAGGAAAATAGCTGTAAAAGAGTAATATTTATGATAATGACACAGTGGGGAGGGTGGGGAGAGAAGTGAATTGAATATATACTGAATAGAAATTATTCATCCCGCTCTCATGGCTGATGAATCAGTATTCCTCCATGTTGAACAACTGAGGGAGGAAGCACTAACGGTCACAAGAACACAGAATGTGTTCTGGGTGAGGGATTTCAATGTCCACCACCAAGAGTGGCTCAGCAGCAATACTACTGATTGAGCTGTTCACATCCTAAAGGCCATAGCTTCTAGACTGGATCTGTGGCAGGTGTAAGGGAACCAACAAGAAGGAAAAACATACTTGACCTCATCCTTACCAACCTGCTGGCTGCAGATGCATCAGTCCATGACAGTTGCGTCAAGCACAGTCCTTGTGGAAACAATGTTCCACATTGAGGGTCCTCACTTTGAATGCACCCTCCCTTGTGTGTGTGACATCATCATGGTTCCAAAAGGGACAGATTTTGAGCAAATCTAATAACACAAGATTGGGCTTTCTTGATGCGCTGTGGGCCATCAACAGCGGCAGAATTGTACTCCAGCACAATCTGCTACCTCATGGCCCAGCATATCCCCCATTCAACCATGACCTTGAAGTCAGGGGATTAATCCTGATTCAATGGAGAGTACAGGAGGATGTGCAAGGCGCAGCACAAGGCATATATAAAATTGAGGTGTCAATCTGGTGAAGCTACTAAACTTGTACGCCAACAACACGGTAGCAAGTGACAGAGCTAAGTGATCCCACAGCCAACATATCAGGTCTGCACTCTGCAGTCTTGCCATAACCAGTTGTTAATGAAACTCTACAATTACTCAACAATTAATAGTAAAACTGGAAAGTGTGCTAAGAAGATTTACAAGAATGTTGCCAGGACTATTAGGCTTGAGTTATAGGGAGATGTTGGCCAGGATAGGACTTTATTCCATGGAATGCAGGAGAATGAGAGGTGACCTCATTGAGGTGTATAAAATCATGAAGGGCTTGGACAGGATGTATGCATATAGTACTTTTCCCAGGGATCGGGAATTGAAAACTGGAGGGCATAGGTTTAAGGTGAGAGGACAACAATTTAAGAAGGTCCTGAGGGGGAACTTCTTCATGCAGATTTGTATGTATATAGAATGGGTTTCCAGAGAAAGTGGTTGAGGCATGTACAACAGCAACATTTTAAAAACATTTGGATAGGAATATGGAATAGAAGGGGTGAGAGGGATAAGGACCAAAAGCAGGCAGTTGGAACTGGTTGAGTGAGCACCATGGTCAGAATGGACCAGTTTGGGCCGAAGGGCCTGTTTCCTTGCTGTATTACTCTATGAATCTATAACTCAATGGAGGAGGAGGCTCCACAGATATCCTCATCCTCAATGATGGAAGAGCTGAACACATCAGTGCAAAAGAAAAGGCTGAACTGTTCACAGCAATCTTCAGCCAGAAGTGCCAAGCAGATGACCCATCTTGGCCTCCTCCAGTAGCCACCAACATTACAGATACCAGTTTTCAGTCAATTCAAATCACTCTATATGATATTAAGAAACAGTTGGAGGCACTGAATACTGCAAAGGCCATGGGCCCTCCAGCCAGCAATGCCCACATTCCATGAGTGAATAAAACAAAGTAGTGATGTTTTCCAGAGATAATAAAAAAGGGATAGACAAACAATGATATTGCAGATGATAAGCTGAGAGGGAAAGATAAATGCTGGGTGATATACTAATGAAAAATATAAATACAGTCAGTTCTGATATAACATGATAGCTCCATTCTCGAGGCACCTCATGTTATTGCACAATAGTCGTGCCATTTAAACTAATGGGGCCAGAATTATGTTATAGTCAATACAGGGAAGGAATGTTTGTGATAACACGGTGTGAAGCTGGATGCACACAGCAGGCCAAGCAGCATTTAGAGGAGCTGGAAAGCTTGACGTTTAGGGTCGGGACCAGGAAGATGATCGCGGTTGGAGGTCAGTTATCTCAGCTCTCGACCCGAAAATTCAAGCTTTCCTGCTCCTCTGATGCTGCTTGGTCTGCTGTGTTCATCCAGCTTCACACCGTGTTATCTCAGACCCTCCAGCATCGGCAGTTCCTACTATCTCTGTAAGGAATGTTTGTGTTCTACAAATAGCAGTTTAAATTCTTCAATCGTGTTGAAGAAACATGTGTTATATCTGAACTGACCTTCGCTGAAAGTAGGTTAGCTGTGCTGAGAGAAATCCACACAAACCTGGACAGAGAGGCTTGGGGGTGGGTAATGATCATGGAGGAGAATGTTCAGGTGTGAAATTATTTATCTCAATGTTGAGTCCAGTCCATAAGTTACCCAGGCAGATGATGAGCTGTTGTGTCCCTTGCGCCAGTTAAACAATCTTACAGATACAGGAGTTGCTGGAAAAGCTCAGCAGGTCTGGCAGCATGTGTGAAGAAACATCAGTTAACGTTTTGGGTCTGAGGAAGGGTCACTGGACCCGAAACATTAACTCTGATTTTTCTTCACAGATGCTGCCGGATCTGCTGAGCTTTTCCAGCAACTTTGTTTTTATTCCTGATTTACAGCATCCGCAGTTCTTTCGGTTTTTAAACAATCTTACAAAATGGCTCCCACACTTCTGTGGCTACCCTACTAAAGGCTGAGTTTTTTTTAGAAAAACATTAATGGTTATATGCTGCAAGCCTAGGCCACTGATCACCTGATATGGAAGCATGGTTCACCAGTTTTGTGATAACAGTCTTTGTTTCATTCTGTACAGGGCAGGCTGCGAGCAATTGGTTTTGTGTAGAAAGTAACTGTGAGAGCTCTGAGACACCGCATCAGAGCAAAGCTTCTCAGCTAAAGTGAATGCAAGGAAAAAATTTCGAAAATCCACTGAAGTGTCCAGGAAACCCCTTTCCTAAAACCTGTCCCCATCTTTAGTTTGGACGACTGTCATTGTCAGGCTGTTTGAGACAGCAAGGTGCCTCAATGCCTCCAGAGGAACCATTATCCCAGAACTTCTGTTTATCCTGGGAAATGGCATAACAGAAGAACTGAAAAGGAACAACAAATTTTCTTTCTTCCTCCTAAATACTGTTGATCTGTTAAGGTTTTTTTAGTTCATTTGCAGGATGTGGGCCTCATAAGGTGGGCCGGCACTCATTGCTATGTTTCAATACCGCTGATGCAGTGGAAGTGAACTGCATCCTTAAAAGCCTGCAGTCATTAGGGTCTTGTAGCACTCATAGTGCTGTTAGGAAAGGATTTCCTTGATTTTATCCCAGCGCGGCTGAAGGCATGGTGATTACTTCAATGTTGGGAAAGTGTGTGGCTTGAAGGGAAAGTAGTAGGTGCGGGTGGTCCCATTCATCTGCTGCACAGACTTGGAAGGTGCTGACTAAGGAACTTTGATGAGTTATTGCAGTGCATCTTCTACATACAACATAACATTACAGAAATAGGCCATTTGGCCTATTTAGTCTGCTCTGCCATTTAAGGGTCATGAGTGATCTGATAATCCTCAATCCCAACCTCCTGTCCTCTCCCATAATGCTCGATTCTCTTACTGATTGAAAAGTGGCAATCTCAGTCTTGAATTTACATCCTGACATCCATGATTTGTAACATCCTTACAATATTTCAGGCAAACTACTCAAACATTAAAGAAGAAACTCTGTTTTGGTTAAGAATACGACACATATCCATTTGTCAAGCATTTCATTGTTCATGCCGTCATAAACCATTGGAAATAAACTGCTGAAAGCTATTCACAAGTAACCATGCACAATTTCATCAAAAACATGTGAAGACCCATAAAATCATAGAACCATAGAAATGATGCAGCACAAAAAGGGGCTATTTGGCTCATCTTTTCCATGCTGACCCAAAGATAGCCAGATGCCCTTCTCACCCGTCATCCTGCATATAACCCGTAGCCCTGAAGCTTACTGCACTTAAGGTGTAGACCCGGGTACTTTTTAAAAGAGTTTAGGTCTTTGCCTCCACCACTAACTCAAGCAGTGAATTACAGACACCACTGCCCTCTGTGTAAAACAATTCTTCCTAATGTGCCCTCTAATCCTTTTGCCACTTAGCTTGAACTATAACCCATGGTTTTTGAACTCTTTGCCAAAGGAAACCAGTTCCTCCTGCCTGTCCTGTCTCTACCCATCACAATTTTGTACACCTCAGTAATGTCACTCCTTAACCCTCTCTGTTCCAAAGAAAACAACCCCAATCTCTTCAATCTCTCCTTGTTGATACAATTCTCCAGCCCTTGTAACATTCTAGTAAATCTCTCCAGAGAAATTTAATCATTCCTGTAGTTTGGTGACCAGACCTGCACACGATACTCCAGTTGTGGCCTCATTAGTGTTTAAAGTTACATCATTATATCCCTACTTTTGTATTTAATACCTCTGACAATGAAGGAGATCATTCCATATGCCTTCTTTACAACCTTATTTACTTGTACTGCTACCTTTAGGGACTTGCACACTAAGATGTCTCACTTCATATACCCCTTTCAGGAAAATCCCAATTTTTGTGCCTTCTCTTTTTCTGTTTGACCTCCTTAAATGCTTCCAGCTATTCTGTATGGTGCCCACGGTAAATATAGTGGTAGGATTTAGTGGTATGATCCTTACCATATTCCTAAATGACCATTTCCAATGATTTTAGCTGGCTTTCAAATTTTGCCAAGAGTAAAGATGTTCTTTTAGGTCAAAAGTGGATTTTATTGAACCTGATTTAAAACATAGTCTCAACATCCATTCCATATGTTTTAGTCACAGCCAAGCAGAGTAAGTTCAGTAACCTATGTCAGATGATGACCAGATACAATAGCTTGAAAAATCACCAACAGTGGGTGGCCTGAATGAATTCAACAGGTGTCTGAGACAGCATTTTCCTTCTTGACATGCGGACATGTATTCGGACTCTCCAGAATGTGATTCTCAAAGCAAAACAATTGATAATTCATCAAGCTCTAGGTGAAGATATGCTAGAACACATGCATATTGGATATGTGGTTGCAAAAAATAATCCAAGAGATTAGCATGTGAATCCATATAATGGCCTGGCATCAGTAAAGATATTGATCAATTGATCAAATCATATAAAGTATGTCATTTCCATCAATCTCATGTATTGGGTGAACTTCTCAAATGACATGATGTCCCTGCTGAGCCATGGTGCAAGATTACTACTGAAGCTTTCCTTGTCCAAGATCAAAATTACATTCCAGAAACTGACTAATTTATGTGACAAATGGAAGAAACCTCTAGACCAAACTCAGTACACTAATGCACTCTTCCAAAACATGCAGGAACTGGATGTCTTAGCCATCCTCATTTTAGTCATCGCACAGAACTCGCTGCTTGTACCATAAAACCCATGATCCTTAAATGTAAGATGGCTTGCCACAATTTTCCCATGGCTATATAAAATCTACCTGCTACTCTTCAAAGCAATGGTTTATCCACAACAGAAACTCCTTTGTTTGGATGACAGACCCATACATTCACCACTCAAATTCTATTCAAAACGGTGCCAGATTGTGGCAACAAGCTTTTCACTGTATTTTACTGTTTTTCTCACTGTAAAAAAATGAGACAATAAAAATCAGTCAATCATTCAAATCACAAATGCAAGATCTGATATTGGAGAAAAGGGAGAAAATTTTACAAGTGTATAATCAATGGGCATTCAGACAATTGTCTTAATTTGAATCAGGACAAAGTATAAGATTTTATGAGATTGTTATAAGAACACAAGAGTTTGTGGAAGAATAATCCAATGTTATGTACAGCCAAGGTCATATGACACAGTCACAAGCAATGTTTGAGATGTACAAAGAAATGGCTGAGACATCTGAGCTGCATATGATCAATCATTAGTCATACAGAATGACAAACCGGACACTGAAAATATAATATTAACGTCAGAGGACAATCACATATCTATGATAAAAGTTACACAACCATAGATATATGGAGTAACAAGAAAGGGCAAAATCAGTAACTAGCACCTTATGGAATAGGTGCCTAATGGAGGAGATGCAGAAGAGTGATGAACCAACATTGTGATGACCCCAAGTAAATCACCGATGCTGAAAGAAGAATAATCTACTATTGAAAGAAAATAGAATTGATTTTGTCCTTTCAGTATCCTAATTAGGAAGGACCCTGCTAAAATATACTTGTTTGAAGTTAACCTGTTATTTTACAGAAACATTAGGAACAGATTATCTTCACTAAAAAAATCCAGCCACTAACATAACATCTTCAGGTTGCTAAGTAACAGCTTTTCTTTCTAATAGTATTATAGTTGCATCCTGCTTTGCTAACAGTCCAGATTCAAACATAGTTATCGGAGCCCTACACCTCACACAAGAAATATTCCCTTCAGAATAGTCAGTAATAATGTAGCTAATGAAAACAAAAGTGACTTGACAATCACAAGATTTTTTTGGATATAGGAATATTAGGACTCAAGATATCAGCACGTGCTCTGGGTGGTGCATTAATATAAATCATCATGATACAAAACAGCACTTTGTTATATTTATAAAACACAGTGCCCACATTAAATGTGGTAAATAAGTCAACAGAAGATGGGAGAGTTGAACAGGTGCATTTTGGAAAGCACAAGACAGAGGGGATTTCATGACATTGAAATAATTCACATTTTCAGAAATTTCTAAAAATGATTCTTAAATTGAAAACAATTGGGGTTTCTGAGCTTATACTTCAGAAATTTCAGATCACACTTGTCTCAAATAAACTTTTTTGTCATTGACCCGTGTAAACAACAAAGGGAAAAACGAGAATAGGACACATTGGTTAACACCACTCTTATTATTACATTAAGATGCCATTATGAAAAAGAAATTGAATTTGATAAACTTATAAGAGTTTTTGAGGGCGTAACTAGAAGAGTAAATAAAAGGTTTGAACCACATTTAATACTCTAGATTTCCAAAAGGCACTCACTACTATAAGGACCATTGAAACTTGGTAAGTACAACAAACAATTATGAAGACAAATGCCATGTTGAATTTTATTGAAGAAGAATTAGTGTTACGCACATGAGAAAATTGTAACCAACCTTTGTGAGACCACTTTGGGAGCATGAGTAATCTTGAAAGAATGATATACTTGTGTTACCATCACTGTGTTATGTTGCACTAATTCCTGGGCTGAGAGGGCTGAATGACGAATGGCTGAGTAATGTGGGTCTATATTTTCAGAATTTAAAACAATGAGTGGTGATCTTTTTGATAGAGTCAGGATTCTGAAGGTCGTTGACAGTTTTCCCAGCATATGGATCTACAGCATAGATACCCAGTGTCAGGATAAAGGGTCAATCACTTAAGTCTGGAATGACAGAGGAATAATTTGTTTTTCACTACCTGGAAACATAGTGCAATCAAAATTTTCAAAATGGAACTGAAAAAGAATTTGAAGAGAAAAATTTTGTAGGATTATAGAGGAAGGGCAAGTGAATGCAAGGGACTGCTCACGTGGGGATCCAGCACAGAGATAATAGGTTGAAGGACCTCCTTATGCGCTGTAACCATACTATACTTCTTTGAAAATAATTTGTTCAACTAGAGGGTTATGATATTATGAGGGCTATGATTCTTTGATAATCTTTCTGCAACAGTTTGTGAATGATCTGCCCTTTCAGTATGTTCAAGGTTGTGTAAGGTGAGGCAAAAAAAAAATTAGTTTATGGGCAAACTCGAACTTAAAACCCTCTGAAGACAGAAGTTGCGCAAAATACATTGGATTAAATTCACTGAACTTTTGGGACTGCATGAGCCATGGCCTGCAAATGAGCCAGAGAAAGGCTGGATGGGACGGAGTGGGAAATATGCAAACCCCAGAGCCAGATGTCCGGAATGGGGGTTAATGTGCAGAAACTAAAGGAAGACCCCCATTCATGCCCCAGCTTAAACAAGGGAAGCCAGACTGCAGGAAACAAATAACTTCAACAACTTCAGATCCTCTGGAGCTTGCAGAGGTAAAAAGCCATACAATTTCATAGCCAGTGCCTAGGCATAGGAATACTGAACATGCCACGCCATTGTGCGACATGAAAACCTGTTCCACGAATGGATGTAAAGACATTCATACCACTCTTCAAGCCTGAACGGAAACCCATCCACGGGAAATACTGGACATTCCAAAACCATTTACCATAATGGAAAAACCGTTCACACCTCTTCCAGTGCTCAGGAAGCCCATTCAGTCCTGAGAGGAGAAACAATATCTCAACTGATTTGGTATGAGATAAGGGGGCCTGCAGCTGGGTACAAATGGAGACACTCAGCCCAGTATGGGCATGAAGGAAGAAGAGGAGAACGAGAAGGAAGAAAAAGAGAAAGACTGTGAGAAAGTGTAAGTGATACTAGCCCTGTGATACCAGCATTGCGATACTAACCATGCACACCGATTCCAACATGGTGTGTGATCTGACGTGGGCTCTGTGAGGAGAGTTTGAGAGTCTGAGTGAGAAGCAGGCCCCGTTCATGAAGGAAAGCAGCCCTCGCAACCACTGAACACCAGCAACTAACAACGAACCTCCACTCAACATACAGAGACAACCAAAGGTATCCAGAGACACAAGACTTCGACTAGGGCAACACCAGCAACATCCACCACCATCCAAGACAACACCCTCTCACAAGGGCTACCAGAAAAGAAAGAAAAGCCAAGGTACTCACCATACTAGTCCCACGCGTCTAACTGCTTCAGCAGACACCAGTAGACTGACTGTTTCTGGTACTTGTGGCCTTTCGCGGTGTCCCAGCTACGGCAATAGAGTACAAATAAGAACCAGTCAAAATCGTGTTTTCACACTGGGGTTGAGCCTAAGGTCATCGAAGGCCTCTAACTTAGCTTGGCTAGTCTTAGAAAGGGGAAGGTGGGGTTTGGGAGGGCTAACAGTGTAAGGCACACTTCAGGAAGGGAATTGGAATAGGACTCTGAATCAGCAGGTGCTCTCTTTCTCTCCCTGTCCTGTTGGCATAAGTAACAACCATGCATTGTATCTATTTATCTATTGCAACAAGTCTCAGCTGCAATGCTTAACTGGGGGTCAGTTAACTGGGAGGCCAGTCTCAGATAGAGATAGACAGGTTTTTAACATTTACTTTCTTGTTATCCGTAAATATATTCAACTTGTTTGTTGTTCAATAAAATCAGAGTTTTCTTTGCATCTGAAACATCTGCCTCTTGTGTTTTCCACCATTCACCACATTCTATGCATAAGCCCAGTGTCAGAACCAGGGAGCTGGTGAACAGTAAACCAGATAGCCCTCTGTATAGCTGAGACAGATAAACCTTTTTTCCCTCTCAGAAATAAGGGCCATGGCTAGAAGACAGTAAAATAGAGTTGAGGCAGAAGATGGGCCATGACTGTGGACCAAACATGTGTGAGGCTGGAATATTTAGCCCTGCTCCTATTTCTTATAGTCTTATGAATGATATTGATGTTTGTTTTGGTGGCAGGTATTATCCTGGTTCTTTTTGATTAATACTCTCAGATGACGGTAGAGTTAATTTCTTTCAACCCGCACAAGAATTCATCTTCTGCAAAAGAACCTAGAAATAACATCTTCTTCATTAAATTTACTACATTATGTTGTTTGGAATTTGACAGTAGGGCCTGGTTCAGGAATATAAATGTTGCATTAGACATAATAATTGCTTAACATGTGCCCATGGCATTCCTCCAACTAATATCTGAATAGAGACATAAACGTCTCAATAAAACAATGGAGATAAGAATTGCCTACTATTATTAGCAAGAATAATTTGAACTCTACAATTTTTATTCACTCTCAATACACAACATCTGGAATACATGCAAAATTTCAATTCATCTGAAGATTTAACTTCTTTTATGCAAAAAAAGCCTTTGAACATACAGTCATTTTTATATTTATTGAGAGATAAAGTGTTTTCATGAGTTTCAGAAATTAATTTCCCTGTTCCTGATCCTATTGTTCACCAGGGCAGATAGCAGCAGTGGAAGGGTATTTCTTTGACTGGAGATCTGTGAACAGTGATGTTTTACGGGGATCAATGCTAAGACCTCTGTTATTTGTAAAATATATCAATGATTGGGAGAAAAATGTAGGTGGTCTGATTGCTAAGTTTGTGGACAACACTTTGATTTGAGAAGCTGTGGATAGTGAGGAGGACTGCCAGAGGATATCGCAGGATATAGGTAGCTGGAGGTTTGGGTGGAGAATTGACAGATGAAATTTAGTCCAGACAAATGTGAGGTGATGCATTTTGAAAGGTCTAATACAGGAAAGAAGTACACAGTGAATGGCAGAATTCTCGTGGCTCAGTGGTTAGCACTGCTGCCTCATAGCACCTGGGACCTGGGTTCAATTCCACCCTCAGGCAACTGTCTGTGTGGAGTTTGCACATTCTCCCCGTGTCTGTGTGGGGTTTCCTCTGGGTGCTCCGGTTTCCTCCCACAGTCCAAAGATGTGCAGGTTGGGTGGATTGGCCATGCTAAATTGCCCGTAGTTGTCAGGAATGCGTAGATTAGGTGGGTTATAGGGGGGTGGGTCTGGGTGGGATTCTCTGAGGGTCACTGTGGGCTTGTTGGGCCAAAGGGTTCATTTCCACACTGTAGGGATTCTATGATCTATGATTAATATAGAGAGGGATCTAGATGTACCACAAAGTGGTACCACAAGTGGAGAAAGTGGTCAAGAAGACATATGGCATGATAGCTTTCATTGATCTGGGCATCGAGTATAAAAATTTGTTTGTCATGTTGCAGCTGTACAGAACCTTAGTAAGGCCACATTTGGAATATTGCATCACTACATTACCAGAAGGATATAGAGGCTTTGGTGAGGGTATAGAAATGATTTACCAAAAAGTTGTCTGGTTGGAGGATACTGGCGATGAAGAGAGATTGGACAAACAAGGTTTGTTTTCACTTGAATGCCAGAGTCTGAGGGGCAGCCTCATAGAATTTTACAAACTTATGAGAGACAGAGAGAAAATGCATAGTCAGAGGGTAGCAATATCATTTACTAGGGGAAGTAGGTTCAAGGTAATCACTGAAAAATTTAAAGGAAACTCCCAGGCCATAACCACTCCAAGATGATTTGACTGTGCCCAATCCCCTGAACTGAGATAGGGCAATGCTCTTAACTGATGGTACTGGGAGCCCCAGACCAACAGCAGCCTTTTGAATTGACTGAGGAATAGTCCACTTCAAAGACATGGCCGTTTAGTTGAAGCACATGCAGTGTGTTTACTGTGCATACGTTATAACTGTGACATTGAAATATCATGTAGCTGATCAGTAACATGTCCACTCCCTTGAATGATGACTGCTGACAAGCATGACAAACAGCCTGACTTTGTTTCTGCACTGAACAGCATTGCAAGACTGAAATGCTATATGCGTTTAAGGTGCCGCTAAAGGGGCAAAGTGGCAGAAGGCAAGGCATGTGAATGCAAGGCAACGATTCTGTAAGCGTCCAACTAGTGAACACTAAAAGTTCACGTGGGTAGCCCTGAGTTGCATCCTGATTGCGTTTATGACCTCAGTGCCTATTGCAGTGTGCAAAGCATCCCTGCAGCAGCATTGCAATGAAAGATGCCGGCACAACTCAAAGTGCTGCATTAAATTTCATAAATGCCCTGTAAGTGGATTGGAGATATGTCATGATGATGCAATGGAGCAGGTACGTATGACATGCCAATGCTCATGGATGTGGGTACATTTGGTTGTAGTCCATTGAGTGTACCATAAATTGTCGGGCCAGGTATCCAAGTTGGAGATCCAGAGGAGCAAGTGGCAAGTTGGAGTCATCAGGTATCCACTTTGGTTTTTTATTGAGAATTTCTAGGTTCGTGGTTGATTGGAAAACTGCATATTAATGAAGGAAGTTTAAGTAACAGTGCAGCTCTTAACGAGTGATAACGCATGTTAATTTGCTTCTTGCTGATTGCTGGCAAGAGTCCTGCTTGATGTGCAACACTTGGTTGGAAAATGAGACTTTCAGGTCCTGATGTTGAGGAGGTCTTCACTGAACTTCTCAACCAATTTTCCCAAATTTCTTACCTGGCTCATGTTGTTGAGGGACTGGCAGGATTCTGCTGTGAGTGACTGTAAGCTACCTTTGTCCAAAATGTTATGGGTGATCAAGAGGAGGATTGGATTGATGGATTTAAGAGGAAACTTGTAAGATACTTGTAAGTTTTTTTCCGCATGCTTAGACACTGAAAATAAAGAATAATTTAATCATGTTGTCAGTCTTAGTTTTAGTTAAATCTATTTAAAGATCCAAATGAGAATAGCTTTACAGCAAAAAATGTGGAGAGATTTTGAGGGACTGATCTTGACTGAAAATAATTATGCTGCTCCTTTCAGATACAAAGTTAATTCAGTAATTATCTTTATGCTGTTAATACAACACAATAGCAAGATAATTTGAGTGACATTTTATATAAGCTTTACTTATTAGTCTTAATAGAACTGCCATCTGTGGCAGAAAACTGAAATGTAATTGAAGGTTAGTACAGTTTATGCTTAATAAATATAACAGCAGATGCAAGATAGCACTAAATTTATCCTGTATCTTTACAACTGGGTCTGATTCTGTCTCCATAAAATTAAGGAATTATATATTCCTGATTTTTGAGAATCTATTTATGACTTGTTTTTAGTGAAGTGAAATTAGGGACTTATTCATGTAGGTGTAGGAGTAGGCCATTCAAGCTCATTAAGCCTGCTCCAACATTCAATGAGATCCTGAAGATTATAAACCTCAGTGCCACTTTCTCACACAGTTTCCATTTTCTGTAATGCCATTAATCTCCAGTAATCAAGTTCCGTCTTGAACATGCTCCATGACAGAGTTCCTCAGCCCTCTGGGATAGAAAATTCCAAAGATCCACCACACTATGAATGGAGAAATTCCTCCTTGCCTCAATCTTAACTAGCCTAGCCCTTGCTTTGAGATTATAATCTTTGGTTTCACATTAATGTGAAAGGACAAACAACTTATTTATATCCACTCTGTTGCACTCCAATAATTCTGTCATCCCTCATTCTTTGAAACTTGAGGAAATACAGACCCAGTGTGCCCAAATTCTCTTCATCAGACAATCCTACCATCCTAGGGATTAATCTGGTGAACCTTGTTGCAGTCCCTCTATGCCAAGTATACCTCTTTATGTGAGGGAAGCCCAGGCTGTATACAATACTCCAGGTGAGTTCTCATCAAGTTTCCATACAACTGCTGCAAGACATTTTTTATTACTGTATTCAAATCCTTTTGCTAGCTGTGCCAACTGGCTAACGTTTCATGCCTCAAGGATGTCCAGGTTCTTTTGGACTCCCACACTTTTCAATCTTTCATAAACTAAACAATATGTATCTTCCTTTTTTTTGACTGAAGTGAATAACTATGCCCTTTTTCACATTATATTCAATCTGCCATGTTCTAATCCACTCACTTAGCCTGTCAAAGTACTCTTGAAACCTCTTTGCACCTCCTCACAATGTTTCCATCCAGCTTGATGTCATCAGCAAATCTGGAAACATTACAATTAGTCCCCACATTCAAATCATTCATTTAGACTGTGAATGGCAATTGATCCAACACTGATTCTTCTGACCCCACTAGTAACACCTGCCACCCTGAGAATGATCTGTTTATTCCTGCACTCTGCTTTATGGTTGTTAACCAATTTTGAGTGTGTACTAGTATATTTCTCACGTTCAATTGTTGACTGGGGATGCTCAAGCATAAAGGCAGTAGCTGTGAACTGAAGTTACCTGAACCCTAGCTGCTGGCTTAAGTCAGTTTGAACTGGTTAAATTCCAAGGAACGACATAAAGAGGAAATCTTTATTTGCTGGAAGAGTAATGAGGTAATCTTAAAAGTGTCCTTGCACTGAGTCTGTAGTGTGAAGACTCCAGTGCTCAAATGAGCCAGGAAGCAACAAGAACAAGACACCGTCATTGGACAAGTTAAAGAAAAGGGATAAAAATGAAGGATTTTGGTGTGCCATCAGTAAAGAATCTAGACAGCAACCTTCACAAAGTTGTGGATCCCGCACTTGGGTGTGTGGAGACGACCCTAGGACCGGGGACAAAACATCTGACCAGTGTGAACTTCTATTCTTGGGCATTAGCTTTCATTTTTGTTGACTGTTCCGGAAATCTCAAGCTCAGTGGTATATGTGCTTGGATTTTAGCCCTGTATGAATTGTATGCCTGCTGTTAACCTTTTTCAATCAACTGGTGTAAAGTATATTTTTGTTTTAACTAATAAAGTCAGTGGTCAGTTGAAATTGACTTGTCTCTCATCCTCTCCCTGCTGAGCCAATAATTGTTGTCCAGGGGGGTAACCAGACAATACCGTGCACTCTGATTCTATGCACTAACCTCCTGTGTGGGACCTTATTCAAAGCCTCTGAAAGTCAAATCCATTAGATCCACTATCCACTCCTTTATAAATATTACTTGTAGCATCCTCAAAAAATTCCTACTAGTTTGTCAAATTAAATATCTGCTTAATATACCCATAGCCACTCTGCCAAATTGTACCATTATTTTCTAAATGTCCAGTTGTCACATCTTTTATCATAGATCTTTCCTACTATTAATGTCATTCAGGTCTTCTGTTCTCCATTTTCCTCTTCCTCCTTTTTTGAATTGAAAGGTTAATTTGCTATTTTCTAGTCTGCATGTACCTTTTCAAGATCTATAGAATTTTAATTGATAATCACCAGTGTATCCATTATGTCTGTAGCTACATGCTACAATGCTTTGTGATGAAGGTCATCTGGTCCAAAGAATTAATCAAATTTCAATCCAGTTAACTTTTCAAGTACTACCTCTTTATTAATACAGATTTCTGTGAGTTTCTCTTTCACAAATCTCTTGGTTACCTGGTTTCTGGGATATTTCTGTACCCTATATCTGGCAGATAAGTAAATAAATGCCTAACCTATTCAACCGTGGCAATTAAAGGACTAAAGAGTCACTGCAAGATTTAAAATCACAAACCTTGTGCTGAAAATTAAGAAAGAGCCAATTGAATTGCTGGATTGCCCTGATTTTAAAATGCAAGTTAGAAGTAATATTTTAACAGTTGAGAATTGTGGCATATGATAGAACAACTTTGATTACTGATTACATTTCTGAAGTTTAGCATGGCCAAAAGAAACAATTTTTGCTCTATACCCATAGCAATAATAGGGTGGATGTTTGTTTCAAATTTCCCAAGTTACTTAACTGCCTGGAGTCCACTGACAGCAGACAGAAAGAACACCTGCCAAACCCAGGGGGCCCCTATTAGTAAATGCGTGTTGTTTTCCAATGACATCAGTAGAATCTGTCTGTGATTTGTGCTAGCTAGCCTTAATAATTCAAGTGACACTATGTTCTTCTGCAAAGATTTCAGAACTTGTACTGCTTCATCATTATGAACTAGGATGAATTTTGTTAGGTCTCCTTCTTCTAGAGCAAAGTGTTATCCTTCTAAGCCATTTGTGAGATGGATGTTTGCCTGTTGAGGTGCAACAGGTCAGTGTTGGACTGTGTGCTCCTATCTGAGCTCCCATTTTATGCTTTCAGACTCTAGAACAAGCTGTCTGAAATCTCACCCCACCCCCGCATTAGTCTTAGTGAACATTAGATATTTAAAGAGGCACGTCTTTATGGTACCGTCTTAACTTAGTATATTCTCTCTTCCTGTCAAAAGCAGATTTTCTGATTGTATAGAAATACCCACCTACACATATGAGACAACTACCTCCACCCACTTCTACTGCAAAGATTGCTCCTCAAGGAACAAAAACCTGTTCTAATCTAAGGCCAGAGCTATGAAAAACTGACATTTAGTGACAAAACATCAAGGCTTCGTCGGAGGCTCACTGATGATGTTACCTAGTATGGTGACGAAACGTCTGAAAACTAACCTTCCAGCTCAGCGAGCAAACTCACACCCAAACATCATCCATTGCATCATTCATTTAAAAATTATAGCCTTTAGGTCTTGGGTTTGGGGAGTGGGGAGAGGGTGGTCTGTGTTTAAACAATGTTTTAAATTTTCCTAATGGTCATTTAGATCGAAGATTAGTTAATTCAGCACAGATCAGGAATGGGAAAGATTTTGTAAACCATACATAATCAGAAAGCTGTCTGCTGGCTCAGCCGAAAAGTAGGTTTAATGTTATGCTGTAAAAAGAACTTATTTTCTATCAATTCCCCAGATTATTTCTCTGCCAGTTTACATTTCATTAATATCTACTAACATTATCATTTTGATCACATATTGTTTGAGTCTATTGAGCCCATTTGTATTTTGTTACAAATTATTTCTTTGGAAATTTGTTTCCATTTCTTTCTTCAGTATAGGGAAAATGTGGGTTAACTGACAAGAACAGAGAATGTAATGGGTCATGTAAATCACTATTAGATTGGTACTATGTTGCCCTATAACAGAATGCTGAACATCTAAGACAGTAATGATATGCCTGTTTGACAATTCCCCAGTTGAATAATGCAATCAAAGCTGTAGCAGTCATAGCTGAATAAGCCGTTAACGAGACAGAAATTAAAATGATCACCACCTCTTTTGCTTGGTTCCACATGATATGTTCTGAGATGACAAACCACTAACAAGCCATCTGTGTGCCAACTTGCTGAGCAGTTTCCTTTTGGATGGAGTAGAACATTACAATCTGTTTATGAAGGAAAGTAATTCAGCTTGGGATACAAGATCCTGATAGGAATGCAGATTAATGTGTTTGACATTTACTTTCTTTACTTTGGATAATTAATAGAGGATAGCAGGCAAATATTGACAGTCACTTCAAGTTGCAATGACTACTGGCACAGAGCAAGGCCCCACAAAATTTATCAAGCAAATTTTTTTTGATTTTGATTGCGGTTTCTAGCACATGTAGAGGTGGCAATGCTGTGCATTGTAAATTGTTTCTCAGAGATAGAAAGTGCCTTTGGCTTTAACAATGTCCTAAAGAAAATAGATTTGCTGTACAGACATGACCCCAAAGGATTTATAATCCACCATAGACATTTCGAAAAGCTATCAAGTCGAACCATTTATCTATCAAGGCAAAATTATTTCAAATGATGCCACTGTCAACAGTGACTTAGATGATTGACTGTCCAAGGTCAATCGCTTGATAACTGCTTCTTGAAGCATATCTGGCAGAACCAATCCTTTACAATTTTCAACCACATTTCAAGTATATCAATGTATTATCGTCACCAGCCTCTTATTTTTAAGTCAAAATCATGAATTGTGTGCAGAGAAATAAAATGCCTGCTTCAGCACTTCGTCAATACTGTCTTTTATACGTTATAAGCGTGAAGGGGAAAAAGCTTGAGAAAGGTGTTGGGACAGGCCTTCATGACTCTGTAGCAAGCTTGCAATCATTTTACAAAGCTGAACTTTGCCAAGTATAAATACCCTAGTGTGGGTGGAGTTAGACAGTATGGACTGGAAAGCTGACATGAGCATATAGACATGAACACACAAAGATGTCAGCTTAGTCTTTACCTAATAAGCCAGAGCTGCCCTATCTATGGTTACCGTGTAAAGTGGAATTTAGCATTAATAATATCATAAATACTTTGAAGTGTAAGCTTGAATACATCTTTGAAATGTAAACCTCTTGACTTTTCCTTTTCCTTGACCAATTTGTCTTTAATTCAAACTCATCGTGTGGCATCTCAGAAGAGATTCAGTCAGGAAAACATGAAATTCGAAAAAAAAATCCTGTTAGTGGGTGATTAATTTTGGAACTTCACAATGTCTTTTAACAATTAACACTTTTCACTGTCCAAAATAAATGTGTAAGACTATTTTACTCAGTCCACCTCATAAATATGGAGGATTGTTTTTCACATTTGTTACATATGCTGTATTTATTTTTAACTATTACCCGCTGGGTAATCCTCTGTATTAGTTTAATTTCTATGTTTGAAGCAATAAATAAGTCTACAATTTGTTTTAAAAAGTGAAACAGCTGCCACAGTGAAACAAATCTCCCAGCAGGAGGCATCCAAAAAGCAGTCAATCATTTAAAAGCAACTAATCCAAGTAACAACAGACATAGATGCAGCAGTGTTAGTATCTGGTTTAATTAGGGATCCACAATAAATAAGCAAAAGCTGAGACAATGAGCTAATTACATTCCTATCCTGGGAGAATGGATATCACGATATGACCATTCACTGTACATGCCTCATCAGTCAATTAGAAAATAAGAATGCACTACTTGGTCCAATCTGATTCCAGGGGTCCCATTGATGGTGTTTAGAAGGAAATTGGAGTGGGGTGGGTGAAGAGAAATCTGATTGAAACTTACAGGATACTGAGAGACCTGGATAGAGTGAACATGTTGAAGATGTTTCTACCAGTAGGAGTGACTTTTACCTGAGGGCACAGCCTCAGGGTGAAACGACGACCCTATAGAACTGAGATGAGGAGGCATCTGTGGAACTCATTGCTGCAGAAGGCTGTGGAGGCCAAATCATTCAGTACATTTAAGACAGAGATAGATAGGTTTTTGATGTGCAAGGTGATCAAAGGTGACGGAGAGAAGGAGAATGAGAAACATACTGACCATAATTGGTTGGCAAAGCAGCTAAAATGGGCTGAATGTTCTAATCCTGCTCCTAGATGTTATGGTTTCACTGTCTTATGATCAGGCTGGAGGAACTGGAAAGGGTTACGAAGACTTGCTATCACAGTGCTACAGTGTGCAGAAAGAGAAAGAAGACTGAAAAAGAATTTTGCAAGTGACACGACCCACTGATACAGGACTGGTATTCTATTAGTGAATCTATTGAGTTGACTGCCTTGTTAAGCATAATTTCTGTTGTTTTGTTAAATTAATAAATTGGTGAACTTTTTAAACACACTTGTACTCAGACTGTTTTTGGATTTGGTTGGATTTAGAGTCTTACAATTGACATTAGTGGATGTGGATTTTAGAATTCTATGTGGTTTTTTGAGAATGTAGCACATTAGTGGATGGGGCTTTGTTTTAATGTCTCATCTGAGGGATGGCAGCTTTGTGGAGGTAGTAGGAACAGTCTATATTTTCAAGACTGGATGGTAAATAACGTGGAAGGGAACCTGCAGGTAGTAGTGTTCCCATGTGTCTGTGGCCCTTGTCCTTCTAGATGACAGTAGTTGACGGGATGAAAAGTGCTGTCTAAGGAAACTTGAATTTCTGTAGTGCATCCTGTGGACAGCACACAATGCTACTACTGTGCTATGTGGTGGAGGACTGACTGGCATCACATCCATGAACAATCAAGGGGGCTGCTTCAGGCTGGATGGTGTCAAGCTTCGTGAACGTTTTTTACAGCTGCACTCATGCACACAAGAGAAGAGTATTCCATTACACTCTTGATGGGTGACTTCAAAATGGTGGATGGGTTTTGGAACGTCAGTAGATGGGGTGTCACTCCTAGGTTCCTAGCCTGTGACTTGCTCTTGTAGCCACAATACTTATATAGTTAGCCCAGTTCAATTCCTGATCAATGATCACCCCCAGGATGTTGACAAGGGGGATTCAGTGATAGTGATTCTATTGAATTTCAAGGGACAATAGCTAGATTCTCTCTTGTTGGAAATGATCATTGACTGATACTTGTGTGACATGACTGTTACATGTCAGTTGTCAGTCCGAGCATGTTGCATTTAAACATGGACTGCTCAACGTCTATTAAGTTGAAAATAGTGCTGAACATTGTGCAAACATCAGTGAACATCCCTGCTTCTAACTATATGATGGAGGGAAGATCATTGAAACAGCTGGGGTTGGGCTTAGGACAGTAACTCAAAGAACTCTTGTGGCCGTTTCTCATTGTTTCCAGTTTTGCTAGGGCCCCCTGATGCCACACTTGATTGAATGCAGTCTTGATGTCAAGAGGATCACTCTTACTTTACCTCTGGAGTTCAGCTCTTTTTTGGCCATGTTTGAACTGATGCTGTAATGAAGTCAGGGCATGAGTAGATCTAATGGAATTCAAACTGGGTCTCAGTGAGCAGGTTATTGCTGAGAAAGTGCTGCTTGCAAGCACTGTTGATGACACCTTCCCTCACTTTACTGAATATTCAAGGATAGAATGATTGGGACAGTAATTGGCTGCTTTGGATTTTTCTGCATTTTGTATATAGGGCGCACTTGGGCAATTTTCCACATGGTAAGGGAGATATCTTACTGTAGTTGTTCTGGAAGAGCTTGGCAAGTTATATGGCAAGTTTTGCAGGTCTTCAGTACTATTGTTGAAATGTTGTCAGGGCTCATAGCCTTTTCAGTGTTCAATACCTCCAATGATTTCTTGATATCACATGAGTTGAATTGAATTGGCTGGAGCCTGATAGCTGTGATTTTAGGAAAATGCTAAGATGGGGCACCCATTTTGCACTATTGGCTGGAGATTGTTGTGAAAGCTTTATCCTTATTTTTTGCATTGATGTGCTGGACTGCTCCATAATTGAGGATGGGATATTTATGAAGCTTCCTCCTTCTGTGGATTGTTTAACTGCCCACCGCCAGTCCTGGTTGTGGAAGGACTGCAGACCTTATTTCTTGTCCATTGGTTGAGGGATCACTTATTTCTGTCCATCACTTTCTGCTTATACTGCTTGTTGTGCAAGTACTCCTGTTCAGCGGCTTCATATGGTTGACACTTTAGTTTCAGGTATGCCTGGCGCTGCTCCTGGTATGCCTTCCTACACTCTTTATCAAACCAAGGATGATCCTCTGATTTGATATAGTGGATGGTGCTGGGATATGAGGTTACATTTTGAGTTGGTGTATAATTGGGCTGCTGTTGATGGCCCACATCACTTCATGGATGCCCAGTTTTGATGTCTATCCCATTTAGCATATTTATAATGTCAAATATGGCTTTGTCTCCTCAAGGACTTTGTGGTGTTCACTGTTACCAATAATGTCATGAACAGGTGCATCTGCAGCGGGCAGCTTTGGTAGGGTTGACATCAAGTATGTTTTTCCCTCTTGTTCGTTCCCTCACCAGCTGCCACAGACCCTGTTTAGCAACTCTGTCCTTTAAGACTTGCCCAGCTTGGTCAGTGATGGTACTTCAAGACAGTTTTGTTGGCTGATGTTGAAGACCCACACCCAGATTGCATTCTGTACCCTTTCCACCTTCAGTGCTCCTTCTGAGTGCTTTTCAACATCGAGGCATATTGAGTCACCAGTTGAGGGGTTGAGGTTAGTAGATGTTAATTAGCAGGAGGTTTTCTTACCAACATTTGATGTCATAGTGTGAGACTTCATGGGGTCTAAAGTCAATGTTGAGGTTCTCAGGACAATTCCCTTCCAACTGTACAGCACTGTGCCATTACCTTTGTTGGGCCTGTCCTGCTGGTAGGTCAGGACATACCCGTAGATAGTGAAGGCGTTTTCTGAGTGCGGGTCAAAAGTACAGAGTTAACTAAATGAATATGTTCTCACTCCCTGGACATACCAAGAAATGTTTATTCTTTCCAAACAAGAAATCTGTCAACTATGAAATGTTAAATGAATAATTGAACTTTCATGCTTTACATAATTTGAAACCTCACTATACCCATTGAACATTAAATGCCTATATATTAAACTTTGAAATTGCAATCTGTGCAGTTTACGAGCATAAGTTGTGGTTGGAAAGTTACAACCATAAAATTTTCTATTAAATAAAAATTTTCATTTTTTGCTCTGCAGAGTCTATTATTCTTGACTGTCTACTTTGTGCCCAATTCATCAATGTTAACTTTAATGTGCCATTGGTTTCAACTGATTTTCAGCAGAAATGCTATGTTTTAAATTTTGATTAGTTCTATAAGAGGAATGTGATTTTTCAGGAAAAAAAGTTTCACAAATATCTATATTCTAAATGCCTCTTGCAAAGTTCCTGGGATCACAAATTAATTGTGCAACAGCAGCTTATATTTGGAAAGCACATTTTACATGGTCAAATACTTGGAGGTTCTTCACAGGAATATTACGAAATAAAATTTGATACCAGTAAAAATAAGCACATAGTAGTAAATGTGACCAATAGCTTGTTCACAGAGCTAAGTTGGAAGAACCACAAAGGAAGAGAGGGAGGGAAATTGTGAAAGGGGACATATTTCAGATATTGCAGTCTGAATATTTGAAGGGAGAAACATCAAGGTGGGGCTTTGATAAATTGCTGATAAACACATTAGGACAGGAAAATCAGCTCGACTTTGTTGGCCACAAGAAAGAATTTTAATTTATTTTGGCACGCCAGCATACGAATTGTCCATCAAAATCTACTGCAAGTCAATATTAAGGAGTCAATTATATGGTCTTGAGTGATTGGGAAATTTTATAATTTGCTAACGCTGAGATAAATAAGATATAACATCAAATACTTGCACAAACAACAACATAAAATTTCACAAATTAAAGCACTTTAAAAATTTAAGAGGAGACTTTCCATTATAATAGGAAGATAAGGAATATGCAGGTTTAAAAATTTTAGAGTCATTGAGTTGCTAGAATTGAATCTGAGACCCCAGTTGTTGAGTTGATGTGATCCATCCTCAGCAGGATACTATGAGTTTAGGAAGTGTCAATTGCTCTTTTTTTTAATGAAGCAAGGTTAAAAAAGAAGTGATGAGAAGTCTGCTCAAATCAACTGAGTAAACAGCTGATGAGGCCTTGGGTTTTTTTTTTAAAAAGTTGAAACAATATAAATAGCCTGAATGGGTGTGGTCAAATTCCCACAAAAACAAGATTTTTACTTTTGGCTTTCTGCAGTTATCGTTGTCTTGAAGCTGGATGTAAAGCCTTTTATTCCTTTCTCTGTTATAGCTAAAATCTGGGGCTTTCTTCCTGCTGCTAGAGCAGCATGTGAGGCAATGTATTTTACAGAATTTGCCTTTGCCATGGGTGTGTTTATGGGATGGTCCTATATTGGATCAGTTAATCAGTAAATGTTAATGTATCTATTATTTTGTTAAGCATTTTGATAGAGTTACAGTTAAGCCAATTCTTTTCTTCTTATTTTGTCTGTATTTTAACTGTAGTATGAAAATAACATGTGTTTTACTTAACATTGAGTTGTTTGACCAATCAAACTGCATCTGGAATGCAATGCCATACACTTAGCTTTAAAATAAGAAAATGTTAGGATCTAGGCTACATTCTTAATATATTTGAGGGTGTTTGGTTTGATACATAACAAGTAAAATTTGTAAAATCCTTGTGTTCTTGACGAATGTATGTTTATCCAATTAGATTTTTCACCAGCATTGGTTTTCTAAATTTAGAGAAAGAAATAGAGAGAGGTATAAGATTTCCAAATCAATTTTCCCTTTCTCCTCTACCTAGAAGCTTTTCCCTGAAAAACAGTTAACTTGCATATTCCCGCGTCTAGCACCATTGCTTTTTCAAACTGGATTATCTGCTTGGGGCATTCAAATATAGGTTTGTGGGAAAGGATGGGTCATATTTAGAAGGTAGCAATATTCTCAATAATTTTGAAGACGAAAGTGAGATTGGAGATGAGGCAACTGTATGTAAAGAGAAATGTCAACAGCAAGTTTTTGTTCAGGAAAGGACTGTTGACAGTGTATTTAAAAGCAGAGAAAACAATGTTTAAAGAGAAGGAACTATTAAAAGCATCAGTTAATGTGGGGTCATGAAGAGAAGTGATGCAGTTAGATATTTGGTGGGAATAGGGTTGTAGGAGCAGGTGGTGAGTCTTCTGAGTAAGATTGAATCTGAGGAGGTGGCAGAGAGAGAAAGGAAAGCCAATGAAGTATGTAATTTTCTTTGACGAGTTAGTTCTGAGGCCGAAAGTAAAAATAGGATCATTTGCCTTGTTCTAAAACTTTGAGAATTGATCTCTCGCACCTTATTTACATTTTTAGTCATTAATCAAAACTGAAATTCTTTTAAATTTTGGCATTTTAATTCAGTTTTTACACTAGGTTACATTAATAAATATTTAATTGGCACAGATTGGATTTTAGCTGATTTCATGCCAAAGAAGCCTTCAAATGCATGGGCTGGAATGAATAAAATGCTGCACCATTTCAGGATTGAGCACCAATGACTAGTGTTCAGGAGATTCATGTAGAAGGAATCATTGTCAGTACACTGAAAAGGTTAATTATTACACATGAAATATTCTTCAATGTAACTATTGGGAAGGCAATGCTTGGGCTTCAAGCTTCCCACTTTTATTTCATTGAGAATGATCTCAATGGCTTGAATTTTGTGGTCAATGCACTGTCAACCATTTCTTGATATCAGAGGGAATTGAATTAGCTGAAGTCTGGCATCTGTGATACTGGCGACCTCTGGAGGAGAGCAAAAGAAATCATCTATTTGGCAATTCTGGCTGAAGATTGTTACGAATGCTTCAGCCTTATTGTTTCACAGTTGAGCTGGTCTCCTCCATTATTGACAAAGGTGATATTTGTAGAGCCTCCTCATCCAGTGAGTTTTTGATTGTCCACCACCATTAATGATTCGTTGTGGTGGGACTGCAAAACTTCATCTGATCCATTGTTTATGAGATTGCTCTGCTTTGTCTATTAGTTGCTGCTTGTGTCATTTAGCATGAAAGTAGTTCTGTTTTGTAGCTTAATGTGGTTGATGCCTCAATTTTAGGTATGCCTGGTACTGCTCATGGAATGACTTCCTGCACTTTTCATTGAACCGGACTTGAGCCCCTGGCTTGACAGTAATGGTAAACTGGGGCTATGCCAGGCTATGAGGTTGCAGATTGTGTTGGAGTGTGATTCTGCAGAAATATATCAATTGACACACGCGAAATAATTATGGGTGGAAGGAAAAGCTGGGAAGTCAGTTCAAAGGTATCTACTCATTCGGCTAGCTGAGATGATACTTTTGGCTTGTCAGGGTGGGCTGTTCAGTGATTTGTCTCTTCTGCAAATACTTTCACTTGACTGGGACAAAGCAAGTGTTTCTCAACCTATAAAAGCTCTCCCCTATTGGCTAAAAGAACAGAAAGTGCTGAGATATTGCTTGCTTGCATTTTGGAAGTGGCCTTTGCAGTCACTGTGGGTGTGAAGGGCATCATGGAAGAACGTTGTGTGAAGGAACGGTTAGCCCCAAACATTACATTACGATAATGTTACCATCCCTCCTTCTTCCTCTAACCAAAAAAAAATGGGGAGGCAAGGTTCAGAAGACAGGAGAGAGAATATTGTCGGAAGATGTTCAGCAGTGAGAGTTCCAGCCGGGAAGGAGCGTGAGCCTAAACAGCTTCTGGAAACTGTTGCTGGTGAGTAGCAGGTAAGTTTTGAGAATTTTTTATTGGAGCAGAGAGCACCAGCAGCTTCAATTTAGTATTAAAAGTATTTGACATTGTAAAGATTAATTAAGTTAAAGGGGTAAGACATGGCAGGAGTTCTCCATTACATTGTCTGCTCTTCTTGCTCGATGTAGGAAGCCCGGCACATTTCCAGTGCCAGGGACCAGCATGTGTGCAAGAAGTGTTTCCAGCTGCAGCTCCTGGAAACCCAAGTTTTGGAGTTGGAGTGATGCCTGAGGATACTGTGGGGCATTTGCAAGATGGAGAGAGTCATATATAGCATGTGTAGAGTAGTGATCACACTGCAAATTCAGACTCCAGGGATAGTTAAAATGTAGGACCCCAAAGGTAGTTAACTCAGGATCACTACCAGTACCACAAGTTAGTCAGAATGGAAACAGCAGGATATATAGGGTGAACGTATGGCTGGAAAAATGGTGTGAAAGGGAGGATTTCAGATTTGTGGGGCATTGGGATCCGTTCTGGAGAAGGTGGGACTTATCCAAACTTGATGGGTTACATCTGGGCTGGACTGGGACTGATGTCCTTGTGTGCGGGGGTACTTGGTAGGGTTGTTGAGGAGGGTTTAAAATAGTGTGACGGGGGATGGGAGCTAGAAGAGTAGGGCAGTAGATGCAGAAATTGAGAGAGAGGTAAGAACCAAGACAAATGTGACTAAAAACAAGAACAGGTAGGGAAACACTGCTCAAAAGAGCAGGAGAAGTGGTCTGAAATGCTTGTGTTTCGATGTGAGAAGAATAATAGGCAAGGTAGATGAACTTAGAACTTTGTTAGTATTTGGAAATACGGCATCATTCGATTCCAGAGACTTGGCTGAAAGAGGGATAGGACTGATAGCTGAATGTCCCAGGATTTAGATTTTTCAGGTGTGATAGAAAGGGAGGTAAAAGGGGTTGTGGGAGGGGGTTGCATTACTGGTTAGGGAGTATCTCACAGCTGTACTGAGGATACATTAGAGGGCTCATACAGCAAGGCATTGTGAGTAGAACTCAGGAATATGAAAGGTGAAATCACAATGCTGGGGGTATCCTACAGACCTCCCTAGAGCCAGTGTGAGATAGATGGGAGAATATGTAGACTGATTTTGGAAAGATGAGAAAACAATATCAGACTTTTGGGAGTTTTTAAAACGGCAGTTGATAGAATTCAGAAGCGGCACGTTCCTGTGAGAATGTGCATAGGTACGGGCAAGTTACACGAACCTTGAATGACCAGGGATGTTATAACCTTGGTCAGCAGGAAAAAGGAAACATACGGAAGGTCTAGGAGGATGAGAACTGACAAAGCCCTTGAAGTATATCAGGAATGTAGTAAAGCATTTAAATGAGGGCTAGAAGTGGTTCATGAAAAGTTGTTAGCAAACTGAATAAAGGAGAATCCCAAGGTCTTTTGACCATATATTAAAAACAGAGTGTAGTCAGGGAACAGGTTGGCCCACTCAGGGACAAAGGAGGGGATCTATGTGTGGAGCCTGAAGAGGTAGGTGAGGCCCTAAATGAATACTTTGTATCAGTATTCACCAAAGAGAAGGAATTATTGAGGATGATCTCAGGGAAGGGAGTTTCAAATTTCTAAGCCAAGTTGCTATTAAAAAGGAAGAGATGTTGAGCATCTTAAAAAGTATTAAGGTGGATAAGGTTCTGGGTCCTGATGGGATCTATCCTAGAATATTCAGGGAGGCAACAGAACAAATTGCTAGAGCATTTACAAATATCGTTGCATCCTCTTTGGCCACAGGTGAGGTTCCAGAGGACTGGGGAATAGCCAATGTTGTCCCATTGTTTAAGAAGGGTAGCTGGGATAATCCAGGAAATTACAGGCCTGTCAGCCTCATGTTGGTGGAAGGGAAATAATTGGAAAAGATTCTCAGAGACAAGATCTATATGCATTTAGAAGCAAATGGATTTATTCATGATAGGCAGCAAAGTTTTGTACAGGGGAGGTTGTGCCTCACTAACTTGATCAAGTTTTTTGAGGAGATGACGAAGATGATTGATGAGGGAAAAGCCTTTGACATTGTCTACATGGACTTCAGTAAAAGTTTTGACAAGGTCTCATGGCAGACTGGTACAAAAGGTGAAGTCACATGGTATGAGGGGTGAGCTGGCAAGGTGGTTACAGAACTGGCTTAGTCACAGGAGACAGAAGGTAGTGGTGGAAGGATGCATTTTGGAACGGAGCGCTGTGACTAGTGGTGTTCCACAGGGATCAGTGCTGGGACATCTGTTTGTGGTGGATTTGGAGGAAAACATGGCTGGTCTAGTTAGTAAGTTTGTGGACAGTACAAGGATTGGTGGAGTTGCTGACTGTGAGAAGGATTGTCGGAGGATACACCAGGATATAAATCAGTTGGAGGCATGGGCAGAAAAATGGCTGATGAAGTTTAATCCAGACAAATGCAAGGTGACACATCTTGGAAGGTCAACTACAGCTGGAAATTATATACTAAATGGCAGAACCCCGAGGAGTATTGATATGCAGAGGGATCTGGGTGTGTAGGTCCTCAAATCACTGAAGGTGGCAGTGCAGGTAGATAAGGCAGTAAAAATGGTATGCTTGCCTTCATTGGAAGGGGCACTGAGTATAAGGATAGACAAGTTATCCTGCAGCTTTATAGAACATTAGTTAGGACAATAGGAATATTGCACACTGTTCTGGACACTACACAACCAGAAGGATATAGACGCTTTGCACAAAGTACTTAAAGGTTTTACAAGGATGTTGCCTGGTATGGGGGATTTTAGTTATGAAGAAAGGTTGGATAGACTGGATTTGTTTTCACTGGAACACAGGAAGTTGAGTGGTGACTTGATGGAAGTTTATAAGATTGTGAATGGCAAGGCGAAAATTGAAAATATGAGACTTGTTGTCAGATTGGAGGTGTCAGTTTCTAGGCGACACAGTTCAAGGTGCAGAAGTCAATGCCCATGATCCAGAGTGAAGCTAGTACAGGGGTGCTTCTGGGATAGTCTGAGGCACATTTTTCACACAAAGGATGGTGAGTGCCTGGAACATGTTGCCAGAGGAGGTAATGGAAGCAGACACACTATCAGCATTCAAGAAGCACCTTGACAACTACATGAATAGGAAGGGAACGGAGCAATATGGATCCTGAAAATGAAGCCAGTTTTAGTATAGAAGGCAAAAAATTTTGGGACAGGCTTGGAGCGCCAAAGGGCCTATTTCTGTGTTGTACATTTCTTTGTTTTTAGAACAGCTTTTAGCAAATGGTGAAGGCAAATAAAACTGGTTTTCTTCCAGCTTTAAGCATTTTTGCAGAGACTTTTTAGTGTACCTTAATCTCCAGAGGTTTGAAGGCTTTTAGTTATGTTGATTACACCAACAATATATTTAGCTAACTGGAAGCCAGTCACAGAGTTGTTGGCAGGTAAAAGACCTTTCTCATTTAATACTGGTCATCACTCCACAGAGCAATCAACTACTTGTTGCTGGCTGTATCTCATTTTGTGCACACAATTCAGTTTGTCTACAAGTAAACCTGCCCCATTTAAAACTCTTCCACAATCCCTAGTTTTTTAAACAGTCCATTTTGGTCTGCAACCAAAAATATAGAAAAATAAATTATATAGTTGTTGCATAATAAAAGGAAGATATTTCTTTCATTTTTCAAAGCTTCATTTGATAAAAGAGGAAAATGAATTGTTGACTTAAAATTCTAACACTTACATTCTAGCTTCTTTCACGGGTGAAGAAAGAAAAAAATGTCCCAGAAGTACCCCTGTACTAACTTCACTCTGGATCATGGGCATTGATAAGCTGTTTTCTTTTGGGTCTTTTTGATTCATTTCTATTCCTTTTGATTGTTTGCTGATGACATGACATTTTGGGACATCAATTCTCAGCCTTTCATTTACTGGTTCAGAATTTACCCTTCTAGTGTCTCTGAAGATGGTTTTGCCTTTTTCCTTTCAATAGGAGATCTGTAGAGACAGCATCTAACAAAGGAAAGGTGAGAAAAGGTAGCTAGCCTCCAGGAATTTTCTTTTACTTCTCCAGACTCAAGAGGGAGGGAAAGAGAGATGGATACTTTGACATTGGTGTTTTCGGTTTCTCTGCTATATTGTCTACACAAAAGGCTGCAGTCACCTGGCCAGAAACCAATCAGGAAGTTGCCACTATGCTCAGTCTTCCTGAACCCACAACAACTGTTGTCAATCAAAAAGCACATCAAAAGACTGTCTCTGAGGAGAACTGCTGTGAACACACACACATGGCACTGATTTGTTTGCAATTTTTCCTTGCTTTGCACACAATGTGCTCAGGTAACTTGTTTTTAAAACTTCAACCATCGCCTTACAAGTTTTCTTGGTTTAAAACAGTATCTCTTTTCACTTTTAATTCACAGTCCAAACAAAAGTCATCTATACGTGCTTCCACCCTTAAGGGATACTAAAACATCATTTCAAAAATGCATTTTGTTACATGGCATATGATGTGTTGACAACAAAGCATTTGACTCAAATCCATTCATCCTCATACAAGTCTATGTAATCTTTTATTACTTATAAGTCTCTAACTTATTTCATCATTTTAAATTCTGGACAATACACCTGCTATTATATTATTTTTTCCAATAATATAAACAATTTTTATATTGTATGGTTGAATCAATAAAGTCCACTTGATCAATGTCACATTTCAGGTTTTATATTTTTCAATAAAAATGTATTTTTCAGAAGCAAGAAATTCTACTGTTCCCATGCACTCAATTTCTTACTCAAATAAAAAAAAATAGCATTGATCTGGAATACTAACACACAATGTCTGCATCCAAATTTTATTTGGAAACAGAAAAATCAATTCCATTTAGTGACACAGTGAATTCCTCTGTGTCATTGTCAGAAATCATTCTGTGTTAACCTAGTGTACAGGTTAATGCCCTTCGATTCATATCATTAGATTCTTCCTGCGATTCCAACTCAAACAAAAAGACTTTCTTCTTCAATGAAATCATTCTCAAGACATTAACTAGAAACATTTCTCCAAAGATGTACCTTTAAGTTTGTTTTCTTGTTTTCAACTGCAGTTGCCTGTTATGTCAAAATTGTTTGACTAATGTCACTTCCTCAGATGAAGAAAAACCTGATTGCATTATATTGCTGATCAGATTTAATGTCAATCAATATACTTCTCTTGAACATATGTTGTTTTGAACTATCCAGACTCAGAGTTTATTTTTGGAGGCTTGCTTTCCAACTTTTGTTTTAAGCTATTGTGTCTGGAGCAACAGCATGTAAACTTCCTATTTTGTTTTATACAAATCTATCAAATCTTTTTGCTCATTGAACTGCAGATCATTAGACATAAGCCCTTCTCAGTTGCCAACGAAAGCTCGAAGGGCAACTAGCTCCAACGAATGTCAAGCTGTCTCCACCACAGACCCAAGGACTGCACCCAAGGTGTAGTGGGAGGAGTGAAGAAAACCTTAAGAGGGTACATTGATGGCATAGATAATGCTTGATTTTAAATAGGCTGTTGCATTTGTAAATGCCATTTACAACCCCAACCATAACTCTAACTCTAACTCTAATCCTAACCCTATCCCCAACCTAACACTAAAACTATCCATATCCCGAGCCCGAACCCTAATCCTAACCCTAACCCTAAACATAACCCTAACCCTAAACATAACCCTAACCATAACCGAGCTATAACTCTACCCCAAGTCTAACCATAACTCTAACTCTAAGCATAGCCCTATCGCTCACGCTAACCCTAAATCTAGCCCTAAACCTAATCCTAACCCTAACCCTAGCCATAAGTCTAACCCTAACTCTAACTCTAACCCTAACCCTAACCATAACCATAACGCTAACTCTAACACTAACCTTAACCCTAACCCTAACCCTAAATCTAACCCTAACCCTAAGTCTAAACCTAAATCAAACTCTAACTCTAACCATAACTCTAACTCTAATTCCAAACCGACACCTAAACCTCAGCCTATCCCTAACCCTAAGACTAATCCTAAGACTAACTCTAACCCTTACACTAATGCTAACCCTCACGCTAACCTGAACTCAAACTCAAACATTAACCCTAAACCTAACCCTAACCTTAACGCTAATGCTAGCCATAACTCTAACCCTAACTCTAACTCTAACTCTAACCCTAACTCGAACTCTAGCACTGACCCTAACTCTAATCCCAACCCTAACCCTAACCCTAACCCTAAATCAAACTCTAACTGTAACCATAAATCTAATTCGGGCTCTAAACCTACACCTAATACTAAACCTAACCCTAGCACTAACTATACCCCTAACACTAACCCTAACCGTAATGCTAACCCTAAACCTAACCCTAAACCCTAACCCTAACCCTAACTCTAACCTAATCCTAACCCAAGCCCTGAACCTAACCCTACCACGAACCTTAACTGTAACTGTAATCCTAAATCACACTCTAACCCTGTCCCCAACCCTATCCCTGACCCTAACCCTAACCCTAACCCTAACTTTATCCCTAAACCAAACCCTAACCCTAACCCTAACCCTATCCTTAATCCTAACTCTAAATCTAACCCTAACCCCATGCCTAATCCTAACCCTACCTCTAACCCAAACACTAACTCTAACCCTAACTCTAATCCTAATCCCATGCCTAATCCTAACCCTACCTCTAACCCTAACACTAACTCTAACCCAAAATTTAACCCTAAACCCTAACCCTAACCCTAACCCGAACTCTAACCCTGACTCAGACTCTAACTCTAATCCTAACTCTGAATCTATTTCAAACCGTAACCCTAATCCTAAACCCTAACCCTAACCCTAACTCTAACCTAACCCTAACCCAAACCCTGACCCTAACCATACCACGAACCTTAACTCTAACTGTAATCTTAAACCACACTCTAACCCTATCCCTAACTCTAACCTTAACACTAACCCTAACACAAACTCAAACTCTATCCCTAAACCGAACCCTAACCCTAACCCTATCCTTAATCCTAACCCTAACCCTAACCCTAACCCCATGCCTAATCCTAACCCAACCTCTAACCCAAACACTAACTCTAATCCTAATCCCATGCCTAATCCTAAACCTACCTCTAACCCTAACACTAACTCTAACCCAAAATTTAACCCTAAACCCTCACCCTAACCCGAACTCTAACCCTGACTCAGACTCTAACTCTAATCCTAATTCTGAATCAATTTCAAACCCTAACCCTAACCCTAATCCTAACCCTAACCCTCAACCTAACCCTAACCCTAACAAAGAACAAAGAACAAAGAACAAAGAAACCTACAGCACAGGAACAGGCCCTTCGGCCCTCCAAGCCTGTGCCGATCAAGATCCTCTGTCTAACATGTCATCTATTTTCTAACGGTCTGTGTCCATTTGCTCCCTGCCCATCCATGTACCTGTTCAAATATATCTTAAAAGACGCTAAGGAGTCTGTGTCTACCGTAACCCTAAGCTTAACCATAACCCAAGCCCTTACCCTAACCCTAACATGAACTCTAACCCTAACTCTAACTCTAATTCTAACCTTAACTCTAAATCTAATTCAAACCGTAACCCCAACCCTGACCCTGACCCTGACCCTATCCCTAACCCTAACCCTAACCCTAACCCTAACACTAACCCTAACTCAAACTCAAACTCTAACCCTAATCCTAACTCTATCCTTAACCGTAAATCTAAGCCTAGCTCTAATCCTAACCCTAACCCTAACTCTAGCCCTAGCACTAACTCTAACCCGAACTCCAACTCAAAACCCTAACCCAAACCCTAACCCCAACCTGAACTCTAATCTGACTCAAACTCTAATCAAATCCTTACTCTAAATCTAATTCAAACCCTAAACCTATCTTTAACCCTAACTCTAACTCTAACCTGAACTCTAAGCCTAAACCCTAACCCTAACCCTAATCTTAACCCAAACCCTAACCCTAGCCATAACTCTAACCAGAACGCTAACTCTAATCCTAACCCTAACCCTAACTCTAAACCTAACCCTAACCCTAACCCTAACCCTAACTCTAAACCTAACCCTAACCCTAACCCTAAACCTAAAACTAACCCTAACTCTAACCCGAACTCTAACCCTAAACCCTAAACCTAACCCCAACCCTAACCCTAAAGCTAACCCTAAGTTTAACCATAACCCAAGCCCTTACCCTAACCCTAACACAAACTCTAAACCTAACTCTAATTCTAACCTTAACTCTAAATCTAATTCAAACCGTAACCCTAACCCTAACCCTAACTCTGACCCTGACCCTGACCCTGACCCTAACCCTGACCCTATCCCTAACTCTAACCCTAACCCTAACACTAACCCTAACTCAAAATCAAACTCTAACTCTCAACCTAACTACAACCCTAACTCTATCCTGAACCCTAACCCTAACCCTAGCTCTAATCCTAACCCTAGCCCTAACTCTAGCCCAAACCCTAACCCTAACCCGAACTCTAACCCAAAACCCTAACCCTAAACCTAACCCTAACCCGAACTCTAAGGTGACTCAAGCTCTAATCCTGACTCTAAATCTAATTCAAACCCTAAACCTAACTTTAACCTTAACTCTAACTCTAACCTGAACTCTAACCCTAAACCCTAATCCTAACCATAATCCTAACCCTAACCCTAACCCTAGCCATAACTCTAACCCTAACGCTAACTCTAAATCTAACCCTAACTCTAATCCTAACCCTAACCCTAATCCGAACCTTAACCCTAACCCAAACCCTAAACCTAAATCTAACACTAATCCTAAACTTAATGCTAACCCTAACTCAAACTCGAACTCTGACCCTAAACCCTAAACCTAACCACAACCCTAACCCTAACCCAAACTCTAGCCCTGACTCAAACCCTAACTCTAACCCTGACTCTAAACCTAATTTAAACCCTAAACCTAACTGTAACCCTAAACCCTAACCCTAATCCCAATCCTAACCCTAACCCTAACCCTAACCCTAACCCGAACTCCAACCCTAACCCAAACTCAAAATCTATTTCAAACCGTAGCCCTAACCCTATCCCTATCCCTATCCCTAACCCTATCCCTAACCCTATCCCTAACTCTAACTCTAACTCTAACTCTAACTCTAACCCTTACCCTAAACTTAATCCTAACCCGAACTCTAACCTGAACTCTAACTCTAATTCAAACCATAGCCCTAACCCTAACCCTAACTCTAGCCTTAACCCTAACCCTATCCGTAACCCTATCTCTAACTCTAACCCTAACCCTGAATCTAACCCTAACCCTAATCCTAACACTACCGCCAACTTCCCAGACTAATATTGGAGACTGCCTTGGATTTGCAATGTTGCGACATCAGGATTGATTGGTACCTACTGAGACATCAGTTAGCACTAATCCACTAAGACGGTGAGCCATGGCCATTTGTTTGCTTCATATGCAGTGTGTTTGCCATATGCATGGTTGGCACAAGGTGCGAGTGTGAGATGAATGTAACGACGTGAGTATATCCCTTTTGACTGATGATTAACAACCAAACAAAGCTGCTTGGCTTCATGTCAGTGTGAAATAGTACAATGACACAGTAATACCATAATTTGTTTCATTCTACCTGAGAGGTTGAAATGTAAGTAAGCAAACCAAGGTGAAACAGAGATGCTGTGTGCATCCATGTGAGCGCTCAATGAGTGAGTACTGAGAAAGCAAGTCATAGAGTCATGGAGTCATAGAGTATAAAAACAGATCCTTCTGTCTAACATATTCATGCCAACCAGGCATCCAATCTGACCTAATCCCTTTTTCTAGCATTTGGTCATGTTCCCATCCAGATGCCTTTTAAATGTTGTAATTGTACCCTCCTCCACCACCTCTTCTGGCAGCTCATTCCATACACACACCACTCCTCAGTACTTTTTAAAAATATTTTTGAGCAGCCCTGATCTAGTTTGGGTCCCTGCCCCTGCTCAAGATGTGTCCTTATAGCTGCAAGTTGCTGACACTCTGAAGGGCAACACTGAAGTACAGGAACTTAGTGAAAATGTGTCGGAAGTATGCCTAGATAGATGCAGAAGTTGGCATGCATTGGATGCCAGCATCCATGGACATGAATGTGTGTGCTGCTGTTCAGGAGTATGTCTTGGCATATTAGTGCTGGATATACAAGATGGCAGACTAGAGGGGATAGTAGCGAAATGGTGTCACCAAACTTCCATGTTCAGAATTCTTAGCACTTAATGTCCTTGTGGCATATGATAGGATAGAAATCTGCTTTTTATTAAGGTGAAATGCATAGTTCATTAGGCTGACAGTAAGCAATAACCCCCATTTAATAGGTATCTTGCCACAGCCTAGTAAGAATCACATCCCGATGTTAGACCTCTATGAGAAAATATAACCAGTTGATCCTGACTTTGAAGAAGGCTTTGCTAGATTTCTGATATGATTCTTTCAGATTTCTTGTAACAGCCCACATCATCCAGAGCCTGCTAAGATTCCTTCTGTCCTAAGTGGCGGTGTGGAGGTTGTTTGTAACTAGATGTCCTATTAACTGAACCCATGCCTCATACACCTGGGTTGTTTTCTTCATTCACACATTGGGTAGTGTCGTACCATACTATTTTTGGTGTTGTTAGTTGCCTGGTTGGGCACTGTCCTAATCTGTTGGGTTTGAACCACATTTAAATGTGTCTATTGCCTGCTACTTTTGGTGTTTAGCATGCAAACATCTACTTTTAGGACAGTGAGTGAGTCGTAGCTTATTCTAAGGTAGGCCTCCTGGAAATAATTTCAAAGCTCATATTGACATAGTGTGACTTATAAATGCTGTTGCCGTGGTGAACAAGAAGCAAATATGTAAATTGCTGTCATAAAAATAGTAATCAAGTGTTCAAGATTATGATAGGTATTTTTTCAAAGCCATTTTATCTCACAAGTGCAACCATGATGCATATTAAATCAATAATGAACCTCTTCTTCATGACTGAATTAAATATATATCAATTATGCTGTGTCTTAGCTCTTCAAAGCACTTGTGTAATTGATTTTGTTTTGTCAAATTTATAGTTGAAATAAATAAACTAATTAATAGCTTGCACTAAATTACAGAAATTATATTACATTTCAGAGTTGGGGGGATGTCTGGCTATCAAAGTTTCCCATGTCTGAATTATAGTTGAGGAAACAATCCTAGAGGAGTTATTGAGTTCTCCTGAGTTATCATTAGTTGAAGTATTGCTGAATATATCCGGGTAAATAGATACACCTCTACAAATAACTATGCAATTTCTTGGAGGAATGGGATACAGGGGAACTTAGCTGTTTGGATACAGAATTGGCTGGCCAACAGAAGACAGCGAGTGGTAGTAGAAGGAAAATATTCTGCCTGGAAGTCAGTGGTGAGTGGTGTTCCACAGGGCTCTGTCCTTGGGCCTCTACTGTTTGTAATTTTTATTAATGACTTGGATGAGGGGATTGAAGGATGGGTCAGCAAGTTTGCAGACGACAACAAGGTTGGAGGTGTCATTGACAGTATAGAGGGCTGCTGTAGGCTGCAGCAGGACATTGACAGGATGCAGAGATGGGCTGAGAGGTGGCAGATGGAGTTCAACCTGGATAAATGCGAGGTGATGCATTTTACAAGGTCGAATTTGAAAGCTGAGTACAGGATTAAGGATAGGATTCTTGGCAGTGTGGAGGAACAGAGGGATCTTGGTGTGCAGATACATAGATCCCTTAAAATGGCCACCCAAGTGGACAGGGTTGTTAAGAAAGCATATGGTGTTTTGGCTTTCATTAGCAGGGGGATTGAGTTGAAGGGTCGTGAGATCTTGTTACAGCTCTATAAAACTTTGGTTAGACCGCACTTGGAATACTGCATCCAGTTCTGGTCGCCTTATTATAGGAAAGACGTAGATGCTTTGGAGAGGGTTCAGAGGAGGTTTACCAGGATGCTGCCTGGACTGGAGGGCTTATCTTATGAAGAGAGGTTGACTGAGCTTGGACTTTTTTCATTGGAGAAAAGGAGGAGGAGAGGGGACCTAATTGAGGTATACAAGATAATGAGAGGCATTGATAGAGTTGATAGCCAGAGACTATTTCCCAGGGCAGAAATGGCTAAAGCAAGGGGTCATAGTTTTAAGCTGGTTGGAAGAAAGTATAGAGGGGATGTCAGAGGCAGGTTCTTTACACAGAGAGTTGTGAGAGCATGGAATGCGTTGCCAGCAGCAGTTGTGGAAGCAAGGTCATTGGGGACATTTAAGAGACTGCTGGACATGCATATGGTCACAGAAATTTGAGGGTGCATACATGAGGATCAATGGTCGGCACAACATCGTGGGCTGAAGGGCCTGTTCTGTGCTGTACTGTTCTATGTTCTATGTTCTTCATATTCAGAAGTAATTTTACCTTAGCTATAATTTCTGTTGTTCAAATATATCCTAACTGAAGTGGTTTAACTATCATTTTAGTGAGATCACTCCTGGCTCAAGAATCTGATATGAGATTCGCATGCATGTCAACGAAACTAGTTTTCCTTTATTGTTGTTGGTGATTGGAGAAAGCAACTGTGCTATTTCTAGTCTTTGTCCAGACACATCAGATGTTGTGGGTTTAGTGAGGATGGTCCTCGAAATAATGGGTTCGTTGGGGTTTTGTCCAAATGAGATGGTCTGCAATACAGAAATTATCAGTTTTTTTCTTATGTTGTTTGTTTATCAGTGGTATTGGCCAACTTGATGTTGTTTGCCTTGAGATGATTGCCCATAGAAGATCTTGGGAATTTGTAATTACCCATACTGGAGACTGACCTTCTGACTTAATTGAAATTCAAAGGTGTAGTACCCTGAATTATAAATATCACATAGGTTCAAACCTGACTTGAATATATAATCTTGACTCTCATTTTCAAGCTGTACTAAAAGAGTGCTGCATCGCTGAAGATGCTGTTTTAGTTGAGATATTCAACTGAGGCATTGTCTGTGAGTTTAAATGGTTACACACACTGTTTTGAAGAACATTGGAAATTATTTTAATATCATGTGCAGCATCTTTCTCTAAAGCAAATCTATAACTGTTCATATACTTTATCTTACTTGATGCACATAACACTTTGTTTTGCATAATTTCACAGTTGGATTAACAAACAGGATCACAGAGTTTATACTTCAGAATTAGTTTATTTGGTTATGAAGTGCTGTGGGATGACCTAGAGATAAGATCTGTATAAATGCAAGCTGTTTCTTTCAATCATAGATTCAGAAACCCCTACATTTTCTTTTAATTAAACCATAATATATGGAAGACTAAAGTCCAAATAAAACAAAACAGTGTAATTACTTTAGCCTAATTTTAATTTGGGTTCTGATGGCTCAAGTATTTCCATCAAATACTGACCAAGATAATTTTAAAATGATGTAGTAAATCATGGTGTTTGCAATGAAAAATAAAATTAGAAATAACTGTAAATTTTATTGTAACATTCTAATCACTAAAAATACAATTATTGACAAATAGATAAAAGTAAATTCCTTTATTTTCTCTCATTGTACTTGTGTTAATAAAATATCAGCCTTGATATATTTTAAGGCTACAAAGCATTTATAATCTGAGAATTCCCACTTTTATGAGCAAAAGCAAAAGCTGCAAAAAGGACTTCTGCTACTGAACCATGTCCATCCACCTGTTAAATACCTTATAGACTGTGTTAATTCTTCTCCTGTGAGTTTTGTTGGCATTCCTGTACTTGTTTATATTTTGCCTGTTCTATCTTTACAGCTGCTCTGTTTCTTAGATTAAACCTCCATCGTTAACATCAGACTCATTCCAGCATCTCTGCACCCTCTTAGTTTAACTCCGAAACACTTACATTGCAGTTCTGCAATTTGATGATACATCTTTCATTTTAATGCTGCTGCCAGGATACATGTCACACAGAGACATACACCCAGTTCACGAATGGACCAGGGTGCTTCTCCGGACTCCTCTCTAGTTCACCTAACACTCACTCGCTCTGAACCTACATGGATGCTCATAGCATATCTGCTTGTCTTGTTAGGTATTGCCTTTTTGCACTTTGCCAGCTAGGCAGAGATGCTGGGGCATTCAGGGTCAGAATGTCTGTACCTCTACAGCCTGGGGAATGGGTAATATCACTCACACAGGTCCAGTGCAACCTGTCAAAGAAGATGTAGTAAGTCACTCAGAGAGTTTCATAGATATCTGTCAAGGGACTGGTTCGTCATCTGTCGGGGCTGTCTATCCAAGTTGATTAGGGAGTTGCGCCAAGATCGGTCATTGGGTTCAGCTCATGAAATTCAAGGGAGATATCACTGCCAAAGCTGTGATGGAGAAGTTGGGAGGTCAGTTGCGGAGATTAGAGGCAGAATGCTGGGTGAAGTGGGGAAAAAATTTTTGAAGGAGGGAAGCTCAACATAAGGTGGGATGAGAAGGTGTGTTAGTGAGTGAACATTCACTGACAGTCACAACCACCCTGGTTTCGCAATGACAGTACAGCATGATAGTTGGCTTGACTACACTGTAGGCTACACTAGGCTTTGGGGGAGGAGTAGCCATGCCTGAGACAGGTTTATAAGATGGCAAGAGTAGGGAATGGTCCATCAAAGGTGGAAGGATGGATATTGAAGCATGTTTCAGTTGTGTCATGGTTTACTTGGCTGAAAAAGGTGACTCACAGAGACTGGTTGTTCAGGGCGCTGTTGCTCTTGTGCGAATTTTAACTCCGAGCATCTGTCTGTTAATATCAATTGGCAGAGTGTAAAGGTGATAGCCATAGGATGCATTTGGATGTGGTTTGATGGGAATTGTGGCATCACACAGAGAAATGTGAGAAATGGCAATATGAATAAAAGGTGCAGGTGACCTCAAGGTCAAGAGGGAGCAGGGTGAGGAGGGGTATTGGGACCTTGATAGTTAAGAGCTTTTATTAGAAACATAGAAAATAGTAGCAGGAGTAGGTCATTTGGTCCTTGGGCTGCTCTGCTATTCAACAGGACCATAGTTGAACATCTATTTCAATGTGTTTTTTGAGCTTGTTTTGGCCGCTTATCCTTTTATTCCTTTAGCCTTCGAAATTATATCTAACTCTTTCTTGAAACATTTAATATTTTGGCCTGAATCAGTTTCTGTGACACAGAACTCGATAGATTCACCACTCCTTGGGTGAAGAAATTTTTTCTCATATCAGTTCTAAATGGCCTATCTTGTGTTCTTAAACCATCGCTGTTGACTCTGAACCCCCTTGTCATCAAGAACATCCCTCCTGAGTCTACCCTGTCCAGTCTTTTTCGAATTCCCCTGAAGCCTTCTAAACCCGAGTGAATATAGTACTAACCGAACCAGTACCTCCTCATACATCAGTCCTGCAATCCCTGAAATCAACCTGGTAAACCTTCACTGCATTTCCTCCAAAGCCTGAATATCCTTTTGCTGACAAGGAGACCAAAATTTCTCACAATTTTCCAGGTATGGCCTCAACAAGGCCCTGTACAATTGCTTCCTGTCTGCCCACCAGTCTTCTAACCAAATAAAAACTGAAAGAACTACAGATGCTGTAAATCAGGAAAACAAACACAAGTTGCTGGAAAAGCTCAGCAGATCTGGCAGTATTTGAAAAGAAAAAAAAAAATCAGAGTTAACGTTTCAGGTGGAGTGACCCTTCCTTGGAACTTTTGATTAATTAGATGAGTTTTCTCTGAGAGCTGAATGGTACTAACTCTGGCAGGTAGCAGATGACTGTCCCTGATTTTCCAAATGCCATCATCTTATATACCCATAATGACATAATCAAATTCTTATAATATGATTGATTTCAGGTTGTCAACACCATCAGATTTAAATTCAGTTGGCTTTCTGTACCTAGGTGCTTCGTTTAAATTAATTGACCAAATTCAAACTTGTTGTCTTGGAAAAAAATACTGCTTGGCTACTCTATACAAAATGTTTCCATTCAGGCACTTTCTGTGTGCCTGTATTTATAAATGTCCAAGAATAGATAAAGCAAAAACTCTTACAGGGACCACAGCACTTTTTTCCCCGCGATCATTTTTACCAAAAAAATTCTAACTTCCTGCTTTCCAATTTATTAATAATCGACCCAACTTTGTGATGTAAATACCTTTGTGCCTAAGATGGCGCTGTGTGTGGCAACATTGTACAGTTTTCACTGTACTCCTGTACTTCTGTACTTGAGTACATGTGACAATAATACCTAAACCTAAATCTAAATGCAATCAGGCCACAATACCAGGGCGTGAATGAGATTCTCTGAGCCTGAGAGAGTGCTAATGGGCACAACTATTACCTTGTATCCATGGAAACAAGGGAAGCATTTGTATTTGAACCCTAAATGGGACAGAACAGGATCTGGATTGGAACATTTGGAGATGTTCCCAAAAATGTTAAAAACGGAAATCCAGAACTCGGATGGTTTTCTCCAGTCTGAGCTGTATTACCAGGAAGGCCTTTTGTAATTTTGCATGGTGTTCCCCTGCCTATCTCCGCAGGTTAACCATTTTGTTTATGTTTGCGTATGGAAACTTCTCACCTGCATGGGGCTGAGCAGAAGCCAAGTACTAGTGATCTCAGGCATTGCTCCTTCTGCCAGCAGAGGATGTCCATGCTGTGATAATGGGAACGGGGAAAAGAGTGCTGTGGTCCCTGTAAGAGTTTTTGCTTTATCTATTCTTGGCCATTTATAAATACAGGCACACAGAAAGTGCCTGAATGGAAACATTTTGTATAGGATAGATGCTGGAGAATCCAAGATAACAAAGTGTGAAGCTGGATGAACACAGCAGGCCAAGCAGCATCTCAGGAGCACAAAAGCTGACGTTGCGGGCCTAGACCCTTCATCAGAGGTCTTTTGAAGGATCGAGGCCCAAAACGTCAGCTTTTGTGCTCCTGAGAGGATGTCCATGATATGCTCATCAGATCGTAAGACTGAGCCTAACCTAGTTAGAAGCCTCGGGGAAGTGAATGTTCCTGGACTGATGGAGGGGCAGGCAAACACTGCTCATGCATTCTCTGAGGTATTGATGATGCCAGAGGGGTGCTTGTTGAGTTAGAGGCTGAGGTGGAGATGGAAGGGGTTCTTGGTAGAGACTGCCTCCTCTTTGTTTTGGTCTGATAGTCACTCATACTTGGAACAGATAAGAAAAAAAATCACATCTGACAACAGTGGGCTGGAGACATCCTCATTGGTTTCCTGTGTGAATCCTATCTCTCCATCTATGGAGGAACAGTCACAATCCTTCTCTGCCAGCTCGGCAGCCTCCACTTCTAAGGAATCCTCTTCTAAGTATTTGAATATCTGGCTCTCCTCTGGCAGCCTGGGACTGCTCCACCCTATTGTAGATGCTCTCAATCTGCAGCAGACAACATGAGCTACTGGGTGCCATTGTGATGAATGCATAAGCACCTCATGAGTATGTTTGGCAATACTCGGTTCTGAGTCATGCCCAATAAGTGATTAGGAAGTGCACTTCAGGGAACTGGTAGAACATTGACAGCATGGGATGGTTGGCACCCATTCAATTCACAACATCCATGTGATGCTGAGACTTGGAGGCAGTTGTCCTATCTACCTGTATAGTGCCACAATTAGACTGTAGGGTGCCCCTACAAGGGGCATGATGAGTAGACAGGGCCACTTATTCTTACAGAGCACAAGAGATCATTCATCTTGCTCCTGATGCTGTCCTCACAACTATTTCCACTTGTTACTTAAGCTAACAACTTCTTTCCCTTTCCATTAAAACAATGTTAAGCTGCCTGACTCATTTTCAAAACTCTTCACCAGGATTCACACAATCACAATTCACAATGTCTAAGATGGTGCGTGGAAGTGAGAGCGAAAACAATACAAGTTGTTAGTGTAAGTATCCGTAGCAGAGGGACATGGTGGATGGAACTAGTGAGTGGGTTGAGTTTAACTTTGTCTCCCTCTTCTTTATTAACATTTTCATCTCTTCATATAAGGTGCAAAAGGAAGCCATGCAGCCCATCTTGCCTTTGGGAGCTCTTTGAGACAGCTATCTACCTGTTTCTGCTCAACTGCATTTACCCCATATCTTTCAACACAGTTCAACTTTGCTCAAAAGTTTAATTTCATCTCTGTTCTTTTTGCCATCATAATTATCTTTTTCCATCTTCCTTTGCCTTTCCTTGCTGTTGAAGATGTTTAGTAAAGATTGAAATTATGGTCATGATAGTGTGAATGCTGAGAATGGATGCTATTACCTTGGTATTAGTGAAATAGCGCAGGGACTGGAAGCTTGCAGTGTGTTGTTCCTCACGACATATATGTACTTATTAACTTGACTGTAAAGCTTTACTAACAATGCGTTGTCATTTCTTACATAAAGAGCAGGATTCCTTCCATGGGAACAATGACCTGTTCTTTAAAGGATTTCTGATATTTCAGATTTGAGATGAATCCAGAGAACTGCCTTTTACAGGCCTTGTGTATCACTGCCTCCTCTAACTAGACTGAACAGTGGCATTGTTCTTTTAAAGTAGAGGAAGGGATATTAAGGATATACATACTAATCATTTGCTGCTTTGGCAGATAAGTCATCTTGGTTTATTGTCCCTTTGCTAGAGTGCATTGTGAAGAGTTCATTTTAGAAGGTGATTTCTGAAGAATGGTCCAGACCCAAAATGCTTTTCTGCTCCTCTGAAGCTGCTTGGCCTGCTGTCTTCATCCAGCTCTACACCTTGTTATCTCTTTTTAGAAGGTGTTGTTTTGGGATGATGCTGAGAGGGTTAATGGCCAGGATACTGAAAGAAGGAAAAAGAGAGTGCTATCTTGTGTAACCTTATCAGGTCACCTGGCATTTCAATGCTGCTATTTGGTAATAGTGAGACTGAGGTGAGAGAGTTGTCAGTCAGCACTATGCTACCTTCCTCCACATGGTAAAAGTGACCAACCTGGCAGGTGCCTGTCACATTTCATCCAGAAGGATGTTTTAGATGAAATTGTAACATATTCCTGTGTCTTTGTCTCATGCATCAGTGCTTCTCTACCTGCCTGTACCAATTCCCCTGAGTTAAACCTTCTCATAAGTGGGAGTAGAACAGTTATCATATACCCAGTCAAACTAATTAACAATCAATTCACTGAACCAAGTACTGTTCCTTGCCCACCTCCTGCTCTCTCAAACTGCGACTGCAGCTTTGCATTTTAAAGCAATATTCTAATTTTCATATTTCTAAAATGATGGGAACTGAGTCATGAAACATCTGTCGATTCACAAGATGTTAGCTCACTACCCATGACTATCGTGTTCAGCATAAAACTGGAGCCTTACTGAGCTGCTTTGTTAAAATGCAGCAAGGATACTACTGCAAACAGTACTTTTTAATTAATACTAGTGAAGGTAAAAGAGAGGGGTATTTAACAAAATACTCTGCTATTACAAAATGCTGCAAATAACAAGACACACTCATTAATAGTATTCAATGTAAAAAGTGAAGATAGTGACAGAGGAGAGAATTAAGTGAAAACAGGCACAAAGAATGTTCTTCTGAAATTAAACAATACACAGCCACTTAAAAGAACTGCACCTTAATTTCAGAAAACAAAAAAATTTCAGTTCCTTGTTGGCAAATTATTTCACTCCCCCTTGCAAGCACTGGATTGACTGCGGCTTTCAATATACGTTCTTTCTGTACTTTGAAAGGATTTGTTTTGATTGTACCTTCTGTGAGTTGTTTATTGCATTATCTGTCTCACCCTAAGAAGATTAGCATAGTATTAGCTATTTTAGATTAAGATTAATTTAATTACTACCTACTAAGAATTAGTGGAGAGTCTGGGATAATTTCACAATAAACACAATATTTGCTAAATTACCTTATTTATATTAAAAAGATTTAAAGAATATTAATTTTCTCAAACCTTATGCTTCTTCCTATTTTAAATTTAGATACAGTTTAGGCTTCAGTGTTTTTTTAAAATTTATTCATGGAATGAGGGAAGTGCTGGGTACACAAACATTTATTGTCCATCCCTAGTTGGCCAGCAGACAGTTAAAAGTCAACCACTTTGCTGGGGCCTGGAGTCACATGTAGGTCAGACCGGGTAAGGATGGCAGTTTCCTTTGCGAAAGAACATTAGTGAACTAGATAGTTTTTTTCTGAAAATCGACAATGGATTCATTGTCATCATTAGATTTTTAATTTCATATTTTTCAAACTTGAATTCAAATTCCAACATCTGCCATGGCATTTGTTTCAACAAGAACCAGATCTTTGTGTTCCATGTGCTAATGTATAGAGTGGCACTTCGACCGTGTCATACTGGCAATGGTTTCTGACGCGAGAAAACTATATCACATTGGTACGTCATTTATGACAAAGAAGGAGGGTGTAATTTAAATAGTTATTCATTGTTTCCTTACAAGATGCCGTTATCTGTGTCTCAAACACACCCTGTGGAAAAATATTCCATGCTATAATGACCCTTAGTGTAAAATAAACTTCCCTAGCTGTTTTTCAGTTTAGTTTGATAACACTTGCTCTTTTAACTCTCTTCTTTTTAAAGAACATTAAATTGCTGAAGGAAGCAAGTAGGATAAAAGTTTAGGGCGCCCCTCGTGTACCTCCAAGTGTTGTATTATCGCAAAACAAGCAACAGAGCACTTGTAATTGGAGACAGCTTAATGTAATTGTTGAGGCTTATGTAATTGTGGTAAGCTGGGCTAGATAGTTTATTATTTTACAAGCATACTTTACAGCAGGAGTAAACAAGGGCCACATGCTCTGTGATGGATTGCTGTTCCTTAGCTGAAAATAATTTTTTGTTGTCCATAAAACTGATCCAGCTTAACAGTCAGAATACTTCAAAACTGTGGTCTAATTTCAACAAACAAAGTAATCTCAGGCCAGAATTTTGTCAAGAATCATAAACAGAAAATAATGATGTCAAATGAATAACCTGAGCATCATAAAAATGCGGAAGGGTCATCCTGAAAGAAGCTGGTTGCTGAGAGAAAATATCAAATGGACATATACACTACGTAGAATCTCCCCAGCTCCTGAACGATGTGAGGACTGGAGAGTCAGTTGGGAAAATAGGACGACAACAGCTGACAAGATATTATTGATGCTGTTTTGAATGGTGAAATGTGAAGCTCACTAGTCAGTGACAGGTGAACTTTTCTTTTATTCATTCAGGGAATAAGGGTGTCACTGGCTAGGACAGGAATATTGCCCATCCCTAATTGCTCAGAGGGCAGTTAAGAGTAAACCCCACTGCCATGGATCTGGAGCTACATTTAGGCCAGACCAGACCAGACGAGGATGGCATTTTCATTTGGTAAAGGACATTAATGCACCAGATGGTTTAATGAATCAACACTGGATTCATGGTTTGCATACGATTCTTAGTTCCAGATTCTATTTTCAATTCAAATTCCAACATCTCCATGGCAGAATGCAAACCCAGGTCCACTGGACATTACCTGGGTCTCTGGATTAATAGTCCAGTGACAATACCACTAGGCCATTGCCTTCCCTTAAAGTGGCCTTGCATCCATTTGCATGCCTTAGTATGGTATTATTACATAAGCTTGCTTCATCGATTGTACTGTTTCCCATTCTTCCACCTACCAGATAGAAACTTACTTAAACAACAACAATTCCTGAGATGAATGTCAGAGCCAGTACCTCAGGACTCCAGTTAATCACTTGCTCCTTTAGCCTTCCACCTTGGACAGCAGTCCCCAAGGTCTTACGGCATGGTTCTAAAGCAGCTACTGCCCACATCCCTCATCCAAGGGGTTGGCATGAGACATGTATTAGCCTGACCTCCTGCATGTCCATTAATCTTTGCTACCTCTGTGTGGATCTCTAATGTCTGTGCACAGCAGTGGCTTCAAGAGCCAGAAGTCAATGCATCCACATTCAGTTCAACATGTGCGAACACTTCAAGAGCCTGTGCAGCTTAAAGGGAACATTGCTAACTTGCCCCTATATCACATGCCTGATTCACTTACAACATGTTTCTCCACTTTAATGCTGCTTTTTCGAGAGTGCTGGAATCTTTCATTGGAATGTTGCTGCCAGGATACCACGTGCACAGGGCCAACCAAAACTTGTGGATTAGACGAATGCATCTGAGGGTCCCTGGCTTGCTCTCTTAGCACTCCACTTACTTTACATTTACTTGGATACTCACATCGCCTCCTCCTTGCCTTGTTGTTTTGAGCTTTGGCCCATCAACTGAAAGCACATGGTACTACGCCTTGCCTTGATAGAGTCACAGACAGAATCAAATAGCTTATAAACAGGCCCTTCGGTCCAACTCATCCTTGGCAACCAGTTATCCTAAAGTGATTTAGCACCATTTGCCAGCATCTGGCCCATATCCCTCTAAATCCTTCCTAATCATGTATCCATCCAGGTGGCTTTTAAATGCAGTAATTACACTCACACCCCACCCCGCACCCCGCACCCCCAACACTTCCTCTGGCAGGTCATTCGAAATATGCACCACCCTCTGTGTGAAAAAGTTACCCTTCAAGTCCTTTTTAAGTCTTTCCCCTCTCACCTTAAGTCTATGCCCTCTAGTTTTGGACTTGCCCACCTTAGGAAGAAGACCTTGCCCCTCATGATTTTATAAACCTCAATAAGGTTACTCTTCAGTCTCCAGTGCTACAGTGAAAATAGTTACAGCCTACTCAGCCTCTCCCTAAAACTCAAACACTCAATCCTGGCAATATTCTTGTAAATCTTTTCTGCACTCCTTCAACCTTAACAACATCCTTCCTATAGAGGGATGTGTAGCGCAGACACAAAGCCAGGCAGCCTGAGGAAGGGTCACTGGGCCTGAAATGTTAATTCTGATTTCTCTGCACGGACGCTGCCAGACCTGCTGAGCTTTTCCAAAAAATTCTGTTTTTGAGCCTGTCATTGTTTTCAATAATGATCAGTCAAGGGGGGGCGACTTGTTGCTATATAGAATTGTGCTACACCAGTGTCACATCTACATCTTGTACCAGCAGGATATATGGCAAACATATCAAACAACAGACCATGTTGCGAAGTCTGACGGGACTAGTCCTCCGCCAGGCTAAAGGAGAAAGCCTTCACTTAAGAGTTTGCAGCACAGGGCAGCACTCAATATTAGCCCAGGGGTTTGCACCCAGTCAGATGGCTGTTTGGAGTGTCAGGGGCTGGTGTCACTATGGTCTGGGGAATGGTTCATAGTTAGTCCTAAAGATCCATTGCAATCAGTCTGGGGAGTTAGGGTAGGTCAGACAGGAAGTTGCACAGTGAATCATTTGAGTTCTGGCCATTCATCAATTCGATGTCTCCATTAAGATGGTCAGAGTGTTGGGTTGCAGTCACTCCTGGGAGTCAGCTCAATGAAAGTGAAAAGAGTTTATTGCTCTAGTGGGGAAGCTGGAGAAATTGATTTTGACGCAGCATTCTGGGATGCAGAGGGAACAACAATTGTCAATGGGGGCACTATTCAACATAACTTGCAGAGTACGCCTTGCAGCTTCCAGCTTCCAGCTTCCAGCTTGATATTCTTTGAGTAAAGAATGCAGGTGCTGCCTAGATGTTCAATAGTCAATTAAAGATTCCAATCCAAACTTAATGTACCCGAAAATCTAGTAGAAAATTGGATAAAGCTTAAATGATTTGAATTGTATGTTGCAATGAATGCAACAAATGGTAAAAATAAAGTGGAAATATAACGCAACATTAATGTCTTCAAAATTACTGGTGAGGTAGTTTTAAACCATTTGATTTTATAGAAAGGTGATTCTGGATGTAATAAATACATTTCGCGAATGTGACAACTATAGCTATGACATAGGAATAGCATAGATTTTTATGAGTTCATGAAATAGGCAAAATCTTTGCTCACAAGATAGGTAGATCTGAGCAAGGAGTATTAACACAAAAGAAAAATACAAGGGAATGTCAAGGGGCAAAAGTGAGGGAAGAACTTAAATCAATCACTGTCAGCGGATAAAAATTCTACAAAAATGAAAAACTAATACCCTGAATCCGATGACCCGCATCATAGACCCGTAAGAAGAAATGGCTGCAGAGACAGTTCATGCATTAACTACAATCGTCCAAAATTCCGTAGGTTCCGGAAAGGTCTCAATTAATTGGAAAACTGCAAATTTAACACATTCTATACAAGAAAGGAGAGAAACAGAATGCAGAAAACTATAGGCCAGTTAATCTAACAGCTGTTATTTAGAAAACGTCGGAATCCATTCTTAAGGACATTTAGAAAATTGTAATAAAATCAACTGGAGTCAACATGACTTTACGAAAAGCAAGTTGTGTGTTTGAAAATATTATTCAGAGGTATTTGAAGATGTACCAGGCAGGGTGGATAAAGGGGTACTAGAAAATATGCAGTATTTGGATTCCCAAAAGGCTTTTCATAAGGAGGCAGATAAAAATTTACTGCACAACATGAGATTTCATAGTATTGAACTGTTAGTATTAGCCTGAATAGAGAATTAGTTAACTGAGAGCAAGCAGAGGGAAATGATAAACATGTTTTAGTTGGCAAACTGAATTAGTATTACAACCCAGTTGGCGGTGTGCTAATTCTTAAGCTCCACTACTCCCCGAAAGATCAAATGAAAGTGGGCAAAGTCCTTGATTTACAGTGTGATGGAATTGAGTTAACAGAAAACAGTGACCAGATTCCTGTGCCTAAAAATAAGTACTGTTTATTCCAAATAAGTGAAATTCTAAACATGAGTAAACAGCTTTGACCTTGCAATATATGATTCCACTAAAGCACCCCCACTACACACACACCCGTGTGCTCTCTCTCTCTCTCACACACACACACACACACAAACACACACACACACACACACACACACACACACACACACACACACACACACACACACACACACACACACAATCATTAATTTTATGCGTGGAGGAAAACACCTGGGACTGCAGTTTAATAGCATCAAGCCAAAAGGTTTGATATGATGATCATTTTGTTTGCTGGAATTTCCTGTTCTTCAACCTCCTCTCTCATTTCTTTACAATTCTTTGCAGCAGACACAATGCAACTGGTACACGAACAACGAAGTCTTTTACTTACTGGTTAAAAACAACAATTTATAGCAGCCGGTAGGAGAACAAAAATAGGCTTTTTCAGACCTTACTACTTTTGCTGTAGAGACGGACACACCACCTGCTCTTCCAATTGTATGTAGGCTTCTCACTGTGTCAGTTAAATGTACAAGCTGTTCAGCTGCCCAACAACCAATCAAAGAGTGGTTGTCAGACTGATATTCTTCAGCATCCACAACTGGCCACAATTACACTAACCAGCCAGCTACTTGTTGCTCACTAAATCTCACATTGCACATACCACCCAGTTCTGTGTCATCCACAAACAGCTTCCTGTCACTGCTTGAACACTGCAGCAGTGTAAATACCCATGCACAATGAATTTCATTGACTTTTTTTAAAAGTGCTCCAATTCCTTCCATATATTTTAAAACAGTCATTTTAGTCGTGCAATCAAACATACAGAAAATAAAATGATACATTCTTTACACTATTGGAGTGTCACAGGAATTAATGCCTGGTGTCAATATTTCTATGTACATTAATAACTCAACTGAAGAGGCCAAGTGTTCAATAACCAAATTTGCAGGCAATACGATGATAAGTAGGAAAGCAAGTTGTGAGGACAACAAAAATAGCCATATTCACATGCTTTTCTCAATGTCTTTTAGTTCCAATAGAGAAGAGGAGGAATTTCATCTCCCAGAGGTTCATTCACCTTTGGAATTCTCTGCCTCAAAGTACAGTGGATGTTGGTTTATCAAATATAGATCAGATTTTTGAAAGGATTGAAGAATTATCGGATGAAACAGGAGACTGGAGTTAAACCTATAAATCATAGCAGCCGCAATCTAATTGATTGGCTGTCTTAGATAGCTGACTCCTGCTGCTATTTCAAATGTCCAGTTATTATATTATGTTATACTCTGGCAGCACAGTGGAATATCTGTAAGTAGAAACCAGAGGATGCAAACTATAAAAGCATTAATTTCAGGGACTGGAACTGCAAGGAAACTGTTTAGGTGTTAGAAGCATTTGAAACAAGTATGCTCATGTTGAGAAGTGTTGTTTTGACTGTGTTGATAAAATAAAACATAGTATCTGATAGTATAAAGGTGTTAGACCATACAAAAGAAATAAATTAACCAATGCAATGACCAAACTCTTCAATAAATGTAAAAAGTTCTGTGACAATTCTTTTCTTTCTAATGCAGAATTAAAACTCTTATTCATGAGGAAGTTATGAGATGATTTCCAAGTGTTGGGCTCAGTTTGCTGAAATGTCAGACTTAATGAAGTAGCAAAAAATGCAAATTAATTAGGCCTGGATTTTTACCATCATGGAGAGCTTCACTGTCATGGTGAAAATGGAGGAAACCTCTAAGAATTAAAATTCATGCCTCCAATCATGGCACTTTCCTTGTTCCTGAGGTTGGCTCATGATTCACAGAGGCAGCTGAACAATTCAAAGCAACAGCTGCTTCCATTCAAGTCAGATTTTGATAGGCCAGGAATGGGAAACCTGAGAGTACAGAATAGACCTGCTAACAGCAAGTCTGAACTTTATATGTTACTTTGGACACTCAGGGTCTTCTTTTGGAATGGTAAGGTACCCCTTTGGTTATGGTCGGGATTTTTCCGTGGACCTTGGGACCCCACTTTGGGAAAACTTGCTGGTGGGATGTGGACATTGCTGATCCAATTAAGGGTTTTTACCTCTCCAGCCTCAACAGCTTTGTCTTTGGCCCAACCATCTTTGGCTGCTTTATCAATGAGCTTCCCTCCATCCTAAGGTCAGAAGTGGGAATGTTTGCTGATTATTGCAAATTTTCAGCATTATTCATAACTCCTCAGATACTGAGGCAGTCCATGTCCAAATGCAACAAGGCCTGTGTAATGTCTACGTTTGGGCTGACAAGTGGCAAGTAACTTTCATGTCACACATAGACCAAGCAATGAGCACCTCCAACAAGAGAGAATTGAACATTTGCTCCTTGACAATGGCATTACCATCACTGAACCCCCACTATCAACACTTGGATTTACCAATAACCAGAAACTGCACTGCCAAATAGATACTGTGGCTACAACAGCAGGTCAGAGGCAAGGAATCCTGCAGCGAGTAACTCAACTTCTAACTCTTAAAAGCCTGTCCATCATCAGTAAGGCACAAATCAGGAGTTTAATGGTAAACTCCTCACTTACCTGGATGGGTGTAATTCTACCAAGTCGCAAGAAATTGACACCATCCAAAACAATGCTGCTGCTTGGTTCGCACAGCATCCATAAACTCCGGTCCGTCTTGGAATTGCCTCCCTAATAGCATTGTGAATGCACGTACACCAAATGGATTACACTGGAGGAAGAAAGAATATTACGACCATCTTGTCAACTGGGATTAGGAAAGAAATGTAGATCCATCAGTCACATCAACATCTTGTGAATGAATGATAAAACAACCCCAGTTAAAAAACACTAATGATTGAGAGGGCACTTCAAAATGGGGCCACATTTGGACAAGTATAGCTGTCACGATCTGTTTATCATTTCCCATATTGATATTCCCATACCTGTTCTTCTGACGTTTTGGTTAACCATATTTTCCAGAATTTGATTCTTTGCCCCTACTGTTTAGTTTAACACTGTCTCTACTTCCCTAGTTATATGGCTGGGAAGAATACCAGCCACAGTGAGGTTCAGGTGGAGACTCTTCCATCAGTGTTGTTCCCACTTTCCCCAGCGCTTATGCCAGTGCCCCACAAAATAGAAGCTATTTCTTCAATGCAGTCTTGTAGCTATGCATTAATCTCTCTAACCTGGTTTATTTTATGCCAATTTGCACGTGGTTTTGTTAACAATACAGAGATTATGACCTTTGGGATTTTGTTTCTAAATTTGGTGCCCTGGCTCCTCATTCAGACAGTGCACAACCAACTTCTTTGTCCTCCCTGGGCTGTTGTTGCCTAAATGGCCCATGATGACTGGATACTCCCCCTGCCATTGAAGGTTGCCTTCCAGACCTGTGTAGATGTCTCAAATCTTGACACTAGGCAGGCAACTTTATGTCTGGGTTCATGTTTTTTTGCTGGAGAAAGCAGTTTTAATAATTCTGACTATATTATCCCTCCCTATCAAAACATTCCTGTATTTGTCTCCTCACTTAAATGGCTTCCTTCGCCTTGGTTTGTTAGTTCATCCACTCTGTCGCCGTCACTTTCACCCTTTCAAACTAAAGGAATGCGTCAGACAATTGCAAAGACTGAGGCTCCTGCACTCCTGCCCTCAGGCTCTCCTTATCAGTGTCATTTGTGTTTAACTTCCTGTACCTGATCAGATGACTCAATGCTAAGAGGTGTGAGTGCTTCCTGGTATAAAGAATCCAGGCAGCTTTCCCCCTCTGTGATGTGCTGTAATGTTTGTAGTTCATTCTGTAGCTCATAAAATGTAAACTGAAGTGTTCAAACTTTAAGTAGTTAAGGCAGACGTGGTTTCTCTGGATCAAATAGGCATCGAGGAGGCTGTGATATGCTATGTTGCATCTCCCATCCCGACTAAGTCAAATTATCTGATCTTAAGAAATGCACTGCTTTCTGATACAAAGAATCCTATAACATTTCCTCTCCGAGATGTATCATAGTCTATGTAGTTCAGATGTGGTCTCAACAGGCCCTGTACAAGTGCAATAAAACATCCTCTTTTACATTCCATTACCTTTGCAATAAATGTCAACATTCCACTTCCCTTCCAAATCACTTGTTGTACCTGCACACTAAGTTTTGTAGTTACAGCACTCAAATCTCTCCACATCATCAATTTCTTCAATCCCTCTCCTGGTCCCAGTTGAATAGCATACTGACTTTCTATTCTTCCTACCAAAGTGTAAAAGTTCTCAATTTCCTATATTATATTCATCTTCCCAATTTGTGCCCATTCAATTACCCTGTCAATATCCCTTTACAGACTCTATACCTCCTCTTGATGACTTACCTTCTGACCTACCTTTGGGTCAATGGTAAATTTAGGTACTGTACATTCATCCAAAGTTACTCACAAAGATTGTAAATTGTTGAAGTCCCAACATTGATCTTTATGAGGCATCACAAGTTACAGTTTATCAACTCAAAATAGACCAATTTATCTCTACACTCTTGGTTGATATCTAGCCAATTTTTAACCGTGATAATATGCTACTTCTTACACTATGTCTTCTTTTGAGATGAGCCATTCAGCCAAGGTTATGTCTACTTTTCTCAATTGAAATAATAGATTCCATGGCACTATATGAAGAGCACAGAAGTTGCCCCAACTGCAGGGCTCAAGTTTGTCTCTCAGTAAAGATCACCAAAACAAATCATCTTGACACTACCTGTTTTGGGACCTTGCTATGAGCAAGTTGATTCCAATCTTTTGTACATAGCAACATTAACCAAACTTCAGAACTAGGGAATGTTGTGATGTCCTATTGTCATGAAAGACATAACATGAAATGCATTATTTATTTCCTTCAAAATAACACAGCATGTTTGTTATCCATAGGACTCATAGCATTTTGAGAATCCACATGTATCTCCCTTTTAAAAGGTAGAAACAGCTTTAAATAGTGCTGGACACTTGAGACAGCTGCCCACCCCCAAAGTCTGAACCCCATTAACTGCTCAGATAGAGCAGATTTCAAAACAACACTCATTTAAATCAGTAGGCATTTCAAATATAACATCTTTGATGATTATCTGAGTTAAACGCTACCTGTCAATATTTCTTCTGATTATCAAAGGCAATTTGCATTAAGAATTCAAAGCTATTTAGGAATGGGTGTTTCAAATTGCTCCATATTTTCTGCTGTAACCCATTAGCCAAGTATGAACACAGCACTTGGTAACTGCAGGTTTAGATATGTATAGAAAAGCACAGAAATCAGTACAGCCCATTTTCTTTTCAGCATTTCTGTCTTGAATGGGTGAAGACAACAATAACAATAAGCTTTTCCAAGATAAATTGTAGCGTGACATCTTCTGGACATCAAAGGTAATGCATGACCTTCGTCGATTTCTGTATTTGAGGAATGGTCATGTCATAGCACCATTAGGCCAGTCTCACTTGATGGCAACTAAAAGACGGTATAGGATTTTGAGGGCTATTAGACAGGCTACATTAGAAACTTTATGCTCCAGGTAAGAAGCCTGACCTTCTAGGGTGCATATCACAAATCTGGGTACACCATTTTCCAACTGTTAAAATTATTTGCTGGAACAGTTCATTACAAATGTGCACTCTCCTTGAACAATGCTAAGGTTTAGGAGCACAGAGTCAGAAATTCTCACTCACTGTGCAAATGAACTGAAAAGAAACACCCATCTCTGAGTAAATAAAATGAACTGAGAACTGAAACTGTTTTTTTTCCTTTGTTCAGTCATGGGATGAGGACATCACTGGCTCGGCAGCATTTATTGCCTATCCCTAATTGCCCAGAGGGCAGTTAAGAATAAATCACATCGCTGTGGATCTCATGTAGGCCAGACTATTTAAGGATGGCAGTTTCCTTCCTTAAAGGATGTTTTGAACCAGATGGGTTTTTCCTGACAATCGACAATGGCTTCATGGTCATTATTAGACTCTTAATTCCAGATATTTATTCAATTCAAATTCCACTGCCTGCTGCAGCAGGTTTTGAACTCAGGTCCCCAGAACGTTATCTCGATTTCTGGATTAACAGTCCAGCGATAATACCACTAGGCCATTACATTCCCCTACATTTATATTTGTCTGTAGCGATTTAATTGATAGTCTGTGCTTTGATCATTGTTGTCAAGAGCACAATAAAGATTTAAAAATACTCGCTAGAAATCAGGCAGTTAGGGGAAAGAAGGGGAGCCAAGAGATTGATAGAAGCTACAGGATAATCAGATTGCATGTACACAGGGATCCAAGAAGGAATTTGGCCTATTAATAAAGAGAGTTGGGATTGAAAAACTTGTATTGTCAAATTTTAAATTGACATTTTAGCCCTAATCGCAATTGCTTTTGTTCAAGGTTTCCTTGTGAACATGCAAATAAACCACTTGGACGCTCATGCAATATTCATCTTTTTTAAGTGAATATAAATCAACCCTATGGGCAGAACCAGGTGAGAAGGTTGATGGAGTGGGGTGGGGTGGGGTGGGGTGGGATTTGGGGGCTTGGAAGGCAAATGAAGGGCAGGGCTGGAGAGGCTGGAGGAATGGAAATGGGGATCTGATCTTTTGGGAATCACTGCTAAATCTGAAGTTTGATTCTGCTGAACCTATATTAGCAGAAAAAGAAATCATAGCATCATATCTGTTCCCTCTGTGTTGAAATATGGTACCATTTATACCTTAAATACTACATTGGAAATATAAAAGAAAATTGTGACATTCTACTTACTGAATTTCCCATGATATACCCTTCAAGAGTGGCTACCCTGGGATTGTGCCAACGGGCCTTTGCCCTCTGGCTTCAGGTCACCTGCAGCCACTTGGACTTAGACACTTTATGCCACTTCCTTCAGGTGTCTTTTTGGGGTCCGCAGCATCCCCTCTTGCTCACCATTGTGGCTGCTTCAGGGGCCCACTGGGTCATTTCCCAGGGGTTTGAGATTCCCAGCTGGTTTCGGGGCCTCGGAGTTCCTCCCCTTCCACTTGACTGACTGAAGAGCGATCATGGCTGGGCTTGCTAGCATTTCCTTCCCCCACTCTCTCTCTCTTTATCTCTTTCCATCTCTCCAATGTGCTGAGACCATACCAAAGGAGGGGTAGCCAAGCTCATTCTAGGTTGGCATCTGTCAGCTGGAGGGGGAGCTTCAGATCTCGACTAGGCTGGCAACATGAAGTCTACGGATTTGGTGGGGGGTGGTTCATATGGTCTTTGGAGTTCGGAAAAGATCTACACATTATGGTCTAGTGGGAGGGAATCAGGCATGTACCAGTCAGGTCTGGTCAGGTCCTGCAGATAGTAGCAGTCTGGTATGACCATTTCAGATTGTGTTGGGTGGTAACTGCTACAGGATTGGGGATGAGTGATGGGTCTGGTGGGTGGTCTTGAAGAGTGGACAGGGACTCTCTGGTAAAGACCTTAGATAGCATTGCAGCACAGCTGCAAGTCAGAAGGCTGGGTACAGCCTCCAAACAGGGATAGGAAGAGATTTCTCCAAAATATCACCAATGCAGTCAAGTATGGTATCATAGAAGACGATGATGACATGAATTTTGTGCCAGTCAATAAGATTTCTTTCCCTAATAATTTACTGATGGTAAAGTGAATCAATATTGAAAGGGCAAAGTTAAATGTGGACTTCCTGTACCAGGTGATTTATTGCAGTCGACCAAAGGTTGATGTTAGAACAGGTCGTCCAATGCATGAAGTAGGCCAGGCTCAAGATGAAATATTGGAAATGACTTGCAACAACTCCAAGGCTTGGTCTGAATTCATCTGTGTATTAGGCCCAAAGATGACTATCTGCCCAACAAAAAAAACCCATCAAAATTGGGGAAGTTGCAAGAACAACCAAACAGCCATTGTCAAATGTTTTCATTATGATGCAAAAAGACAACTCAAGGGACAAGATTGCCTCCAGCAAGGACACTCAATGCTTTCACTCTGGCAGATTTGATCACTTTCAGAGTTTCGCAATCCAGATTGCATCTTAAATGTAAATCAAATAGAATTTTGTCCAGTACAATGGGGCACCCAGCAAATTGAACAAGACAAATAAGTTGAAGAAAGCATGAAAATTACATACGATTTTGGTCACCTGGGTTTTTTGACACTACAGCCTCAAGCTATCTTACTACACTATTTTGAATGACCTGATCAGGGAGAATTGTGAGATCATCTCAGTGTTCAAATGTGTGAAAAACGGACTTTGAGTGGAGGTGGTGGGCTTTTAAAATACTATTTCCGTGAGCAGTTTGATATGATATCTCTAGAATCTCTAAGTCAGACGTCTTAATTGACAAAGGGATTTCATCGTAATTGATAATGAAGTATTGCCCCCCTGAATTGTAAGTCATGGCTTGAGGAAGATTAATAAAAGTGGACAGAGATGACTTAGGCTTTGCTAACTTCCATTAGCTCGTGTCACCTGATTTTTTTTTCAAACAAACCATCCCATATTGTGTTCTGGAAGGAAATAGCACCAACTGGATATGATTGTCACCCGGTATGACTCTCTTAACAGTATTACCATTCTGTGTGTCTATCACAACACTGCCTGTGATATAAATCATTCCCTTGTGTATCACTGGATGTGGATGCAACCTTTGAAGTGTGGCATTCAAAGCAGAAATGTTGTGCTTGTATAAAATTCAGCAAAGCTACCTACCTAGATACAAACAACAGCTTATTGGCTTGATTGAACAGATCCTTTCTGACAATCCACACAGAATGGAGAGCAAAATGGAACATATTACAAGAAACTACTTACAATACTGTACTCTCAGCACGTGGGAAGCAAGAATGGAAAAGTCGTGACTGGTACAATTTAATATCACTGCAAGGAAATCGGTCTTTGATGCCAAATTATCTGCTCTTATTAACTGCAAGAGAGATTCAAGCGAGGAGACGCTGAATACACTAAGAGCTATGGAAGTGAAATCCAAAAGACTGCTCGTCTGTGGGCCAATGATTATTGGTTCCAAATTTTCTAGGATATCCAGATGTTCTTTGACATCGACAGTGCAATTGGATCAAATATACCACAGATCCTTCATCAAAGAAAACAACCCCGCTGAAAACGAAGGCAGGAAGGTCATCACTGACTGCAATAAACAGTTGGGGAACTGGATGGAACACCACATTGAGGGAGAATACTTTCACTGATGAAGCTGTAGCAATCTTAGAAAGTCTGCTTTTACTGAAAAGTCTGGACATCAATTTCACAGGAAAGGAGCTTAACAAAACTTTGGACTTTCTTGCCATCGACAGGGTTCCATTTATTTATTCCTGATTCTATACCGGCTAAACTCACCAAGCCTAGGAAACAACATTCCTTCAGCCACTGTACAAATTTTTCTGTCTTCGCTAGTAGGGGGCAGGGCTACAGGGTATGGGTGACAAAAACAATATTGAGACTGTACAAGAACAAGGGCTGCTGCAGCAATTGCAACAACTATTGAAGGATCTCTCTTTTGAGAATCGTATGAAAAATATTTGCTTGTGTTGTGCTTATCAAACTGCTGTGCTGGCTGAATACATCTTTTCCAAATCCCAGTGTGGTTTCAGAACAGATAGATCTGCAATCAACTTGACCTTCTCAATCTGACAGCAGCAAAATAAAAACCATGAACAAAGGAGAGCACTACATACTTCCTCCAACAGTCTCACCAGGGCACTCAATCCTGTGAGCAGAGGTAGTCTGGCTCAGGTACTGGAGGAAATGAAGTGTCCTCCGAAGCTGCTCAATGTGATCTTCTCTTGCTATGACAAAATGATCGATATGCTGGGCCAATATCCGAACCGTCAGTCTGTCATTTAATACCAAAAGCAATCAATATCAAGAGCAGATTAGAAGAGTATGGAACAATCTACTAGTAACCTGACTAAGCACATTGAATTGTCAGTCTAAAAAGCCTGTGTAATCTTCTACAGTTGTGAGATCTGGATAAGGTACGTTAGGCAAAAGAAATGGCTGAACTGTTTCCACCTTCATTTTCTCAGATGTATCTGCGGTATTGCATGGCAGGAGAAGATCCACAACTCAGAGCTGTTGTGTGCTAATTCCATCAATGGACATTCATGGCAGTGTCAATGACATCTGGGCTGGCTCAGCTACGGTCATCAGATGAACAATAGACAATGGCTCAATAGACATAGGCATTCTGTAGCCACTCAGTGTGCATACCACTGGTACTAGGGACATTTCTAAGTGGCATATGATGAGTGCAGATTTCACATTAAGGACTGGGATATAGTCACTGGCAGCCATGACCTTTGGATGTTGATTATTTGTAAAGGGATTGACAAAGGCAAAGAGAAATCAATAGTTCTTCTGGCTGAGAAGAGGACCCAGAAGCAACTCAGTCCCGAAACTTCAGCACCCTTTCAAACCCCTCTGTGCATCTGCAGTAAATGTAGTAGAGACTATTATGCCAGACTATGGCTCCTAAGCAATGCGGACAAAAGCTTTTAAAAATGCCTTACAGCATAAAAGACTTTGCAGCATGACCAGTGCATACAAAATGTCAAAATTCCTTATCTACACTAGAACATAGAACATAGAACATTACAGCACAGTACAGGCCCTTCGGCCCTCGATGTTGTGCCGACCTGTCATACCGATCTCAAGCCCATCCAACCTACACTATTCCATGTACGTCCATATGCTTGTCCAATGACGACTTAAATGTACCTAAAGTTGGCGAATCTACTACCGTTGCAGGCAAAGCGTTCCATTCGCTTACTACACTCTGAATAAAGAAACTACCTCTGACATCTGTCCTATATCTTTCACCCTCAATTTAAATCTATGCCCCCTCATGCTCACCGTCACCATCCTAGGAAAAAGGCTCTCCCTATCCACCCTATCTCACCCTCTGATTATTTTATATGCTTCAATTAAGTCACCTCTCAACCTTCTTCTCTTTAATGAAAACAGCCTCAAGTTCCTCAGCCTTTCCTCGTAAGACCTTCCCTCCATACCAGGCAACATCCTAGTAAATCTCCTCTGCACCCTTTCCAAAGCTTCCACATCCTTCTTATAATGTGGCGACCAGAACTGTACACAATACTCCAAGTGCGGCCGCACCAGAGTTTTGTACAGCTTCACCATAACCTCTTGGTTCTGGAACTTGATCCCTCTATTAATAAAAGTTAAAACACTGTATGCCTTCTTAACAGCCCTGTCAACCTGGGTGGCAACTTTCAAGGATCTGTGTACATGGACACTGAGATCTCTCTGCTCATCTACACTGCTAAGAATCTTACCATTGGCCCTGTACTTTGCCTTCCGGTTACTCCTACCAAAGTGCATCACCTCACACTTGTCTGCATTAAACTCCATTTGCCACCTCTCAGCCCAGCTCTGCAGCTTATCTAGTTGATGTTAAACACTTCATAACTCTGATGATACCAAACATTGTCACAAGGGATGGAAGGGAGACAAGGAATACTCAGTCTTATAAATATTAAAATGCAATTCTCACCTACAGTGGCACTCCTTGCATTTTCTGTAAATGCCATTTATTTTTGAAATATTTTATCACAAGAGGCAGCCTCAGTTGGTGAAACTGCATTGTCAATGATCTGACTCATAGCCTTATGTGTTTAGTATATTGAATATAGCGCACAAATAATGTGCCCCATCCTACTGTATAATACCTCCTACTGTATAATACAAGAGTGTCCTTTAGGGAGGGAAACCTGACCTGGCCTGGCCTACGTGTGACTCCAGACACACAGAAACATAGTTGATTCCAAATTACTTTCTGGTTAATTAAGGATGGGCAATGATTGCTGGCCTGGCCAGTGATACTCACATCCCATGAAAATTTATAAAACCAAATCTATTGTATTTCACCTCATTTCAGATTACATTTTCTGTTAGCCACTCCTTTTTTATAACAGAATAAATTATGATGCAGAATTATTCATATATGAGATTACTTACAAGTATTAACATAAGTGGCAATTTATTGTCCAATACAACACTAGAAGTTCAGTAATAGTTTACAAGAAACTACTCAAAAAATTAAGCAGATAAAACATTTGTAGTTGAACTCAACCAACGTTTCACACATTTTTGATGTTAATTACGTGTTCAATGAGCTTACATGTTCGTGAGATTAGAAGTGTGTACGAAATGCACCAATTTGGTTAACCTGCTATTTAGGGAATCTTAAGCCCGCCTGATATGATTGCTGGCTTCATTAAAAGTACTAAATAAGGGTAAACACTTCACTGTTTTTGGGAAATTGGTTCCCAGGAGCATTTAATTAAGCTATTATTAAGTTCACACAGAAACACATGAAGCAGACATTCAGGAAGCATGTCAAAATCTCCACCTCAACACTGAGGCAGATTTGTGGTTTTTTTTCTTTATTGCTGACCTTTTGCTTTAAGTTGGAGTGGCTGAGTTTGGGTGAAGTCTTCAAAAACAACAAAGATGGAGAGATGACTTTTGTCTGCAACTGTAACTGTCATTTCACTGGCTTTAGGAATATCAGGAGAGACGAGGATTTTACTGGTATTGGCATTGGGGAACAGCAGCAGTGGCAAGAACAGCAGCACAAAGCTATTGCAGAACGTAGAAGATGTCAGAATGTCTTTGCTCTCTTTTTCAAATTAGAAAATCTGTGCCTCTAGATATTGAGCCTTCATCAATATAGCAATATTGAGTTAGCAAAATAAAACCTTAGCAGTTAATTATATCATTGACTGTAAATGATAATGCAACTTCAAAATTCAAGTAGAAATGTAATAACAATTTCAGTATGACAGAATAAATAATGCAGTCAGCCTTCTACATGGTACAATCAGCTTCTGCAAATGGATACAGAATGGAAATGATGATAAACTGAAAATAGAACCATGGAATGATTTGTGATAACAGAAAAGTCATTTGTTGTTGTAAGAAGAATAATGATGCTTATCAGAGGTTCATTGTGAGCTCATCTGATGGATGGCATATTAATGTGGAATGATGTGGAACCACATTGGCTTTTTTTCCTTGCTGTGTCGTGCAGAACAGTATTCTTATGTGCTCGAGTACAGTTAATTCTATCACTTTATTAGTCACAGCTTCCAGCTAAATTCCAATATACACAAGTTGTAGAGAATGATTTGAGTTCATTTCAAGAATCCATTGAATAATTCAATTTGGAATTTGTGAAAAATCATATCCCTATAAATCTAGGTTGGGGACATTCTTGTATAAACATGAGGCAGTGCCTGGGATCTCCAATAATGGCCCTGCCATTCACTTCAATGATAAAGATAGGTCTGTTGATATCCTGCCTGGATCTGTTAACGGGCAGATGGGGTCAAGATCAGTAAAATTGCAGCAATCTTACTGGACTAATAGTTCAGAGGCTGGGGCTAACACCCTGGAGATGTAGAGACATAGAGTCATAGAGATGTACAGCATAGAAACTGACCTGTTAATCCAACTGTCCATGCTGACCAGATATCCCAATTAATCTAGTCTCATTTGCCAGCATTTGGCCCAAATCTCTAAACCCTGCCTATTCATGTATCCATCCACATGTCTTTTAAATATTGTAATTGCACCCACCTCCACTCCCTCATCTGACAGCTCACTCCATATATGCGTGAACCTCTGCATGAAAAATAACATTTGCTTCTTAGATCCCTTGTAAATTGTTTCCCTCTTACCTCAAAGCTGTTCCCACTAGTTTAGGGATCCTCTTCTCTGGGTCAAAAGACTTTGGCTATTCACCCCTCAGTGTCCAGCCCTTGAGGGAAATTAGTCCCAGCCGATTTGGCCTCTTCCTATAGCTCAAACCCCTCCAACCTTGGCAACATCCTTGTAAATCTTTTCTAAACCCTTTCAAGTTTCACAACATCCTTCTCACGGCAGGGAGACCAGAACTGAACATGAGCTCAAATTGTTACAAAGCAGCTGAAGGAATTTGAATCCAGCTATTTAATAAGTCTGGAGAAAGTAAAGATGGCCTTGCCACTCCTGATTGCAAATTTACTTGATTCTTGTATAAGTACTGGTTCATAATATCATTCAAGGAAGGAAACCTGTCATCCCTAGCCAGTCTGGCCTATCGGTAACATCAGGCTCATAACCATGCAACTGAGCTGCTATCTGAAACGGCCATGTAAGCCACTCAGTTGCATCAAACTGCTGTAGGAAAATCTAAGAATAATTCTGAATGGATGACCTGGCAGTGGTGTAGGGACTGGCAAAAGCGATCTCTGCCCAAACACCCTCCTTGCTGCCATCTGGGTGCTTGTGACAAAACTGGGAGAGCATCTTGCCAACTTTCAGGGCATTTAAATGGTCATCGGATAAACATGTGGATGATAATGGAATAGTGTAGGTTAGATGGGCTTCAGATTGGTTTCAAAGGTCAGTGCAGCATCGAGGGCCGAAGGGCCTGTATTGCGTTGTAATGTTCTATGTTCTATGTTCTAGTCAAGCAGCAGCCTGACAAGGAGACAGAAAGGTCTGCAGATGCTGAACACTAGAGTCAATGAATGCGAAGCTGGAAAAGCACAGCAGGTTAGACAGCATCTGAAGAGTAGGAAAGAGCTGAAACTCTTCATCAGCAGCCTGACAAGTCATTGGTGAGGTTTGAGAGGATTTGTAGCGCAGGTTGAGGTTCTGGATGTGAGTTTGCTCGCTGAGCTGGAAGGTTCGTTTTCAGATGTTTCGTCACCATTCTAGGTAACATCATCAGGGAGCCTCCGACGAAGCGCTGGTGTTATGTCCCACTTTCTATTTATCTGGTTAGGTTTCCTTGGGTTGGTGATGTCATTTCCTGTGTTGGTGATGTCATTTCCTGTTCTTTTTCTCAGGGGATGGTAGATTGGCTCCAAATCAATGTGTTTGTTGATGGAGTTCCGGTTGGAATGCCGTGCTTGTAGGAATTCTCGTGCGTGTTTCTGTTTGGCTTGTCCTAGGATGGATGTGTTGTCCCAATCAAAGTGGTGTCCTTCCTCATCTGTATGTAAGGATACGAGTGATAGTGGGTCATGTCGTTTTGTGGCTAGTTCATGTTCATGTATCCTGGTGGCTAGCTTTCTGCCAGTTTGTCCAATGTAGTGTTTGTCACAATTCTTGCAAGGTATTTTATAGATGACGTTCATTTTATTTGTTGTCTGTATAGGGTCTTTTAAGTTCATTAGCTGCTGTTTTAGTGTGTTGGTGGGTTTGTGGGCTACCCTGATGCCAAGAGGTCCGAGTAGTCTGGCAGTCATTTCGGAAATGTCTTTGATGTAGGGGAGAGTGGTTATGGTTTCTGGGCCCGTTTTGTCTGTTTGTTTGGGTTTGTTGCTGAGAAATCGGCGGACTGTGTTCATAGGGTACCCATTCTTTTTGAATACGCTGTATAGGTGACTTAGGTAAAATCACCTATACAGCGCATTCAAAAACAATGGGTACCCTATGAACACAGTCCGCCGATTTCTCAGCAACAAACCCAAACAAACAGACAAAACGGGCTCAGAAACCATAACCACTCTCCCCTGCATCAAAGACATTTCCGAAATGACTGCCAGACTACTCGGACCTCTTGGCATCAGGGTAGCCCACACACCCACCAACACACTAAAACAGCAGCTAATGAACTTAAAAGACCCTATACAGACAACAAATAAAACGAACGTCATCTACAAAATACCTTGCAAGAACTGTGACAAACACTACATTGGACAAACTTGCAGAAAGCTAACCACCAGGATACATGAACATCAGCTAGCCACAAAACCAAATGACCCACTATCACTCTTATCCTTACATACAGATGTGGAAGGACATCACTTTGATTGGGTCAACACATCCATCCTAGGACAAGCCAAACAGAGACACGCACGAGAATTCCTACAAGCACGGCATTCCAACCGGAACTCCATCAACAAACACATTGATTTGGAGCCAATCTACCATCCCCTGAGAAAAAGAACAGGAAATGACATCACCAACACAGGAAATGACATCACCAACCCAAGGAAACCTAACCAGATAAATAGAAAGTGGGACATAACACCAGCGCTTCGTCGGAGGCTCACTGATGATGTTACCTAGAATGGTGACGAAACGTCTGACAAGTCATTCTCACCGAATCATATCTTACTTCTACAAACAACAGTATAAATTCATCAGCGGCGGCAATACTGCGAGGAGCAAATGGCCCTGGGAGTCAGATGGCTCTTGATCCCAGGGTATCATGTTAAATATAGCTAAAGAAACTTTTTTTTCTGATTACCATCAACTATCCTCCTTTAACTGATCAAACTGTATTCCTCTGAACATCGTTTGGAAAAAGCACTGAGGCTAGTAAGGACACAGATGTATTCGGACATAGAATTCAAAGTTCATCATCAAGAATGATTCAGAAACACAACTACTGACCCAATCTCTGTAAAGCTGAGCTGAGTCCTGATGTATGTAACTGACAGATTGGGCCTTCAGCATGTAGTGTGAAAACAAACAAGATGGAAATTCCTACTTCACTTCATAATTGGGACTCTATCTGCCACAGATGTATCTAATGTGGCAGCAAATTACAGCAGATGCTGGAATCTGTACTGAAAACAACAAACGCTGGAGATCACATTGGGTCAGGCAGCATCCATGGAGAGAAAGCAAGCTAATGTTTTGAATCTAGATGACCCTTCATCAGAGCTGACGCGAAATGTGGAGGGGGCAGCATTTATACAATAGTAGGGGTTGGTGAGGGGATTTAAAGCATTGAGGGAGAATGGGTGTTGATCGTTCAGATTAAGTAATCAGAATGTGAGAAGAGCAGAACAATGCTTTATCTGCCAGATTTGAAAGAGCAGACAGTTCCGCTGGGGTGAGGAAGAATGTGACAGGTAAAGCTAAAAGAAAGGGAAGGAATATACCTATCCCTGACACAATCGATAGGAGTTGCCACCACACTTCCCTCGTCGAGTCTTAAGTTCTGTCTTCACACTGAAGCTATACCCCACCATGCTTCATGATCACTATCTTGTTGGAATAGAACAAATTTAGCACCTCAAAACTATAGGCCGGCAGCAGAATTGTACTGAACCTGTAAGTTCTCTCACACTCTATCATTACCATCGACTCTTATGGGTAACTCCAATTTAATGAGAGTAGGAGAGCGTACCAGAAGCAGCAGTGCAGGTAAGTGAGATGCAAATCTCTGTAAAGCTACAAGGCAGGAAGACAGGCATGTTAAACAGAGTCCAGGAGAGGGGTAAATAAAAACCCACTGTGCAATGCTGTAAATCAAAATCAACAGCAGAAGTTGCTGGAAAAGCTCAGGAGATCAGGCAGCATTTGTGAAGAGTGCTAATCACCAGGGCCTGTGTTTTAGGGGATTCTGTCCTCATTTCACCAAGTAGCCTGTCAATCTGGATGATCTGCGTCCAAAACAGGCAGTTAATAGGTCAAGGATTCATTTGCTGTTATGCCCCCTATTCTTATTATTTGGGTAACACGTAGAAGAAACACATATATAAGATGTAAAAACCATAAGGGAAAGTGGACTTTGACCAAGGAAGAGTAGCAGAAAAAGCAATAGTTATAAAACAGATTGATCAGATTGGAATGAAATGACACGCATTACCAAGAAAAGACCATTAATGTAAGTTTGGATTCTTACAATCTGTCTCATTTTAACTCATTCAGTTATCTACGTTAACTTTAGACTACAAAATTGAGTGATCTGCAAAGTACTTCCACCTTTTTGCTTTGCCTGAAACACAAATGAAGTGGACTAAAGGAAACTTTAAACATCATTTACTTGAACTGATCATGAATTCAAATCATATGATAGAAATATGATAGTTCAGGCCCTATTTTTTGATCAGTTACTAGTTTTTTTGAGCTCATGTAAAAGTGAATGCATGGTGCAATTTAACAATAAAAGCAATATTTTGAAAACAATATTCAAAAACATATTTCAGAAGAAGTTTAAGCATAGGTAATTGTCTGAAATCAAGAGAGACACACACCATTGAAATTAAGAGTGCATAGACCAAATCAGACAGTTTACTGTTTTTACAGTAAACAGCGGTAATCAGCACAGCATAAGCATTAGTCCTTAGATATTTGCTATTCAGTATTATTGTAAGTGGCCTTGAGGAGAAATTGAAGGAAGAATTTCCAAACTTGTTTACTTTTGCTAACAATGACAACATGCAGTTGTATCAGAACAAAAAATGTCAAGGAAGCTAATAGTAATCAAAAGGAGTAATCAGCAGTTGTCAGCAAAAAGATGAATTTAGAACTTTAGCATGAGATTTGTACTCGCAGATGACCCAAAGATCATAACATAGAATTCCAATGGTTCAAGAAATCTTCTATCTAACGCTTCTCCTTATGGGATACCTTCTTTCCCAAAATATATCCTTTCCTCCAGAGAGGGTTTATTCTCTTGCTCTAGCTGCTCTTCTTTGTGCCCTCTCTTACCAATGCTACCTGCAGCTGGAGGTTCCATTACATAAAAATAAATTTTCATGATGAACTAGGAGCAGTATGAGTGCTCCTCTCAGACCCATTGTACTCCAGAATTTCATCATGAGGTGTGATTATGGCTTAGAAGGGGTGGACACTTGGAAGTTGTTTCTGTTAGGCGGGGAGGCTAGGACCCGTGGGCACAACCTTAAAATTAGAGGGGGTAAATTTAAAACTGAAATGAGACGACATTTCATCAGCCAGAGAGTGGTGGGCTTGTGGAATTCATTGCCACGGAGTGCAGTGGAGGCCGGGACATTGGATGCCTTCAAGGCAGAGATCGACAAATTCTTGATCTCAGAAGGAATCAAGGGCTATGGGGAGAGTGTAGGGAAGTGGAGTTGAAATGTCCATCAGCCATGATTTAAATGGCGGAGCGGACTTGATGGGCTGAAGGGCCTCACTTCCAATCCTACATCTTATGGTCTTATGGTCTTATGGATTATGTCCTTCCCATTCAGCATCAGGCTTGGGACATATCTGACAGAGCTGCTTCCAGCCAGGCGAACAGCCCAAATTGTATGAATTGAAAGAGCAAGCTGCCTACAGTTACAATAGATGACTTTCTCCAGTTATTTGTAAATGTATATAAGCCAACAGTATAAGTTAGTCTCAAATAAATACAATAAAAAATTAAGAAGAAATATTGTCACCCAGAGAGTGCTTCGGTCAGGGAACTCAATATAATATGGTATAGTTCAGGACAATTGCATAGAAGTCTTTAAGAAGAAGCCACATACGCATATGAGGGAGAAGGGAATATGGGTGTGATAGGTGATTGAGGGTGAGAGGAAGCTTGTGTAGAAAGGACAGACTAGTGGAAGATGTGATTCAATGCAGAAAAGCATGAAGTGATACACTTTGGGGAGAATTGAGGAGCTGCAATATAAACTATAGGATGCTATAAGACTATAAAACATAGGAGCAGAAGAAGGCCATTCTGCCCATTGAGCCTGTTCACCATTCAATGAGATTATGGCTAATCTAATAACTCTCAACTCCAGTTTCCTGCCTTTTCCTCATAACCTTTGATTTCCTTATTGATTACAAGTTTGTCTATTTCAGCCTTAAATATACTTAATAATCCAGCCTCATTCTTGACTTCCACCGTTTTTATCATCCACAAACTTGGATATCGTACATTCACTTTACTTATTAAAGTCATTGACATACATGCTAAGTAATGGTAGCCTTCGCACTGATCTCTGAGGCATTCCACTAGATACAGAGAGCCATCCTGAAGATGATCTGCCTTATTCCAACTCTGACTTCTAATGAGAGCCAAAAGAGGAAGGGTCACTGGACCTGAAACGTTAACTCTGTTTTCTCCTCCACAGATGCTGCCAGACCTGCTGAGCTTTTCCAGCAACTTTGTTTTTGTTTCTGACTTCTAATGGCTAGCTCAACCTCAATCCATGCTGACAGCAACATGGTCTATTATTTTATTAGAAAGCCTAACATGTAGTACCTTATCAAATGCCTTTTGAAAATCCAAATATGTAACATCCACTGCTTTCCATTTAGCCATCCTGCTTTTTACCTTCTCAATTCTAAAATGAATGCAGAAGCAGAGGGGCTTGATCTGGGGGAGGAGGGGAGGGAAATGGATATCAGGGGTTAAGTGTGCAAATCGTTGCATATGTCAATATAAAACAAGACATTCCTTAATGATGCATGCGGAATGCTATGTTTTATAAATAGAGGCATAGAATATAAAGGCAAAGAAACTACGATGAAAATTTGTAAAATAATGGTTTAACCCCAACTGCTGTACTGTGGTTAATTCTGAAAATCACATATTTGGGAGATTATGAAGGCTTTCAAGAAGATGAACAAAATATTTATTAAAAAAATTCCAGGAATGAGTTAATATTGATCTATATAGACAGATTTTAGAAGCAGATGTTTGTTCTCTTCAAATGTTCAGAGATAAAGTTGATGCCTGTTCTCAAAATTCTGAGGGATCTGGACAGCAGAGATAGAGAGAAGATGTTCTATTGGTAGAAGGTTGAAGAACCAGAGAATACTGCTATAAAGTGAATGGCTGAAGAATCAATGAATAACTATTGCATGAATAACTATTCCAGGATTGAGTAGTTAGGATGCCAGGCACTACCTGATAGTATACTGGAGGCAAAATGACTTGTGGCTTGCAGAGGGATTGGATAATTATCTCACGAGAAAAATGACATTGCAAGACTATGGGAAAGTACAGGGCAGTGGGAATAGCTGAGATGCTCTTGCAGAGAGAGCAGGGAAAACATGATGGACCAAATTACCTCCTTCTCTGTTATGAACATGCTAAGGTTTGGCATGCTGTTTTCTCTCCCAACACTCACGCTTGAGTTAGATTTTAATAAATTTGCATTGGTGCTGAGAACAGTTATACACATTGTTGTATTTCACTGGGTTAGTACACAGAAAATCAAACCTTGCTATTTCCAGAATTGTCACAAAAATTATAGATTTTTTAAAAAGACGTAGAATTCCCCAATTTACCAGTCTTTGAGACCCAGATTGACAGAAAACATGAACCGTGTTTCTGTATTTTAAAAGAATGGTTATTTATTACAAATAATTTTAACAATTATGAACAATCAACAAATAACTTGACTAGTAAAACCTCTAACCTTCTTCTGAACTGCCCATCTACACACACAAACAGACAAATACTGACAGGAAAACAAAATAAGGATGCTCCAGGCAGAAGGCAAGACTGAGAAAGAAAATCAATGGTCCATGTCCACAAGAGTTTGCTGGGATGATCCTTGTGCTGATCACAGTACTGCTTCTTGATTCTCCCTCTCCAGATAAGTCCATCTTTTGTACAAGGTACGGGATGGCTGGCTCACATTTATGAAACTTTAGTTTACTGGTTAAGAACCACAGCTAACAACATTTGCATCTGAAAAAATAATGTCTATAATCAGGTTTGACATGCTTTTTTACAGATCCTTCACCTGTAGAGCTCACCCATTAGAGCTCCTGATGGTTTTTGACAATCTTGTTAATACCCCAAAGTTGTTGAGCTGCCTGTAAACCATTAACATAATTGTTGTTGGCAGGAAACCTTTATCATTGATAGTCACTAGTCCATAGACCAATGATCTACTTGTTGCCAGCCAAAGCTCCATTGGCTTCAGCTTGCTGGCAAACTAGGCTTCCAGTGCTGCTTGAACAAGCAGCTGTGTAAACAGTACATATATTGATAGTCAGGTTACACATTTTTAAAAAGTGCAGCAATCCTTGGTTTTTAAAACAGTTCTTTTCTCATTTCAGTCCACATCAAAATACAGAAAAATAAAAAGACAACATGAGCGAAACTTAGAAAAATCTTTTTGCATTTGATCATTCTTAAAGATGAAATGAATTAAACAGTCATGTCTGAAAATAAAAATTGTTTTTATAAGATAATGTTCATTGTTCATTTCTATTTCTTTTATTATATGCTTTTGGTGAATCCAAATTTTTTTGAACCATTTTTCTGTCAAGTTTTGGAATAGTAACAATTATACATGTCTACATCATTGACTTGAAGAAGCTGATAGGAGCCTAACCTTCGAATCAATGTTTCATTGTGTGTAATGTTAGCACTATCATGCATTTAACAAAATCCATAATTATAACTGAGTTGAATCCTCTACAATATCATGTTTAATGGTAGTTATAATTATAGTGGTAATATATTTCCATTCCGAGAGGGCAATTTTATTTCTGATTTTGGACGATGGTACACACTTGCATGGCTCAAATGTTTCTTTCCAATACAATATAACAATGAAATGTAACTCGGGGTGATTGATTTCTTAGAATAAAGAAGTGATGAAGGTAAAATAGTAGGTTATTTTCTAGTAGACAAGTACCAGCTGTACTGTCCAGATTTCGCACATCACTACAAAGCAAGAAGTAATTGAATTCAAAAGCACATTGATTGGTTTGCAGTCTATTTTGTCAGGAACATGAATCACTCTCTTGATGATCTGTGCACTTCTTTATGTATGTGTTAAATTTGATGTACCTTCTGTAGAATGTCAATCCCTTTGTGCTGTATTCATTGAATAGAGAATTTGAAGATCACAACAGCAGATTCATGAATTTCAGAACAACATTATGCTACTTAATCCTTATCATTCCTTCTCTAATCCTAAGAAAAACTCAGCAGTCTGCTGTTGAAGGAAAATTTAATTAAGATTTTCTGTTACAGGACACTGTCCCTGCCATAGTTTTGAAGAATTGCCCAAGTTTAAGTGAAGTTTTATCTTAAACCATGCTATTGCATAATTAATGACTTCCAAACAAGAAAATAATCAGTGTCAAAAATTCAGAGGCTGGAGGTAATGTTCTAAATCCCAGATACCTACTATTGTTGACTGTAATAACCACCACTCAAATCAGGAATGAAATATTATAGTCTTTAGATAGACATTTGTATCTATGGACAGACAAATTAATTAATACATGTCACTGTATGTCATATGGAGCTGCATGGAATAGGTTTGACCAAAGTTGGCAAACCTCGTGACAAATATTCAACAAAATCCTTTAAACCTACAATGACTTTAACTTACCTCTAAATAGTATGAACAAATCTCTTTGGTAAAATACTCTGACTTGTGTATTAATTATAAAAGAAAACTCCTTTTCCATCAATAGGTCATTTTCAGAGCGTTAGTGATATAAACACTCATTTACTTTGTAAATTTCTCATCTGATACAATAAAAATCTAAGTATTTAAACCACATCAGGGCAATACAGATTGAGCTGATATTTTATTTTAGCTTTGTGTCATGATGTTGTTTACCTTAAAGAATTTGAGTTAAAATGCTAAAGAAATATTTTAAGAAGTATTTTGGTTTGGCCAATGTTCCAAGGTCCTTAGTGCAAGACATCCGGAAAGTTGAAATAATAATAATAATTTATTTAGTCTAAATCTTTTAATTGCAATAATTTTATAACCTGATTACACATTGGTTCCCAACGGTAAATTGGTGCCAGACACCATTGTATTCCTTGACAGGGAGAGCAGGCTTCCTGGTAGACCAAGCATTTCCAAGAGCTCATATACCCGCCTCTTCTGGGGTGCCATTTCTCCCAGCTTTTATCTGTGTTGTCTGTAGCAGAACCCATGTGCAAACTCACCATCTAAGACTTGACTCTTGTTCTATCCATTTTCCTGACCCAGTAGGTGGGTCACTTATTCATGAAAGTTTGTCACATGCAGATTCCAAGCTGCCCTTTGAAGTACACACATTATCTGACCTGATGTCTATAACACTGAGTAATTGTGTCAGTTTTTCATCTTGTTTACCTTGGATCTCAAACTCCGACACTTTGTTTGCCCATATTGTAATGCTTCAGTATCTGAAAAAAATGTCAGCAAGGTAAAGTTGCCATGAAAAGAGGTTTGAAGGAATGCAAGAGGCATTAAGCTTGTATTTCTGTAGCTTGCAAATCAGAAATGTTTGCCAGCTGAGGTGGGGGAGGGGGTGGTGTGGTAAGTTGTGAGAAAAAAAGAGTAATAACAGCCCACTGGTCATGAAACTTTCAGCTCTACCACTGGTCACACGTTCAGTTGTGGTTGCTCTAAAGACGACAAGCCCTAGAGATGACTACATGTAGCACTATCTGACCTCCACCATTTTTGCTGTTGCTGCCTCCGATTTGCATCATCTTTCTCTATCAAATGTTGATTTTAAAGGTTTCATGATCACAGTTACCTGATACAAACAGTCGATAATTTATCACAATGTTTTGATAGTTTATTGAGACCTAACAGATTCACCATGGTACATTAGTTAATGAGGCAAAGAAAAGAAATATATGACCTGTGACAGTTGAGAACGCCTTACTGATCCTGGAAACCGGCAGAGTAAAGGAGTAGAGACAGCGCACTTCCATGTCCAAGTGGCCCTGTGCTCTTTTATACTGGTGTCTGGTAGTCTTCAGTGGTCTTAGTAACTGCAGTCTTTGTGCTTCCCTCATGCTGATGTAGGGGCACTCCTGGTCGTACCCCCAAGGAGATGATGAGGCTTGTTTCCCTGGATTTTTTTGTCCCATCCTCTCCTCTTGTATTTGTTAATATTCCTTATTTTGGGGGCTGACTGTTAATGCTATTTCAATCACCTGACTAACCCTTCTTGGCCAATGGCCATGGGACAGCTAATCATGTGTCAGATGACCGTTGTTCCGTTGTCCACCTCCATCTGAAGATTAGTTTCCGTTCCTTCTGAGAGCAAAACCTTCTTATTTTTGATACACTGCACAGATATGGAGGTAGGATAGTGGGTGAGTCAAGACTTTGATAATTCTTATGACTTCTCCCCTGTTTATATATAGAGAATTGTTTACATTTGCAGAAAACTGATTACTATAGTGACACAACTAGATGAGGTCTCATGCTACACAGGGTATATCAAAAATGGAATGCTGAGTTAACAGAGGTTGAATGGAACCTCCGGTTCTCAACACAGAGAGAAGACAGTGTGTTAGTGAATAATTCTCAACACAGAGAGAAGACAGTGTGTTAGTGAATAATTCTCAACACAGAGAGAAGACAGTGTGTTAGTGAATAATTCTCAACACAGAGAGAAGACAGTGTGTTAGTGAATAATTCTCAACACAGAGAGAAGACAGTATGTTCATGGGTGAATGGGCATGGAAGGGCCATGAGCTTACAAGAAGGATATAATGGACCATTGGGGGAATTGCTTAGGATCATGGGAGCATTGAAAGGGCATGCTAGAGACAAAGGTAAGATTTTTTGACCATAGATCAGGTGTCGAGTCAAGCCATTGGCCTTGGGGTTGTGGGAAGGTAAACATCTTAAAATCCTCAAAGCTCTATTTCAGCTCATCTCCAACATGGCAACTTTGAATCAGGCGGATCAAAAATGAACAACCTACTGTTAGGAATTCCGGCAGCATAAATGACGGGAACGAGGCAAATTCATGAACTAAGTACTTTTTATTGCTCTTAGTGTTTATAGACAGGAGGAGCAGGACTCTTTTCCCCAAGCCCAATACATTTACCTCCTTGTGGTCAGAATTTCCTCCACTATCTCAGGCTATGTGGCCTACTGACATGTGTTCCTCAGCAGCTTGTCAATTTGGCTGGCCTTCAGGCAGGGAACCTCTTAAAAATTTAAAAGTAACTCTTAAATATGCATGAATGTATGGATTAGGAGAAGGAACAGTCATGCCTGCTGTACCATACAATGAGATCAGTCTGATCTGATTGTGACTTGATTCTGATTGAAACAACTCTGTTTCCTGTTTACTCACTATATGCTTTGTCAAACTAGAAAATATTTACTCTCACTTTAAAATATTCAGTGATCCACTCTGCATTGCTCTCTGGTGAAGAGAATTCCACAGACCACTGACCCTCTGAAGGAAAAGGAATTCTCCTCATTTCTATCTAAAATTGTTGAAATGTGTCTGCTGATGTCTGTCTCTACCAGAATAAGAAACATTGTCTCGCCCTAATCTACTTAAGTTGCCTTAAATTTTATATGTTTCAATGAGGTCACCTCTCATTTTTCTATACTCCAAGTTATGCAGTTCCAGCTTGTCCAATTTTTCCTCTTAAGATAATCCCTTCCTCCCAGATATTGGTTGAATGAAGCTCCTGTGAATTGCATCAACTACAGTTATATCCTTTCTGAGTAAGAGGCCAAAACTGTGCACCAAACTCCAGATGTGTTCTCAGTAATATCCTGTAAAATACAGCAAAAATTCTCTACTTTTATATTCCAATCCCTTGCAATATACAATAACAGTCCATTTGCCTTCCTAACAATTTGCTGCTTTTTTTTTGTCTGATTCACACATGAGGACACCCAGATCTTTCTGTGGTACACAGTTCTGCAATCTCTTTCCATTCAAATAATACACTGCTCTGCTATTCCTCCTGCCAAAGTTGATAAACACCCATTTTCTCACATTATTCTCCACCTTAAACAACCTATGTCTCTTTGTGGATTGAATATGCCCTTCTCACAAGTTATTCTCCAGATTATTTTTGTGTCATTAGCATACACTTGGAGTTTTCATCCAAGTCATTGTTATGTGTGAAGCATTGATCTATGTGATGTTTCACTAGTTACAGCTTGCTAGCCTGAAAATGACCCATTTATCACTCTGCTTCCTGTTAACTAACCAATCCTCTATCCATGCTTATTATTTTGCTTTTTTATTATTTTGTGTAGTAATCTTCGGTATCTTATCAAATACATTTTGAAAATCAAAGTTAGATCATTTTCAGGTTCCTCATTATCCATATTACTTATTATTTCTACAAAGGGTTCTCACAAATTAGTCAAATATGCTTTCCCTTTTCCAAAACCATGTCGGGTCTGCCTGATTTCATTAAGATTTCATTAAGTGCCATGCAATAATGTCCTTAAGAATGAATTCTAGCATTTCATGATAAGAGATATTACCTTAATCACCTACAATTTGCTGCTTTCTACCATACTTGCTATTTTCCAATCTGATGAGGCATCTCCAAGCATAGGGAATTTTAGACAATTAGACTCACACACTTACTATCTCTGAACTTCTGAGGGTGCAGTGCAGTTGGACCTGTGGTCTCAGCAGTCTTTAATTCTCCTTTATGTTTCAGTTTTCTTAGAATCCTTTTCGTGGCAATTGTAATTGTTTTAAATTCTTCCCTTTACTCCCCCTTTGACTCACAAGTATTCCTGGGATTTCTCTTCAACATCTCTTTAATCTCTCAAATATCTCTTCAAAGGCTTCCCTCATTTTCTTATTTCAATTACTGATTCCCTAGGCTGACTGTCTAGATGATCAACCCTTACCACAGTCAGGTATCCTACAGTTAAATTCTGCAGAAAACTTTTATATCAAGGATTCCCTTCTTTATCTGCCCTTAAGTAAAAACAAGGGCCTTTTAAAAACTGACAGTTTAAAGGTAACTAACCAATGGGTAAGTAATCCTCTGATCTGGACCACTCCCTCATAAGAATTTAATTACTGGGCAATAAAATCAATTAGGGATAAGACCTGCTTATGATTATTGTATATATTAAGGTTAAGCGTTAAGAGGTAGGCTCACGCATTGAATAATGACATAGCCAAAACCACTGGGAGCAGGTTATAAAGTTAGGAGCTAACCATTCGTAATGTTTCACTTTGGAAATAAATCTAAAACTTAATAAGAAATTATTTCTGGCTTCTTTTTTACCAGTGATTGCAAGAATTTTTAAAGATGGATGCTGCATTTTCAAAAAAGCCTGGAGGTGGGGAGAAATAGATATGACAGCATTTAAATAAGGGTGACAGTCTAATCAGGACCATTTCAACACCAAAGAAAAGGGATACTTAAAGGTTGAAAAACCTTATCTATCATTATAAAGTTGCTAGGCAACTTGCTCAAGAATGGAAATTTCAAAGGTTTTAAAGAAAGTGATATTTTACAAAGGCGAACTTCTGGCTGGAGGACAGTGATCTACAGAGATAAGTCAGAGAAATCATACAACCTCAGTAGTGTGGAAGCAGGCCATTCAGCCCATCAAGACCACAGAGACCCTTTAATTTGTTGTTACCATAGAGTTGGACGAGAAAAGGAAGAGTTGAAATGGGAAAATAGGTCCAATAGGAGATGGAGTGAGCATATAAGGATTTAATGGTTTTTTTGTTCTATTTGATATATTGAAAAACTATTTCAAAATAAAGGTTTTGCTAAATCTTTTGTGTACGCATATTGTGGCCTTCTGTTATATGTCCACCTTTTCTGTAGCTCTTAAAAGTACTCACTACTATTTTGTACAGAAATAAATTACATGGTGTAAAACTGAAGTGTGAATGATTCAAAATATTACTAGTGATATCATCACACCATTACTACGCAGTAAAGTATGCCAGTCTCTATGTGGGTTGATGCTTCCTACATGCACTAGACAAAGCAATCTTGCAAACATCCAATGATTATGGTCCAACCCATTTTCTGACTGTTCAGATTGGGAATGTGAACCAAAGAATCTCTCCTGTGTATCAAGCTCTCGTACAACGTCTTGTACAGAGAAATCATACACCTAATGGCGACTGGGGTTTAAAGGAGTTGTCTCTTGAATTCTGATTGTTAAATTCACAAGCATGTTTGTCTTTTAATGCACCATAGGAGCTATTTGCAAATTTGGAACAATTTATTACAGAAGATGAAGAATAACAGCAACAAATATCTCTAACAAAATAACATTAACAGCACTGTGTTGACACTGTTCTGACAAGTTAGACGTACTGATTTTATTGTTATTACAAAAAATAAGCAAAATAAATCTTAGAATTTCAATTTCTTTAAATAGGAAACTACTTGGGAAGATAGGGCACAACAACTAAATGTGCCTTTCAACAATGATTTGATCTTAACTGAGGTGTAACCAATTGCTGAAGAAAAGACAGTTCCGTTCCTTCTATATTCACTGTATGAATGATTTCAGTTCACTTTGCATGGTAATACATGCAGCACCAAATCATGTAGCACAAAAGCATGCAGCAGGAAATAACACAACATTTCCCATGAGTTTCATAACTTCAGGCCACACAATGACACCTTCAGAGCTGCTGAGGTCAATCTCAGTTGTCCATCTGTTCTTCATGGATGTGAGTGAGTGAGACAAGATGTTGTGAGCAATTGTGAGAGCGGTAAATCACGAACCTTTTGTTGGAGATGCATTTGCAGAGGTAGAGTGAGTATGAGATATCACAGAAAAAATGGTGGCACTCACTCTGGCAGAGAAGGTCACTTATCTCTTTCTACATTGCTGGGTGTTCTACCAGATGGCTGCATTGATCTGGGCAATGACCTTTCACAATGTTGGCACAGTTTGGTGTCATGGCCTCCTTTGCTGGTCTTTGCGGAAGAGAACATCTGACATCTGCATTACCCCATTCACTAAGGTCGCCAGATCTCAGCTCACAAAATGACGTACCAAATTTTCCATGTTTGCCATGTCTTGGCCATGTAATGTGTGGGCACTGCTGGGCTGACAGTGTTTGCTTGGATGCAGAATCATTTTTTTAAGATGACACTGCCTCCAGGGATGCCTGTCAATTCTGAAGTATCATGATATTGTTCACTTGTTCCAGGATCAACACATGGTAATTTGGGGCTAGAATCGGATGAGTGGGACAACACAGGGTTAGGATAGGCAGGTAATGAGGTGCGTTTGGTAAGATATGAGAAAATCTATTGGGCCTTGCAGTGAAATCTAACTCTAACCTTGAAAAAAAAACCTAATGCATAGCCAAAAACACATAAGATTCGGTCAACAGAGCAAAAATTTCAGAATCTACAGAAGAAACAAATCTGCAAAGGTGGGGTAGGTGAATGTTATGATTGGAACAAGGTCAGCCAGATAGACATCATAGAACATGAGCTCCCTGGTTAGGGCTGTTAACATGGTCCAATCAGGGAGCCCTGGCTGACAGATACAAACAGGAGTTTCAGAGGTTCTGCTCACTCTGAGAGCATGCGCTGAGGAAACTGGATCAATGTCAAGGATTCTCCATTGGAAGGAAATAAAGGGTGACTTGGTGACAGGATTTCAGCCAAAGAGTGTTATTTCAGTGGCGACAAGAGAAAAGCATGTCTTCAAGAAATTTGCTCACAGCAGTTGTCTTTAAATTGGGGGAAGCATTTCTAGCATTATGCACATTAAGTGGAAAGCTTGGCATGTGTCATCTTAAAAAAATGATTCTCCATCCGGACAAACACTGTCAGTCCAGCAGTGCCTGCACATTACATGACCAAGACATGGCAAACATGGAGAATTTGGTACACCATGGGGTAACGTATTTGAAGACTGGGCCCAGTTTGGGGAAAGAATGCGTTATGTTTTCTGGGCAAATAATGTTGGGGCCGATGAAAAGCAACAAGTAATTCTGACAACTTTTTGCCGATGATATGAAGATAGATGGACAGGCAGGTAGTAGTGAGGAGGTGGAGAAGTGGCAGAAAGATTTAGACAGTTTAGGAGAGTGGTCCAGGAAATGGCTGATGTAATTCAATGTGAGTAAATGTGAGGTTTTGCACTTTGGAAAAAAGAATACAGGCATGGACTATTTTCAAAATGGTGAGAAAATTCGTAAAGCAGAAGTACAAAGGGATCTGGGAGTGTTGGTCCAGGATTCTCCAAAGGTTAACTTGCAGGTAGGGTCCGTGATTAAGAAAGTGAATGTAACACTGTTGTTTATCTCAAGAGGGCTGGAATATAAAAACAGCGATGTGCTTCTGAGGCTTTATAAAACTCTAGTTAGGCACCATTTAGAATACTGTGTCCAATTTTGGGCCCCACACCTCAGGGAGCACATACTAGCCCTGGAGCATGTCCAGCGGAGATTCACACGGATGATCCCTGGAGTGGTAGGTTTAACGTATGATGAACGGCTAAGGATTCTGGGATTGTACTCATTAGAGTTTAGAAGGTTGAGGGGAGATCTAATAGAAACTTACAAGATAATTTATGGCTTAGAAGGGGTGGATGCTGGGAAGTTGTTTCCGTTAGGCGGGGAGGCTAGGACCCGTGGGCACAGCCTTAAAATTAGGGGGGGTAAATTTAAAACTGAAATGAGATGACATTTCTTCAGCCAGAGAGTGGTGGTCTTGTGGAATTCATTGCCACGGAGTGCAGTGGAGGCCGGGACATTAGATGCCTTCAAGGCAGAGATCGACAAATCCTTGATCTCACAAGGAATCAAGGGCTACGTGGAGAGTGCAGGGAAGTGGAGTTGAAATGCCCATCAGCCATGATTTAAATGGCAGAGTGGACTCAATGGGCCGAATGGCCTTACTTCCACTCCTATGTCTTATGGTCTTATGGTCTAACTTGTAGACCCATATCTTTTTCTGTTATCCGGATCCTATCTTTTCCTGAGTGACCGTACACTATAACCTTTCAAGAGTTGACAGATTTAGTTAAGGAATATTATGACCCCAAAGTGCCTCGAATTTTGAGATACAATCAGTTTTACTCAGCAATTTGAGAACCTGGGGAATCCTTATTGGGATTTTTGACAAGGTTAAGATGACTGGCAGAGGCATGTAATTATGCTTTAACCCCTTATGAGATGCTGAGCGATCATTTTGTGTCTGGTATTAATTGAATAAAAATGCAAAAGTTCCTACAAGCAGAAACCCAACTGGATTTCAAGCAGGCTCTACAACAAGTATTATTACTGGAAAAGTGGCAAGTGCAGCATATGAGTTAGAGTATACATCCAGGACTTTGGCTAATGCAGAGCGTAAATACACCCAGATAGAGAAGGAAGGTTTGGCGGTCATATTTGGAATCAGGCATAGATTTGTAATAATAATGGACCACAAACCCCTGCTAGATCTACTTAAAGAGGACAAGGCAGTGCTGCCCACAGCTTTAGGCTGAATTCAGCAGTAGCATATAATTACAAGATAGAACACCATCCAGGAGGCCAAGTAATTACAAGATAGAACACCATCCAGGAGGCCAAGTAGTAAATATGGATGCATTAAGCTGCCCATTGCTGGCAGATATGCCACCCTTGGTACCACTACTGGAAGAGTCTGTAAATGCTTCACATTTTGATGATGCATTTCCAGTCACAGCTGACAATATCAGACTTTGGTCACAGAAAGATTCAGTCCTGGCAAAACTGAAACAGCTGGTGGTGATGGGGGAAATCAAACAGCAGTCACAACCAGAGCTAAATCCTTTTTGAACCTGGACAGACCAGATCATAGTAGAAGACGACATGTCATTATGGTGAGTAAAAGTGATATTTCCATTCACCTAACCTGCAAACTATAGGGCAATGCAGCTTGGCCAATCCACCCATCCACACATCTTTGGACTGTGGGAGAAAACCAGAGCACCTGGCTGAAGCCCATATTGACATGTGGAGAAATGTGCTGTCATACTGGGTCGAACAGAAAGGTCAGTTGGTTAATTCTGGATGCATTTAAAAATCTTTAACCGTTGACATGATGCTAGGAACAGGGAGGCTTGATCTCTCCCTTGCTAATCCAGCAAAGTGTAACAAATGTACAATATTGGCAGTTGCCACCCCTAGTAGTCAGAAAGGTTGGAAAAGAAAGGTCAAAGCCTGTGCTATTTCTCCTTTATCAGATTGGGATACATTTCTTATGACCTGATGATTTATCTGCTTTTAAAGATGTTGGACCCCTGATTATTTCCTGTCTCACCATATTTACTCCATGCAAGGTTACTCATTCCTCTTCCTCAGCTGTAAGATTTGCATTGATTTTGCTGTTTTGTGTCAGCAGTGGTTTAGCTGGTAGCACTGAACTAAGGCTTGAATACAAAAGGTAAAGTTAATGCTCCAGTGAACTAGCAGGGGAATGCTGCACACCCCCTTTCAAATGAGATGTTAAGTTATGGCCCTATCTTCTCTCTTAAATATGTATAAAGAACCTCACATCATTATTTCAAACAGGGGTTACCCCTCATGTCCTGGACAATACTGACACTCCATAAGCATAATTAAAAACAGATTATCTTGTCACTATCCTATTTGGCACAATTTGACTCCAGAATTTTCTGAATTACAACCCTTAACTGTAAAGCAAATTTTGGCATCCAGTGGTCCTGAAAGGTAGCATATATAAATGCAAGCCTTTATATTCTTCCAAAGGAATGAATTTAAAAGAGAACTCTCAACTTGATTCATATTTAAATTTTAAAAATTTGAAAAAATTGTGAAGAACCTGCTAAGTACATTAACTGGTCCGATTGAGGTTTTAATGCACAATTGACATGAAAGTAAATAAATCACATTGTCAAGAAATCTAAGGAAAATATACTGCAGTATACTGAATGCAGAGCAGCTCAACAGACCAGATGGCCCAGTCCTGCTCCTATTTCTTATGTTCTTGTAGCTTCAGTTTCAACATGATTGCACAAGTAACATTACAAAGAAAACTGAGGGGGCAAGTTGATCAGTGTGCTGATGATTCATCTTGCTTTGCACAAAATTAATTCAGTGTTTGTTGTTATTGCATGCCAGGAATTATATTCCCCTTATAAATTATGTAGAAGCCTGCAAAATCAAGAAAGCGGGTTAACTGCAACCCTGAAAGCAGGACCACAATGGAAAAATAATCATTGTTCATTGGTACAGAACTGCTGGAGATACAGACAAAAGCTAGGTATGTTCTTAAAATCCTAGACATTTCATTATTTTGCATGATCAGTTCTAATTAGATATTAACTTGAGAAAACATGTTGGAGCCTTCTTAGTGCTTGGTCATTATTTCAAAATTTATCAGAAAATAACAGTCACTGTAAGGTAATTGCAACAGTTTAGTTTTGCAAAGAAGTAGGGCTGAATCTTATAATGTTTGGCTAAGCCCAAACTGCATTGAGTTTTTTTTTGAGATCTTGTCATTTTGAAACCTAGCATTTTTCCTCATCTTATCTTACCAAACTCGCCTCATTAACTATTTCATTTGCATCCCCTGTGCCTGCGCCAGCTTTAACAGCTGATTGAACATCTGTACAAACACTCAGTCCAGAGCAGCCCGGCATGGTTCCTGCCATTTATTCTTGGCGCAACAGACATAGGGAGAATGGGTGCCCTGCATTGCAGGCTACAATGTAAAAGTTGTGCCCGTTAGTCTGGTGCACAGGAATGTCCTCTTCTTCCAGAATCCACAGTGGAGGCCACAACACCAGACTATGCCAGCCTGGTCCAAGGTTGCCATCCAGGTTAAAACAGTCTCAGCTGTCTGAAGGAATGCCCAGCACTGTAGGAAAACAGCCAATGACCTTCTGCACTTCCCCAGTGTACATCCTGTTCCTTCTCTCTGATTGCTCACAGTCACTCTTATCTCTGCTACTGTACCCACCTTCCAACAAAGCTCATGCTACCACTCTCACCATCTTTATGACTTGCTGTCACCCACCCTAACTACTGGCATCATTAACCTTGCATTCCATTTGTGCTGTCTTTGCACTTGGTCTCCACCTGCATGAAAAATAACAATTGTGTCATCTTCTTTTATCTTCTATAACACCTCTTTCTCTCATCCCAGGTCAGAAAGAGCCAAGATGGCCTGTAGATCAGCTTGTCATCCCTGTGATGAGAGTATCTGATCTTAACTGCCCTAAACAGGGGCTGGTCTTGTATTGGACGCTGCTCTTGACTTCTATTGCTAGGATTCTGCGTGAAAGCTGTCTTCTTGACTTAACTGAAGCCTGCTGACAATTATGGCAAGCTTTGTGGTATTGTGTCTGCGCTAAACAGCAATGCAAAACAATGGTGATATGAGCCTGATATCTGTCTGAGGAGGCAAAGTGCAAATAGGCAAGATATGAATACTTTGAGTATCCTGCTAGGCTCTGGGTGAGTGAGAACTCTGACAAGTGAAGATGGAGATTAAGCATTTTTTAAAATTCATTCATGGGATGAGGGCATTACAGGCTAGCCAGCATTTATTACCTATTCCTAATTGCCCAGAGGGTAGTTAAGGGTCAAAAACATTGCTATGGGTCTGGAGTCACATGTAAGCCAGACCAGGTAAGGATGACAGTTTCCTTCCCTACAGGACATTAGTGAACCAGATGGGTTTTTCTGACAATTGGATTCACAGTTATCATTAGATTCTTAATTCCAGATATTTATTGAATTTATCTACCATGGCTGGATTTGAACCCGAGTCCCTAAAACATTATCTGTGTCTCTGATTAACAGCCCACTAGGCCATTGCCTCCCCCATTGTTTTAGTCCATATGCTGGTATGAATTCCTGAGTGCATAGTGTCTTTGCAGCAGACTTTTAATGAAAGATGCTGGCATAGCTTGCATGGCAGTGAAGTGTAGAAGCAATATGTAAGTGAATTGGAGATGTACCACGGAGGTTCTTAGAGGCTGGCACATGTCCACGGTTGCAGAGTGCATGTTTCATTGTGTCTGCACCAAACAGTAAAGTAACACAACAGTAATGTGACTGATGCTGTGGATCATGGCTTGATATGCTGTTTAGTCCTAAGCAATGCAGAGATCCTTTGGACAAGGGCTGAGCTCAATTCACCAGATACCTACTGTGATTTCCATGTCGAGCTTTCTTGATATTTAGCTGTTTACTGTGTTTGGTAAAATAGGAAGTTGAATATTGATGAGTTGGGCCACTAACAGACATTCAACAAGGAATAATTTCCCCTTAATTGACAACTTAATGCTGCCTAATGAGAAATTTACCGTGCGCCAGTGAGAAGCATAAAAATTGGATCCAGATGGTCCTGTGATTGTGATTGTCCTCACCTGGGCTTCTCATCCAAGTCTGTCATAAAGTTTGTGTCCCCTGGGCATTTTACTAGATAAAACTACCTCCCAAATGTACCATATGGGTGGGGTTGAAATTAAATAGTAAAATGTTCTCCTAGCTGTGAAACATTATAAGACCGTGTAAAGAGGCCAGAATTCTGAAGATAATGAAATTTAAGATTAGCAGCCAAAATATTTGTTTGTTATTAATTAGAAGTATGCATTAAAACATCTATTTTTCTAAAATGCACTTTAGTGACTTTGTCAGAGGAATTTGGTAAGTAAAATGACCAAATGGCAAGTATTCCGTGATTGCTTAAGATGACTAATGCCATCGAAACTTATTCAGTAGTGAAGAAATCAATGGTCACTGATGAAGTATCACAGGACTAGGAACAAGCAGCGTAATAGTTATACTTTAAATCTAAACATCTGGCTACACTGTCCGAGTTACATTTGTTTTGGTCAATAGCAATAGGGAAAATAATGGAAACTATTCCATGGCTCATGAGTAATTGCAAAGCAAAATATAGAAGAAATAATTAGTATTGATTTAGGAACATATCTTAGCCCATCTTTACTGATTTACACAATTTATGTAAAGTTCTTGGTCTATGGTATAAGCTGTGGAATTCTCAACAAACTTTTAAAAATGTTGCCTATCAAAGGATTTTAAAACAAAAACGATTAAAACATGGGTGAAATTTGAGACCGAATGAAAAAAAGTAGAGAATATTTTTGAGAGTTGTCAAATGGGTGTTGGGCCTAAAAAATTAATGGAATTCAAAAAGTTCATATCTAAAGTGCTTTAGATTTTAAACTACATTTTAATCTATATCTAGACGACTGAAACAAGATGCCAATATATCATGTTTGCTAGAAAATTTGAGAAAAATTGAAGATTTGAGAATGATATGTCACTCACCAAACAAATGGAAAATTCAATTCAAACTGAAAGATTGAAAATTTGACTAATGATAATAGAACAAATTGAATTAATTTAATGTAAAGGAATTTACAGAAGGACCTTGGTGTGATAGAGATCTTGTCATTTTGGTGATTGATGCAAAGTTTTGAAGCAATTAAAAAGCTAATAAAGAACCAGAATACATACCCAGCAGAAAAGAAACGATAGTGTTCATCGCCTGGTGCAATGGTTTGCGCTGAAGTGAAACTGACTCAAGAGAATTAAAAGGTGTGTGGATATCTCACTGGATCATCTTTCTTTCAATGGATGTGAACGTAGCAGGCAATTAAAAGCCTCTCACTATAAATAGTGTATGTCAGTGAACCTACGTTTCCTGTTATCCTGGCCAAGTTAGTGTTACATGCTGAGTCCACCAACAGAAAACAGATCATGAGATAGCCATGTTCTGATGAAAAGGTCAACATCAAAATCTTCTGTGTTTTGAAAGCAATCTAGAAAATTGACTTTTTTCTTTATCTTTGGTTTGATGATATTTTCAATGGTGATTATTGGTAGGTTACTTCTGAGGTTTATTTCCACATTTAATCATGACCAGTCTTTTACTGGTTGGAATAATTGTTTTGGAGATTACAGAATTGCTTCTTGTCTTCGTTCTGGCCTCTAGTCAAGCTTCCACCATGGGAATGTCACTGATCATGGCTGTCAAAGTCATTACAGCGCTAAATGTTTCAGTATCTTGATAATTTCAATGTACTACAGGTGACTTTGGCAAATTTTTTAGACTGCAGTTGCCGATATATCAAGGTGTCTGATTCATCGTTTACTAAGATAAGGAACATCTCAGATGAAAAAGGAATTTACTCTTAAAATTACATTACCTTTAATATAAATGAGTGAGTGATGATACTGAAGATATGCTGAATTATGTCAGCGATCCTTTCATCTCACTTAAGTGATATGTAAAAGACAAATAACACAGGTGCATTATTATTAGATCAATTTTAATTATATTAATAGCCACTTCTGAACTCTAATTATGAGATCATTAGTAACCTGCCTGTTTGCAATGATGTTTGTGTTACCTTGTTAAGAGCAGAATGAAATAAAGGCATTTAACAGGCACAATGGAAATGTTTGTTAACAAATGTAGTTTCTAATGCATAAATTATTGCATGGAATATGCTTAACCTATAATTAACTTACAACATAAATAGCAACATTTAAGAATGATAAAATATACCCTTCGTCATTAATCTGCACTGAATGATCAGCATTCCATTTGTCTTTGTGTAATTTTCTATTGAGGTAAATGTTTCCATAGTGATCATTTCAAAGATTATAGCTATGTATGCAATAATGTACTCTATTTCAAAGTCCAGTAAACACACAGTTTGAATTGTGTTGTTTCTTTTCATTGATATGCATTATGTATATACAGAACATTTATAAAAAATCAATGTTTGATGAGTTGTACCCAGGAGATTGGGGTGAATTTGACCAACAATCAACTGAATATTAATTTCAGGGAATTTCATGCAGGGTTTTTCTCTCTCTCAGTTCTAACAAAGGATCTCATGCAATTCCTTACTGCCTCTACAAAGGGGTTCTTGAACTATCATGTGCTCATCAGTTGTGGAAATGCTTACTTCTGCTAAGACCTTCAGAGATTCATGCCATGGGGCCATATTTAAAACCTAGCTGTGCACCAGTTCCAAAGCTTCCAGCCAGAATTAGCCCTTCACAGTACACAAAGCAGCAGAGAAATGAGAAAGAGTATCTTCATAGACATGTATGTGGCATGGGTTACGCTTCAGAAATAAAAGCCTGAATCTTTCACTTTTTTGGCTACTTGCAAGTTGCATTGAGGTTTTAGAAGTTTCTTGTCATGAAGCCAAGTGAGATTTCTCTCCTTATTTTATCAAACTGACCTCATTGACTGCATATCCCACCTTTACGGTGTCCCTGACATCTGATTCTATCCTAATCTTAACACATGCTCTTCTTGGATCAATTTATCGCCTATCAAATATCCACTTAAAGGCCACAATCTGGCCCCTGCAATAGCTTTAAAAATTGCTGTGTACCTAAATGTGTGTTGACAACCCAGCATTGTTCCTCAGAGGTAAGGTAAGGGCATGACAGGCAAAAAGCAAGATTGCTGATAGCATAGCTGACATCACCTAGAACATAAAACTCCATTCTCTCACTCTAGTCACTTTTTAACATCCAGGCCACATAGTTTATCCTTCCTTAGCTATTCTTTCTAAACTCTTAGTCTCTCTTAGTCACTGCTTCTGTGTTGCCCAATGCTCAATCAACACTCAGAGCTTACCATTCCCCAGTAGAGAAACATTACAAAGAGGCAAGCAGTGCGAGAATTCCAAACATGAGCTTTTATTTATTGTCAATGAAAGCAAATACAAACAAAACTGCCACATCGTAGTTCACCACCACTAAGCCATCCAAATGCTAGCATCAAAGCCAAAATCTGTTCCATGGTCCATTAGTTCTTCTGCATCCAACTCTCATCTACTGGAATCAATTGTCACTTAGCCCTGTCAGACTTGTGGCACCTGTTGTAGCTGAGCTCTGTCATCGGTCAGGAGAACCTCCTGCAGTGGCAAACATCAAAGGCATTGTGCAAATTGCCTTTGACCAGCATTTGAAATCTAAGTGTGAACAAGTGATTTTAAATGAAACGTCACTGCAGTTTGCAAATACGTGTTTCATTCAATACCCTGGCCTTCATCAGACAAAGATGTTGTGCTTTTGTCCATCAAACTGACACTGACTCTGCTCACACTGGGCATTTTCCTAGTCATTTTCCAGTTGCACTTGACATCTAGACAATGGCAAGAGATGACAGGAAACACAGCTAAAGATAAGCCCTTGACCGCGTCTCCCGTATTTCCCGCAACACATCCCTCACACCCCGCCCCCGCCACAACCGCCCAAAGAGGATCCCCCTCGTTCTCACACACCACCCTACCAACCTCCGGATACAATGCATCATCCTCCGACTCTTCCGCCATCTACAATCCGACCCCACCACCCAAGACATTTTTCCATCCCCACCCCTGTCTGCTTTCCGGAGAGACCACTCTCTCCGTGACTCAGTTGTTCGCTCCACTCTCCACTCCAACCCCACCACACCCGGCACCTTCCCCTGCAACCGCAGGAAATGCTACACTTGCCCCCACACCTCCTTCCTCACCCCTATCCCAGGCCCCAAGATGACGTTCCACATTAAGCAGAGGTTCACCTGCACATCTGCCAATGTGGTATACTGCATCCACTGTACCCGGTGTGGCTTCCTCTACATTGGGGAAACCAAGCGGAGGCTTGGGGATCGCTTTGTAGAACACCTCGGCTCAGTTCGCAACAAACAACTGCACCTCCCAGTCGCAAACCATTTCCACTTCCCCTCCCATTATTTAGATGACATGTCCATCATGGGCCTCCTGCAGTGCCACAATGATGCCACCCGAAGGTTGCAGGAACAGCAACTCATATTCCGCCTGGGAACCCTGCAGCCTAATGGTATCAATGTGGACTTCACCAGTTTCAAAATCTTCCCTTCCCCAACTGCATCCCAAAACCAGCCCAGTTCGTCCCCTCCCCCCACTGCACCACACAACCAGCCCAGTTCTCCCCCCCCACCCACTGCATCCCAAAACCAGTCCAACCTGTCTCTGCCTCCCTAACCGGTTCTTCCTCTCACCCATCCCTTCCTCCCACCCCAAGCCGCACCCCCATCTACCTACTAACCTCATCCCACCTCCTTGACCTGTCCGTCTTCCCTGGACTGACCTATCCCCTCCCTACCTCCCCACCTATACTCTCTCCACCTATCTTCTTTACTCTCCATCTTCGGTCCGCCTCCCCCTCTCTCCCTATTTATTCCAGTTCCCTCTCCCCATCCCCCTCTCTGATGAAGGGTCTAGGCCCGAAACGTCAGCTTTTGTGCTCCTGAGATGCTGCTTGGCCTGCTGTGTTCATCCAGCCTCACATTTTATTATCTTGGAATTCTCCAGCATCTGCAGTTCCCATTATCTCTAAAGATAAACATTATCAGCACCAGAGTCCAGTGAGTTGCCAGGTACCCCCAGAGAATGTATATCCTCTTTTACATCACTCTCCCTGACTACCCATTTCACCCATTCCTCCCATCCACCCACCACATTGAACTTCACCTCCAACTGTCCTTCCTGACCCCTGAATCTCAGACTTACACTTTAGTGGTGACCAACCTGTTCTTCTTTTGTCTCCCTGTGAAGGCCATGGTGATGGTTACTAACAATAAACTCTCTTCCGTTGCCTAACATGCCTTCTAGTACTGTTCCACATACCAACATACATATTGAGTATCCCCCATCACCGCTGTTGTTTCTACTTCCACAAGTGCCTCTGCTTTCCCCCAAAAGCTTGACTTTCCACACATTTTTAATACTGCCTCTACTTGCAATCCCCCAAATGATCAATGCATGGACCTCCAGTCCTGTATTCGCACAAGACCCTAGTCCTCCTTATTAAGGAACCCATGACACAACTGAATGGACACCTGACTGTCACCTATTTGCAGCCCTCTATTTAACAATACGCAAGTCCTCTGACTGCTGGAGCAAATCCTCTCGGACTGAAAGTTGCCCACTCACAAAAACACATTTATCATGGCACATAGACTCCATGCACAGCACCGGATTCAGTAGTCAGAATAGCAGACCATGTTGGGACCCTTTCTGTAGCTGCAAATCCTTGTAAAGACTCTCCTGAGACTACAAAAGGTTAAAGAAATACTTGAGAATGCCCAGGATTTCATACTTAAAGGAAGGGTGGCCATATTTCCCAAGGTGAGTTGGGCAATCATACTGAGGGATATCAGGGTGAGCTAAACCTGCTTGGAAAAGGCATGATACTCCCCTCAAGAGTGCACTAAGTGCAAGGTGCAAGTAAAAGTGATTGAAGAAGTTTACATGCATATTCCTTTTTTACTGGTCATGTTGTATCGTTGTCTGGGAGATTTTTAATTGCTCATGTGCATGAGTCGCTCACTTCATACCTTGAGCCACAGAACCTTGCGTAGCACTAAGGATGGCCAGGCTCCGCACCATTGGCCTTGTAGTTGTCACTCATAGCTGATAATGAAAAGTAAACATATATTAACAAGTATGATAATGTATTTACAATGAAGTCTCACCATGCCATCTAGGTACCCTCAGAGGGTCTTCTTTCTTTTCCTCCCACTGTGTCTGGGTGAAGTCTCAGGGTCAGCAGATGGGTTGGAACAATGATTCCTTACAGTAGAACTCATTGCCCCTGTGCTTTGGCCAGGTGACCCCAGAGGATGGTGCTCAAAACTTTGGCAATATGGGTGGATCTTTCAAAGCCGCAACACTGTTGACCGAATTTTATAATTTTTCGACTCAATGTCAAATTTGTCAAGTTTCACCAAGCTTTTCTCTCCATTACTCCATTACTATTGTTACTGTTCGAAAATTGCATCATTAACTATCTCCCCTGCCACTTGACGTCCCTCATGTCTGATGCTAGACCAATTCTGCCACTCACTGTGCCCGAAGGAACTTACCACAAACCGAATATCCCAAAATAGAATCCCTGACATCTATGTCATCTTTAAGAGGCATTGTGCTTCTGGGCAATCACTCTCAGTCTATAGTTGCACAGTTCATGACATGGCAAATAAGTTGAAATTAGTATCCTGCTTTGTTAACAGTCACCTGGAGATCCAAGTGAATGGGGAGATGCAGAGCAGGAATGCCTTCTTCCAAGTGGACCAACAGTGGAAGCCACAACAATAGACCATGTCAGCCTGATCCAAGATTACCATCTATTTCAGTCTTAGCTATTTAGAGGAATGTTCAACAGAGTAAGAAGAAGATCAATCGCCTTCTCCACCCCACCAGTGTAAGTGCCATCTTCTCTCTGCTATCTCACTCGATCTGCACTACACCCACCTCACACCAAGGCTCCACTCTCCCACTGTCACTGTTGTATGATTCCCTCATGATTTCTCTCTTAACCACTTGAATACACCTCCATCCCAAACCTGCATAGCCTCTGTGCTCTCTACGCACCAACAGCATGAAGACCACTTTCATCAGAGCCAATTCCTCCCTTTCTCTACTTGAGGAGTAAACAGCACACAATAGGGTAGATGGAGCTGAAATGAATGGTTGACTGCCTGACATTCAGCTCCTTACACCATACAAGAAGAGGGACTTGGCCACGCTGAATGGCTGACTGACCATGCACAAGCCTGTGGGCAGATATTGGAGGTTTTCATTGACTCAGCGTTCCAGAATCTTCTGACTGAGGGACGTGACTGAGGACTAATCCTCTTAGATTTTGAGATTTGGCCTTTTGCTTTCAGTAATTGCAAACTGTTTGGCATGCATGTGGTTGGGCACATGGCGCAGGTGTGATACTGATATAGCACAATGATATACAACAAAATGTCCATCCCCTTGTCAGATCACTGGTGGCAACATAGCAAGCTGCCTGGCTTTGTGTCTGTACTATATGGCAAGTTAAGGTAGAAGTACTCTAAACCTTTAAGCTCTGGCTGAGGAGGCAAAACACTAACGGCAAGCCAAAGCAAAGCAGGAATATTGTGAGCAAGTTGAATGAGCACTAAGAGATCATAAATCTCTGCCATGCAACTTGATCCAATCAATGAGATGAATCCCTGTTCCTGGGTGCAAACTAGCCTGCTGGCAGAATTCCAATGAAAGGCGACGGCGTACTCCACAGTGCAGCATTGAAATGCAGTAAATGGATGAGAGAGGTGCCATGATGGTGTGCTGAAGTTGGTGTGGGTTGGATGCCAAGTTCTGTAAATGGGAGAGGTCTTGCAGTCACTGTCCATGGAGTATGAAATGTTGCGATTTGTACGCAAGATGGATGTTCAGATGAGTAAACAAGGGTCAGCAGGTAACCGTTTTGATTTTCATGTCAAAGTTGCTGCCTAATTTCCATTCAGTGAGTGGGAGGATAGGAAATTGCATATTAATAGGTGGGATTAGGTAAAAGTGAAATATTAATGTATGCTGATAACAGGCTACTCAATACTTACTAGCAGGAATTGTATCTCTCCATTTATCACTTGAGTGGAAAATTGGACTATTTGCTCTCAATGTCAGTCTCTCCTTGCAGGCCATCACATGCGATTTCCCAGTTCTCTCTCTATGGCCCATGTCATGAGAAGATTCCACCTTTTATTTCCGAATAATAATTTATTGTCAGCCTTCATCATGGTTACTTTATGCACATTGTGACTTTCTGTGTAAATTGACAATTAACTGAAATCTGAAAACTCATGAAGTAAGCCCACGTTGTTGTGAATCAGTCAGAAGAAAAAATGTTCAAATAATTACAGTGTCCATGGAAATTAGAACTTCATTAGAAAAAGATAAACAATGAAATTATTTTGAAGAATGTAATTGCACAATACATAATCTAATTGCAGTTTTGATGTTGATATACTAAGCAACTTAATATCTGTATTTGAATGATAACACATACCTAACGGAATTTACGTTTTACATAATTAGTTTAATTTTGTTCTCTGGCACATTCACAAGTTAGTTTCCTTAAATGAAATCATGATCTACATTAGTAACTGCATTTTTTATAATCCCACACCTATCAGTCCTCCTCTATCATACTTAAAATAAAGATTCTTTTTAACCTGCATCCCCTATTGATTTGGATACAAAAAGAAGCTAAGCATAATAAAATGTTATAAACGTAATTCATTACTTTCAAAGGTGATCCCAATTTCTGATTTCATTTTGATCAATTATTGACTTATGTTTCTTTATTCAATAGCTGAATTTCTAACATATAACCATTTAAAGCAATCTTCCACTCAACAACCAAGGAGTAAAAGCTTACAAATTCTCACTAGAAAGAGTCAGCAATTCTGTCAGTATGCTAATCAACATTTGTCTCCAAACCGACATGACTAAAATGGAGAAAGCTGGTCAGTACCTGCATTTTGTGTTCACCAATATCTATTAGTTTAAAACAAGCATCTGCAACATGCATCCGGACTTCCATAGATACAATAGTGTTATAAAGTGGAAGTTGACATGGGACAATTTGTTTTTCTAACTCTAACAGTGAAAAAATTAACTAAGCTATTAATAACCAAATAAATCCCTTTTCACTACTAACTATTTCTGAATTAAACAAGATTCTAATGTTATGCTGTTCCAATAAATATGTGTGACTTATATAAAATCAAAATAGAAGTAGCCTCTCAAAATTACAGACGGGTTACTTTTCTTCTGGAATGGTCTGTGACTTCTCCATTGATTCTTCCGGCAGGAATATTAACTAGTTGTGTCATGGTGTTATCTCTAAGACATAGAGGAACCTGCAAGAACTAATGATTGTCTCTTGAGAGCTGAAGGCAATTAACTCTAGTAGGTGGCAGTTAACTCTCTGGGGTTTGTCTAACTGCTATCTTCTTTTATACTGTTGATGAGATATGAATTTCTTACAAATAGAAGTGGTCCTATGTTGACAAAACAGTTAGATTTAAATTTAATTTGTTTTTAGTGTCTAAGTGCCTGGTTCAAATTGATTGCTTAATTTCAAAATACTTATCTTCATAAAAACTGCTGCTTGGCATGCTAACTGTGCAGCCTATAGTTACAAATGTTTCAATTAGGGTACTCTCTGTGTACTTGCAAACTTCCTAGCTGCTGCTCACAGACATCTATTTTAAATCTGTAAGCAAAGAAAAACCACATTATCTATTAAAGGGACAATGCAATGCTACTCCCCGCTAGCATTTTACAAACACAAATTTTTAATTCCTGCCTCCCAATCCATAAGTACTCTACTCAATTTTGCAACAATGGAATGTGCAGAGATTATTCAAATGTTTAGTGTACATCAGCTTGGAGCACTAATGATGTTACATGTTTGCTGCCATTTTGGTGTCCACTCTCCCGCATCTGACCTCGTCTATCCTCATACATTTAAACGTGTCATGAGCAAGGTCCTACCTGAATCCCCAAATCTCAGGCAATGTTGCAGAAACAATCATCAGTTACATAAAGGTTAGTTGCAAATGTGTTGCTTTCTGCTTCCCGAAAACACGATCATATAGCATAGAGAGGAAGAATTCAAAAACAGTTTTCTAGCTTGCAAACCTAAATTATCACAAGGGATTTGTAGTTTTTTTTGGGTGAATGCTTAGCATTTTCAAAAGCAATAAAAAAAGTCCTATTTTTTTGGATGGAGGCTAATAATCACAATACAAAGGCAACAAAATCAACAAATTAATGGCCAAAAGAAAAGAAATATTGTTCATGCTCCTCTTTCTTTCAGTGGTTCAGGGCACTTGGAGCAATTCATCCATGCTGACCAGCTATTGGGGATAAAAGTAGCCCCATTTCCCAGCATTTGGCCCATATCCGTCCAAACCCTTCTTACTTATGCACCCATCCAGATGCCTTTTCAATGCTGTAATTGTAACAACCTCCACTATCTCCTCTGGCAGCTCATTCCATACATACACCTGCCTCTGCATGAAAAAGGTCCTCTAGGTCCCTTTTAAATAATTTTTCCCCTCACCTTAAACCAATGCCCTCTAGTTTGTGACTCCTCCACCATAGGGAAAACACCTTGGCCATTTACCCTATCCTGGAGTCTCTTCTGGAGGAGAAGTGACCTGTATAAGAAGGGCGGATTGCACATGGATTGGAGTTGGAAGGTGACTAATATACTGGTGGAGAGAGTTGATAGAGCTGCTTGGAAGGATTTAAATCGTAAGGGAGAGGAGGCGGAAACCAGCGAGATAGTGAGGAAAGAAGTCAGTCTGAGACTGGGACAGTTGGGGAAAGAAGTGAGTCAAACTGTCATGGCAGGTAGGAACAAAGCAGAGAACGAGGTTGGGCTGATAAATTTAACTGCATTTATTTCAATGCAAGAGGCTGAACAGCACTTTGTGGGCTACTTGTTGATAGACCTCACTGTCAAATTTCTGTTTCCAAATAAAATGGAGGACTAAACCATTGCACAGATGTGAAACCTTGGTTCAATTCTGGACTTGTGCTAAGTTACTTGATTTCAAGTGGGCTGCAACTGAATCACTAAAAAGGAATCAATCTCCCTAAGAACATAGAAGGAAATTAAACAAAAACAGGTTTTATGTGCCTTATGAAATTGTTTCATCATTGCACAGTACCCTGCTGGTATGTTTATGAATACTGCTGAGTCTTAAACTCACATGGATGATATATTAAAGGACTGCACCCAATCAAATGTTATTTCTATTTGCAAACAGTGGGAGAGCTGAAACTAAAGAGAAACATAACTAAACCTTAATCTACATGATATTTGTCTGCACGTTCCAAAAGAGATACTAAATCTAGGTAAAACTCTTAGGATCACACTTTGAAATTAAGGAAAAGAATGGTAATGAGAATGCCAGTTTAATTCTCAATTCCATAATTGATAAAATATTGAATTTATTTGATTGCATAATTAATTTAGTTAGAAACATAGAAACATTAAAAATAGGAGCAAGAATAGGTCATTTGGCCCTTTGAACCTGCTTTGCCATTTAATATGACCATGGCTGATCATTCAACTCTCTACCCTGTTCCTGCTTTATCCCCATACCCTAGTTCCAGAAATTGGTTTTAAAAAATTGGGTTTACAGGTGTTTTATTAATATTAAACTTCAGCTGGTAGCATAAAATTGTCAGGAGAACTTCTCAGGAATATTAATTGAAAGACCAGGATTTTGTACTTGAAGCTGCAAGCTTACATTGTGTCTTTTACATTAACTACAAATTGAAACTTGACATTTGAAACTACGTTTTCAGACAGAAAATTCTTAAGCCCACTGCACAACAAATTGAAGAGCACAGCACTGAATTCTGATGTGTAATAAGAGAATTTCATGCATTCTTATATTCACTTAGCAAATTCATTGCCAATCTAGGCAGGTAATGGGGTCCTACAGAAAGTAACACAGGAGCAACAGCCCTTGAAGTTGTCCCACAGGTATGACGCGTTTGCTCCCTGCGTGGATGAGGAACAGGGCTGCAGGAAGGATAGACCATAAGACCATAAGACATAAGAGTGGAAGTAAGGCCATTCGGCCCATCAAGCCCACTCCACCATTTAAATCAGGGCTGATGGGCATTTCAACTCCACTTCCCTGCACTCTCCTCGTAGCCCTTGACTCCTTGTGATCGGTCAACTCACCATGGCACTATGGTCCAGGAGGCCATTCAAGAGGGGAAGCTAAAAGACAGTTTGTAGTTGTAGGAGATTCCATCATCGGGGGATAGGCAGTATCCTTTGCAAGCAGGGTAGAGAATCCCACATGGTGTGTTACCTGCCTGGTGCCAGGGGGGCGAGACATCTCTGGCCACTTGAGCAGATGCTAGAGAGAGAGGGAGAGGATCCAGTTGTTGTGGTCCACGTAGGTACCAACAACACAGGCAGGACTAGGAAAAAAGACCTGTTTCGGGATTATGAAAAACTAGGAACAAAACTAAAAAAAAAAAAGGCCTTCAAGGGTCATAATCTCTATATTGCTGCCTGAGCCACGTGCAAATTGGTATAGGGAGGCAAGGATCAGGGAAGTAAACAAGTGGCTAGAAGAGTAGTGTGGGAAAGAGGGTTTCCTGTTCATGGGGCACTGGCATCAGCTCTGGGAGAGGAAGGATTTACACCCCTGGGATGGAATCCAACTAAGTAGGGCCAGGTCCAGTGTTTTGGCGAAAAGGGTAAATAGGGCGGTCAATAGCACTTTAAACTGGTAAGTAGGTGCGAAGGGAGGAGTGAGCATACAGGGAGTATAACAATTGAAGTAAGGCAAAGCGACAGGCTAGCAGGTGACGAGGAAGCTTCAACTCCATTGAAAATTAGGAAAAAGTTAAAAGGAAGGAGAACTCAAGAGCTGTTAGTAATGGAGGTGATAGGACCCAAAAAGAAGGTGCAAAAGTTGGCATAAGGGCGCTTTATCTGAATGCTCAGAGCATTCCAAACAAGGTGGATGAGTTGACGGCACAGATCATGGGTATGATTTAGTGGCCATTACAGAGACATGGTTGCGGGATGGTCATGACGAGGAGTTAAATAATCAGGGTTATCAGACTGTTCAGAAGGACAGACTGGAAGGTAGGAGAGGTGGTATTGCTTTGATTTTTAAGGATGATATCAGGGCAGTAGGGAGAGATGATATAGGCTCTATTGAGCAAAAGGTTGAATCCATTTGCGTGGAAATTAGGAATAGCAGGGAGAAGAAGTCACTGATAGGTGTGGTCTATCGGCCACCAAATAATGATATGATGTTGGGATGGGCAGTAAACATAGAAATAAGTAATGCATGTAAAAATGGTTTAGTAATTATCATGGGGGATTTTAATCTACAATTGACCAAACCATGTCGGTCATGGCAGCCTTGAGGAGGTGTTCATAGAATGCATCCGCGATAATTTCCTTAAACAATATGTAATGGAGCCTCTCTGATGAAGGGTCTAGGCCCGAAATGTCAGCTTTTGTGCTCCTAAGATGCTGCCTGGCCTGCTGTGTTCATCCAGCTACACACTTTGTTATCTTGTAATGGAGCCTATGAGTGAGCAAGCTATCCTAGATCTGGTCCTGTGTAATGAGACAGGGATAATTAATGATCTCACAGTTAGGGATCCTCCCGGAAGGAGTGATAACAGTATGGTTGAATTTAAATTACAGATGGAGCGTGAGAAGGTTAAATCCAGTACCAATGTCCTGTGCTTAAACATAGGAGACTATGAAAGGATGAGGGAGGAGTTGGGTAAGGTAAAATGAGAGCAAAAACTTTAGGGTGAGTCAATTGAGGAACAGTGGAGGACTTCCAAAGCAATTTTTCACAGTGCAGAAGTATATTCCAGTGATAAGGAAGAGCTGTAGGAAAAGAGAGTCAGCCATGGATGTCTAAGGAAAGAAAGGAAAGTATCAGGTTTTTAAAAAAATCCAAAAATGTAAAGATTAGTCGAAACTAGTAGACTGGAAATCTTTAAAGGCCAACAGAAAGCCACAAAAAAAAGTTGTAAAGTATGATAGATGATGAGAGTAAAATAGCTCAAACTATAAAAACAAGCAGCAAAAGTTTCTATAAATATGTAAATCGTAGAAGTGTGGCAAAGGTAAACATTGGTCCTTTAGAGGATGAAAAGGCCAATTTAATAACTGGGAATGAGGAAATAGCCAAGACATTAAACAGCTATTTCGTGTCAGTCTTCACAGTGGAAGATATAAATAAGATGCCGAAAACTAATGGCAAGAAGTTTACGGCAGGTGAGGATCTAGAAACTATCATTATCACTAAGGAGGCAGTGCTGAGCAAGCTAATGGGGCTAAAGGTAGACAAGTCTCCTGGCCCTGATGAAATACATCCCAGGGTGCTAAAAGAGGTGATGGGGGAAATAGCAAATGCACTAGCAATTATTTACCAAAATTCACTGGACTCTGGGGTGGTTCCCACAGATTGGAAAACAGCAATGTGAAGCCACTGTTTAAAAAGGAACTAGACAAAAAGCAGGTAACTGTAAGCCAGTTAGCTTAACTTTGGTAGTGAGGAAAATGCTTGAATCAATCACTAAGGAAGAAATAGCAAGACATCTGGATATAAATTGTCCCATTGGGAACACCCAGTGTGGGTTCATGAAGGGTAGGGCATGTTTAACTAATTTGGTGGAATTCTTTGAGGACATTACTTGCATGGTGGACAATGGGGAACCTATGGATGTGGTGTATCTGGATTTCCAGAAGGCATTTGACAAGGTGCCACACCTAAGGCTGCTACAGAAGATAAAGTTGCATGGTATCACCGGTAATGTATTGGCTTTGATAGAGGATTGGTAGACTAGTAGAAAGCAAAGAATAGGGGTAAACGGGTGTTTTTCTGGATGGCGGTCAGTGGCTAGTGGTTTGCCTCAGGGATCAGTGTTGGGACTGCAATTGTTTATAATTTACATATATGATTTGGAGTTGGGGACTAAGTGTAGTATATCAAAATTTGCAAATGACACTAGGATGACTGACAGAGCAAAGTGTACAGAAGATGCTGAAAGTCTGCAGAGGGATATAGATAGTCTAAGTCAGTGAGCAAAGGTCTGGCGGATGGAATACAATGTTGATAAGTGTGAGGTCATCCATTTTGATAGGAGTAACAGCAAAATGGACTATGTTTTAAATGGTAAAAATTGCAGTACACTGCTGTGCAGAGGGACTTGTGTGTCCTTGTGCATGAATCACTAAAAGTAGGATTGCGGGTACAACAGGTAATTAAAGAGGCAAATGGAATTTTGTCTGTCATTGCTAGAGGAATAGAGTTTATAAACAGGGAGGCCATGCTGCAGCTGTATAGGGTCCTGGTGAGGCCACGTCTGGAGTACTGTGTGCAGTTTTGGTCTCCTCACTTGAGAAGAGATATACTAGAACTGGAGGGGATGCGGAGGAGATTCAGTTGGTTGATTCCAGAGTTGAGAGGTTTGGATTATGAGGACAGACTGAGTAGACTGGGATTATACTCATTGGAATTCAGAAGAGTGAGGGGAGATCTTTTAGAGACATATAGGATTATGAAGGGAATAGATAAGGTGGAGGCAGGGAGGTTGTTTCCACTAGCAGGTGAAACTAGGACAGGGGGCATAGCCTCAAAATAAAGAGAAACAGATGTAGGACTGAGGTCAGGTGGAACTTCTTTACCCAAAGGGTTGTGAATCTGTGGAATATTGCCCAGTGAAGTGTTTGAAGCTACCTCGCTGAGTGTGTTTAAGGCTAGGATAGATAAATTTTTGAAGAGTAAAGGTATTAATGGTTATGGTGTGTTGCATGTAAGGGGAGCTGAGTCTCAAAAATTGTATCAGAGATAATGGGAACTGCAGATGCTGGAGAATCCAAGATAACAAAGTGTGAAGCTGGATGAACACAGCAGGCCAAGCAGCATCTCAGGAGCACAAAAGCTGACATTTCAGACTGAGACCCTTCATCAGAAAAGGGGGATGGGGCGAGGGTTCTGAAATAAATAGGGAGAGAGGGGGAGGAGGATTGAATGTGGATAGAGGAAAAGAAGGGTGGAGAGGAGACAGATAAGGTAAAAGGGCGGGGATGGAGCCGGTAGAGGTGAGTGTAGGTGGGGAGGTAGCCGCACCTACATTCCCTACCTTCTAACTTCATCCTGCCCCCTTAACCTGTCCATCCTCCCCGGACTGACCTATCCCCTCCCTACCTCCCCACCAGATGGCCTACTCCTGCTCCTAGTTCTTATGTTCTTAAGTTATTTTTGACTGGAATATTAATTTTGTGCGGTTGCAGCTAATGTATAAATCAGGAATTTCCTCAGGGGTTCACTGACCTTGCAGCTAAAACTTTATGTTATGTCGCACAGTCAGTAAGTCAGCATACCTTGAAGAGGCTATGCTTATGATATTTTCACTGTATCATAGCATATGACCCAAGACTATGAACTAGCTTGTTGGAAGATACCTCGGCCAAGGGCATGAACATGAATTTTCTGATGAGGAACTATTAGAAAGGCTCATTGTATGTGATCATCCCTACACCAACTAAAGCCTTGAGGAGGGATCTTTTGAGAAAAAGAAAGGGCCATACCATTGACAGGTTACTTGGGGTTGGATGCAAGTCTGAAGCCAAAATAACAGGCTAACAATGGCCACCTGTTTTTAGTGTAGCAAATGTGATTGCTATAGCTAGCAAAGTGCACCAAACTAATAAAATGTGTCATGAATACCGTGTATCACACTTACCTTAAAGCTTCCCTGCTTTTCTTGATAAATTATAAATTATGTGTCACCAGGGGACAGATATGCAGAAAATCTGGAATCCAAAACTGTGCCAGCTCTCAGGACAAAGCATAGGTGACCAACAAGGCAGTACAAAGCCACAAGACTGGCAGCAAGGAGAGTGTTAAGAAAGTGTATCAATTCAACATATCACCAAAATTCAGAGTCAACCAAGTGCAAGGCACATTTCATAAGATTATCAACCTTCCCATATTGATAACCCTACACACCATATCAGCAGTATAAGGTGATCAATAGCTTTTGTGATCATTAACATCATTTTTATTTATTCATTCATGGGATGAGGGTGTTGCTGAATGTGGATAGAGGAAAAGAAGGGTGGAGAGGAGACAGATAAGGTAAAAGGGCGGGTTGGAGCCGGTAGAGGTGAGTGTAGGTGGGGAGGTAGCCACACCTACATTCCCTACCTTCTAACTTCATCCTGCCCCCTTAATCTGTCCATCCTCCCCGGACTGACCTATCCCCTCCCTACCTCCCCACCAGATGGCCTACTCCTGCTCCTAGTTCTTATGTTCTTAAGTTATTTTTGACTGGAATATTAATTTTGTGCGGTTGCAGCTAATGTATAAATCAGGAATTTCCTCAAGGGTTCACTGACCTTGCAGCTAAAACTTTATGTTATGACGCACAGTCAGTAAGTCAGCATACCTTGAAGAGGCTATGCTTATGATATTTTCACTGTATCATAGCATATGACCCAAGACTATGAACTAGCTTGTTGGAAGATACCTCGGCCAAGGGCATGAACATGAATTTTCTGATGAGGAACTATTAGAAAGGCTCATTGTTATGTGATCATCCCTACACCAACTAAAGCCTTGAGGAGGGATCTTTTGAGAAAAAGAAAGGGCCATACCATTGACAGGTTACTTGGGGTTGGATGCAAGTCTGAAGCCAAAATAACAGGCTAACAATGGCCACCTGTTTTTAGTGTAGCAAATGTGATTGCTATAGCTAGCAAAGTGCTCCAAACTAATAAAATGTGTCATGAATACCGTGTATCACACTTACCTTAAAGCTTCCCTGCTTTTCTTGATAAATTATAAATTATGTGTCACCAGGGGACAGATATGCAGAAAATCTGGAATCCAAAACTGTGCCAGCTCTCAGGACAAAGCATAGGTGACCAACAAGGCAGTACAAAGCCACAAGACTGGCAGCAAGGAGAGTGTTAAGAAAGTGTATCAGTTCAACATATCACCAAAATTCAGAGTCAACCAAGTGCAAGGCACATTTCATAAGATTATCAACCTTCCCATATTGATAACCCTACATACCATATCAGCAGTATAAGGTGATCAATAGCTTTTGTGATCATTAACATCATTTTTATTTATTCATTCATGGGATGAGGGTGTTGCTGGCTAGGCAGCGTGTATTGCCCATCTCTAATTGTCCAGAGGGTATTTAATAATCAACCACATTGCTGTGGTTCTGGAGTCACATGTAGGCCAGACCAGGTAAGGATGGCAGTTTCCTTTCCTAAAGGATATTAGTGAACCAGACGGGTTTTTCTTAACAACCAACAATGGAATCATGGTCATCATTAATTTCAGATTTTTTACAACATTGAATTCAAATTCCACTATCTGCCATGGCAGGATTCAAACCCAGGTCCTCTGAACATTATCTGGCTCACTAGATTAACAATTCAGCGATAATACCACTAAGCCATTGCCTCCCCTTGTCATACAGGTAAGTTGATATACACTATAAACAGTATAGAATGTCCACAGAGATAGCAGGAACTGCAGATGCTGGAGAATCTGAGATAACAAAGTGTAGAGCTGGATGAACACATCAGGCCATGCAGCATCAGAGGATGCCTACAGTATGGAAGCAGGCCATTCAGACTGTTGAGTCCACACTAACCTTCCAAAGAGATTCTCACCCAGACTCACCCCATCCCCATAACACAGCATTTCCAATAGCTAACCCACCTAGCCTGCACAACCCTGAACACTATGGCTTCAGTTCAATTTTCAAACTTCATTTAGCAGTTAACTCCAAGAAGTATTGGGAGGAAAAATAAAAGTTCTAAGAGCAGAGAGGAAGGAATTCTAAAAGCAATTTGACAGTAGTGGTTGCAGGCAAAGTGAGAGAGACAGAGAGAAGAGAGACACATTAGGCATGTGTCAAACAAATAAATATTAACAATTCTACAGGAACTTTGCACAGGTTTGGGTAGGATTAATGGAGTTTCCAGCAGTTCTTACTATGGGATGGGTTTGACTGGAAGACTTTTAATCTAACAAAATTGGATATTTCAAATCGCTAAAAGTCATCTTCTGGATGGAGTCAAGGATTACAAATTAACATACAGCCTTTTCTTATGTGGTTATTGTTTTCTTATATTTATCTGTCAGCATATACTTTTGAATCTCTTCCAAATGAGAATGTTGTACAATTGATACAGGATGTAGGTTTTTTTTCTGTTCAGGAAAACTTAGCTTTCTGTTCACTTATAAAATAAAATTTTGGCGAACAGAAAGATATCGCAAATTCACATTCACAAACGTGCTTGTTCATGAGAACTCATTATTTATAGTTGTTTTTAATTGTAGGTGCTTCACGTTTAAAATTCAGCTGTCCTTGCCTGACAGACAGCAAGTGGTATTGCATTGCTCAGACCAAATTAATAATCGTAAAAAAAAATTGTTTAAGATTCCAGTGCGTGTTGAAGGTCTTATTTGTCACAGTTCACAGAGTTAAATCTCTTCCTCTGTGGTTATTAGTTTCTGAGAAATGGCTATATACATTGATCCTTTCACCTCCCACTTCTTCAACGCTGTGATCGTTTTTAACCTTTTTCTCCGCATGACAAACAGCTCTATCTTTTTGATGCTGCTGACTCAATGTATAATCTACTTCATAAACCTGTCTCAGTTTTTCATGTTCTCAACTACTGTTGAATGTAAAAACTATTTGATGCTGAAAGAAGTCATTAATCTAAAGGTGCTTGCTACTTACTCCTCCCACTCATTTAACGCTAAGTCCTGACTCTTGTGAAACTTCCTCAAGCTGATATAAATAAAATTGAAGTTAGACTGGAAACTACTGGCAGTGCTTCCAGGAAAAAAGTTCATGGCCAATCAGATGGCTAACTGGTGGACTGCCACACAGGAGGAGGTTGTACCATCTGGAACTGGCAGCCAATCTCAGCACTGGAAGTGCCACAGATCAGCATTCGGCTCTGCCAGAACTGCAGCCAAGTCAGGAAAGAGGTCAATAATTCGAGGGGCCTGGGGGATAGGGCATGTGAATTTCGGTACCACAGGAAAGGGAGGTAGCATGTTTGGTTTTGCATTACTTTACAGAGTGTCTCTGCTGAACAAACGGTCACCCTCCAGTATCAACCTTCCTACCATTTCAATCATATTGAAATAAAACATCTGTCTGACTCCCAAGATAATAAAGTGTGAAGCTAGATGAACACAGCAGGCCAAGCAGCATCTCAGGAGCACAAAAGCTGACGTTTCGGGCCTAGACCCTTCATTAGAGAGGGGGATGGGGTGAGGGTTCTGGAATAAATAGGGAGAGAGGGGGAGGCAGACCGAAGATGGAGAGAAAAGAAGATAGGTGGAGAGGAGAGTATAGGTGGGGAGGTAGGGAGGGGATGGGTCAGTCCAGGGAAGACGGACAGGTCAAGGAGGTGGGATGAGGTTAGTAGGTAGGAAATGGAGGTGCGGCTTGAGGTGGGAGGAAGGGATGGGTGAGAGGAAGAACAGGTTAGGGAGGCAGAGACAGTCTGGGCTGGTTTTGGGATGCAGTGGGGGAGGGGAAGAGCTGTGCTGGTTGTATGATGCAGTGGGGGGAGGGGACGAACTGGGCTGGTTTTGGGATGCGGTGGGGGAAGGGGAGATTTTGAAGCTGGTGAAGTCCATATTGATACCATTGGGACCAGCCCAGCCTGTCTCTGCCTCCCTAACCTGTTCTTCCTCTCACCCATCCCTTCCTCCCACCCCAAGCCGCACCTCCATTTCCTACCTACTAACCTCATCCCACATCCTTGACCTGTCCGTCTTCCTTGGACTGATCTATCCCCTCCCTACCTCCCCACCTATACTCTCCTCTCCACCTATCTTCTTTTCTCTCCATCTTCGGTCCGCCTCACCCTCTCTCCCTATTTATTCCAGAACCCTCACCCCATCCCCCTTTCTGATGAAGGGTCTAGGCCCGAAACGTCAGCTTTTGTGCTCCTGAGATGCTGCTTGGCCTGCTGTGTTCATCCAGCTTCACACTTTATTATCTTGGATTCTCCAGCATCTGCAGTTCCCATTATGTCTGACTCCCAATATGCTTCCACCTGCCAAACAGGGCACACAACACTGGCATCAGTTGAGATTTTAACAGGTACAATTGATCCTTAATTATTTATTTACATATGATGAGTGTGATGCCAATTACAGCAGCTATTTTATGGGAGTGAGCTGGAGGTGAGTGAGAGTTTGGTGGTCTCAGCACCCTCCCTTTCTGATATAATGTTCCAATCTAAAATGCACCCAACAGGGGAACATTATGTCACTGCTACTATATTTTATTCCTATCAAGACTTATATTCCTCTCACATGGAACCCATCAACCTCTCTAACTACTACACACAGTATGAAACAAAAGAAAATTACTCACAGTCAGCTCCTTAAACTTCACTTTTTATATCTTATTGATTATTTACTTGAGAACATTTATCTTTTATTTCCACAATGTGTTTTGCCCCACTGCAATTTATGTGCTGCAATATTTTCTAGGTCCAACCAGAGCTTGTGGAGGATGGGCAGGGGATTATATTTGGCCGGGAGGCAATAACTCAATCTCCTGATGGTGGGTTAGAGTATTGATCTTAAGTTCTCTGAAGCTTTCAGACAGATTGGATTTCTTCAATTATTAGCATCCATGCTGGAATTATGTTCACAGAAGAATGTACTGGCCCTGGAATGGGTCCAGAGGAGGTTGACGAAGATGATCCCAAGAATGAATGGCTTAACATATGAAGAATGTTTGAGGACTCTGGGTCGACACTCAATGAAGTTTAGAAGAATGAAGGAGGATCTAATTGAAACTTACAGAATACTGAATGGCCTGGGCAGAGTGGACATTGGGGAGATGTTTCCATTGATATGAGAAACTAGGACCCCAGAGCACAGCCTTAGAGTAAAGGATATGGCTCCTATAGAATGGAAATAAGGAGAAATGTCTACAGCCAGAGAATCTATGGAATTCATTACCACAGAAGGCAGTGGAGGCCAGGTCATTGAGTATATTTAAGACGGAGGTAGATAGATTCTTGATTGTCAAGGGGATCAAGGGTTACAGGGAGAAATCAGGAGAATGAGGTTGAGAAACTTATCTGGATTGATGGAATGGTGCAGCAGCCTCGAAGGGCCGAATGGCCTAATTTCTGCTCCTATGTCTTATGGCCTAATTGTAATTCTGTTCTGAAAATGTAGGAAGTATATGTTTTGCAAACCTGACTATACAACTATTATGTGTGTACCTGGTAAGATGGACCTTTCCGCCCAGCTCCACGGAAACACAGTGATAGGGAAAAGGCAGCTAGGGAAATATGGAGCATGTTTAAGGTGGGAACACAATGTTGTAACTAGGTGTGCTGTAAGTGGGAGAAAGAGCAGATGAATTAAATAAGGGGCTATAAAAGGCTAAGGCTGGCCATGGATATCTAGATTAGTTTGGGATTGGGGGAAGGGCAGGAATATTAAGTAGTTAGGGAAAAGTTGAATAGTCACATAGATTGAGAAGGGCAGAGAGACAAGAGATTTATTTAATTCTAAGTACTGGTTAGCTTGATTGGCTTAATTTGCAATGCAGAATGATAGCAACAGTATTCAATTCCTGCACCAACTAAAATAACCATGAAGGCTCTGCCTTCTCAATCTCACCCCTTACTTGTGGTCTGGTGACCCCTCAGCTTCAACTCACCTTCACCTCTCTCCAATTAGAGACCACTATTCAGGACTATGGTGACATTCGTTTTTCAAGAAAAAGAGCACCTAAGATTCTCCAACTGTGGTGCTAGGTGCTGGGAACCAGGGGTGTATCATTCCAACATGCAGCCATCCAGGAACATTGCCAGGGCTTTGTATCTGAATGTTACGGGATTGTTGAGCAGGCTGTAGATTCGAAGAAACAAAAACAGAAGTTGCTGTAAAGGCTCAACAGGACTTTCAACATCTGTGAAAAGAAATCAGAGACAACATTTTGGGTCCAGTGACCCTTAGAACTGTTGGCAGCACGGAAAATGCCGGTTTATATGCAGAAGACAGGATTGGGAAGGGTGTCAGGAGTATACCATAGTTAGGAACAGAGTTCAAAAGAGAGAGAAAAGCAGTTGGACAGACAAAGGAGTAGGTAATTATCTGGCTAGGGAGGGTAAATAGCAGCTAATGGAGGCTGTTAGTGGCTAACAATAGGTGCTGTGTAATGGCAGATATGTGATAAAAGACCCATGTGTGGGGTAGGGTGCTAGGACATGGGAGTGTTCAGGCCCTAAAATTATTGAACTCGATATTGACTTCAGAGGTCTGCACAGTCCCCAAGCAGAAAATGAAGTGTTGTTCTTCCAGGTATTTCACTGGCTTTGTCCATGGTTCAAATCATTCCACAACATTACCTATGTTTTAGCGAGCTTTGACAAACAGTACTCAAACCTATCATTCACTCCCACATATTTAGCACCATTTCAAGCGTCATATTCATGTATCCATATGCTCTTTCTTTTCAGCAGAAGGTGACATAAAAGAACATGCTACTATCCAGGTCACACATCAACCTGACTTGGAACAATATTATTGCTCCTTCATTGTCTCGAAGTCAAAATCCTGGAATGTCCTTCTGAGCAGCATGGTGAGTGCCCATGCACCCCAAAAATGGCAACAGTTTAAGAACGCAGCACGCCGCCACAAATAAAATGAAAGAATGAGCAGGAACTAATTGGAACGTTAGATTCATCCACGTTTTGCATGTTTTGATCCTAGTGGAGGAGATAAAACTGAGCATTATAGATGCTGATCCATGGCCAGTAATGAGGCTGAAGGCATTGTAGATGATGTTATCTGCAAAGTTAATTCTTTTTCTCATGTTATGTTTCCTACTCCTCCCACAATTTCTATTGATTGAAAAGCTGTGCTTGGAAGCATTCACATGTTACCTTCTCTTCCTCCTTCAGCATAAACATGTTCCTTTTTCATTTAAGATGCTTATGTGCTCCAACCTGTCCAGACAGTGGTGGCAGAGAAAGGAAACAGTGAGGATGAAGATACATTGTCACTCAGTTTCATGGCTTCATCCACCAGTTGTGTCATTTAGAAGACAGCATAGAAATCGAATCTGTACATGGTGGATCTTCAATCACAAGTGTTCTGCTTTAATGCCATGGGAATAGGATGGCATTTTATGCAATAAGTCATAAGTAACAGATTTAACAGATTTAATATTACCAAAATTCATATTTCCTGTGCCAGAAAAGAAAGGAATAATGGAGTGAAAATCTACAAAGACTGAGAGACAACATAAAGAGAGATAATATAAAGAGATTAAAGAAGTGGCTCCCTCTCTTCTAAACAAAGTACAGATATGACTAAGGTAATCCTCCCACCACTGCTGAGTTAAAAAAAAGTCTGTAGGAGATAACAAAAAAAACTTCATCCAAACAATTTAAAAGTGAAAAGCATTACACAAATGGCCAGAAACATAACATAAATAATTTATTATTTTCTTTGCTGATACCCTGCAGTGTGTTGGAAGCAAAAATTAGTGGAGTAATGAAAAATTTAACTTTGTTCTCAAAGAATGCGATGACAGAAGATCCCAAGACAATGGGCAGAAGCTGTCACTACAATGCACGAAGGTTTACAAAATGGAGATTTAAATCTTATATTAAATGGATGTTAACGCTCCATACCTAATTTAAAAAATGCTGGATTTTGAGGTGAACAATTGAACAGTGACACTGCACTGACTTTGAATAAAATTGACAACAAAGAACCACAAAGGAGTTTCCCCTTTCCCAAAGAAGGTTCAAACTGCTTCCAAATTAAGGATGTTTTAGATGTTCAGCAGTATTGTCTGGAATTATGCTCAGCAGCCAGATTGAAATATCTTTGACACCCATATAGAGCACTGAATCCAATTGTTTTTAATGAGAACATCTGACAGTAAAGTAAATAATTATGATTAGATTAAGAGTGAATTCAAACTCTTGTAAATGTATTTTTAAAGCATTATTTTAAAATTATGAATGACTTTAAAATTAGTTTGGTCAAATTTTGCATGGTGTAATGACAGAATTATCTTTCCAGCAAAAATGAACATGTTTAACAGCAATGATGATATTTCTACGCTTTTAAAAACCAGGTTACATCCCATTCAACAAGTTGTAATATTTTTCAAGGGTGCTTTCTGTTAGATCAAGAACATGAATCTAAGAGTTTTTGCTTATATACTGATGTCTTAATGATTTGACTCACTACCTTCTAAGGTAGTATAGAATCACTGGCAGAAACCCCCGAGCTAATTTGTTATTCTGTACTTGTGTACATTCCTAAAGTTTCTGGCAGTTTCAGCAGATTAATAATTGTGAATACTGACAGTTTTGCCATTACTACCACTACAAAATTTGAGGCAACATGGAAATTAAAGAATAGCATAATAACATTAATACTAAAAATTAATGGAATAAACTTGAGAAACAAAATAAAAAAGTTAATTTGTTTGTAACTATAATTGCCACAAGTAAACATTACCCATTAAAACTATTTATTAGTTTGACCATGAGCTTGTTGATAAGCATTACATGACACTTAAAGGTGAATCAATAAATTACTGGGTCAGTTGTCAAACAAGCCAACGTATTGACTGTAACATTAAGCTTAAAATAAAACTAACGACCACTAGCATTTGAGCCACAAAATGTTGATCACTTGTACTATTGGACGAAATATTTTGGGGGAGAGGGTCACTTAATGACAGTTTAACATGTATCATGGCAAATCATCAGCACATTTTACATCTCTATTGATTTTTATTTTTATTGAAGAGTGATTGTGGCCCAATAATAGAGTCAAACATTATGAATGCACACTGCCAAGCCAAAGGAGGGAAAACCTGTCTTGAATTTATTTCGTATTTTTCCAGACTTCAGAATATTCCGCAACTGGTGAGATATACAAACAATTGGGTTGCTTGATTGGTCTGTGGCTGAGATAATTGCAGATGGAGGTGGGACAAATGATAGGGCAGAATGGGAGCCAGTTATTTGATTGAATAGAGGAAAGAAACTTTCTAATTTATATTATGCCTTTCAGATCCTCCGTATGGCTTCTACTATAGCCAATCAATTACTTTCGAACAATTCACTGTCGTAACGTAAACAAACAAGGTAACCAAATTACATCCAGCAAAGTCCCACAAATATGATAATGTGATGTCCAAATAACTTGCTTTAATGATGTTGGTTGAGGAATTAATATTGGCTAGAGCACAAGGGAAAACTGCCTCAGTCCTCTATCATTTGTTCCTTAGGGCCTTTTACATTCACTTAAGAAGACGAGGCTGAATTTCAATTTAAAGTCTCATGTGATAAATGCTAACTTATAGGATGAAGGATCAATGTCTAATTGCAAAATCCCTAAAAGAAATGAAAATAATTAATTAACTATTAGTGAAGTAAAAAGTCAACGTTATCAAGACTGTGTAATTTGGAAAAAATGTTTTACAAAGGTGAGAAGCAGGGACACCTGGTGGTCAGAGCCACATTATCACATGAATGAAAACTATTTTTTTAGAAATTGCAGGACAGGCATCACCAGATGCGGATGCAATTAACATAGAAAATCTCATTAGCATTACTAATTAGCAATTTTGGATATAAAAGGTCTGCTGATTTTAGGAATATTTAGAGTCATGCTGTTTACAAATTCCATGGTGGTTCATCCACTTTAACACTAAAAAATCATTCAGTGAAAAGCTCTGAGGGAAAAGAAGAGGAGCAAGCAAGTGGAGAGAATGGAGAGTTGTCTCATGGCATTCAAGGATCAGGTGGAGTAAAGAAGCTGAAGGTTGCTATGTGAGGACAGTGATAATCACAAGACGATCAGCTCAAGGGTCAATAGTATGCTACAAAATGTTAACAGAGATTTGATAAGATGGCGATCCGAAGCCCTTAATCAGGCGCTAACATGTAGACTAAGTATATATGGTAAGGCACAAAAATGAATAAGGGATCCTAACTGTCCCATTTGTTGGATGGAACATTCATTTTTAAGCATACAACAAAATGAGAAAACCAATGCCACAAAATTGCTTGAGGTAAAACAGTAAACGTTCATGACTGATGCGTAGCAGAGTGCCATCTCCTGTGGTACATTGGCAACTACACAGTATCAGGAAGACAGACTTTTCCTCTTTTCAAAATGCTGATTTTGCCAGAATGAAATACTGACATAAAATATGATATAACAATGAAACAAAATTAGCTTCTGTAGATAGGAAGAGTGCAACCTGTGCAAGACTACACAATGTACAAATAAATATTGATGGTGGTTTCAGAAGTTCTTCAGTAACAGTTACTGTACTTATGACTTACACAGCAATACTGATTGCCAGATGATACAGTGATACAACATTTTATTTTTCTGAAAGCTATGTGCTGTAGTTCTATATACACCATCATGCAGTACTGCTTCTAATTAGTGAGTAAAATGGAAAGATGATATTTAGGTGTCATGTACAAAAGAAATGATGAGTAATTAGCACATCATTGAAGCTAAGCTATTTTTCTAATTTAGTGGTTAGCATTTGAATTGCCTTATCTAGGTTTGTGAGCTATAACTGGTCCAAAACCTTGATGCTATAACTTTTAAATTCAAACGTAAAATGCTACTTCTGTCCTGCTGTCTTGTTAATGTTAATAATGGAAAAGATACATTTTTTGCACCTTCTGTGATCTGTGAACTTCAAGCTTCATAAGGATTCAGTATCAGAAATGAAATATCCTAGAAACATTTAAATCTATTCCTATAATGACATGTTCCTTGAATACAATTAGCCTACGTGCAGTAAATAATGATATTAATGTAAAAGGACACTGATGTAATTTGCTGTTGACAGAAGATGTGCACTTGCCTCTTTTTCAGTCTTTGTGAACCATTTTTCATTCCTTACAATATGAATTTCTCTCAATCATGGTGTTATATGAAGATTGTGTTATTGGCTGGATATATTTTATGACTAGATGTAGAGCATTCATCACAAAGTATGGCAGTGCACTGATATCACATTAGATCCAGAGATCCAAAATTTTGATTAACTTAAAAATAAATAAATACCATGAAAAAACTGCATTACCACAGTTAGGTAGAAGTGTTCTTCCAAAAGACCATGACTGTATCATTTTGTACTGCAGTGTAGCGTTATTTGTAAACTGATAATTGCTTACAACATGTAATGCAAATTAAGTATTCAGAATACAGAATAAATGACCTTTCCATAATGTATTAAAAATGGTTTAAATTTAAATTATGCCTCATTATGTCTGTCAAAAAATGATTCAGCCCTGTCATATAAAATAGATTACATTCGAAATACAGTGATTGCTAAAGATAAACATAAAAGCCATTTTGTGCCAGTTGATTAATGAACTGTAATATGTGACTTGCTTGTTTAATTTTTTTATTGATAATGTCTGAAAGAGTAATATTGGTTAGATGCCAGGATAACACCCTACGCTATTTCAAACAATACCTGGCTAATCGGATAGACTCAGCTTCAGTTTAATATCTCACTCAATGTACAACATGTCCATCAACACAACAGTTGAATAGTATTGCACTGGACAGTCAAAAGTGGGTTATGTACTCAGCATGGGTTGAATCCACTTCCTTTGTATCAGGAATCGGAATGTCATGAATTTAACAAAGTTGACAAAGATTGCCCTCAATTCAATTTTTATGGGAAGCTCTCTATTCATATTAGGCTGACACTGAAAACCTAAAACGTGCACTGATAATAACCAGCTCATTAAAACGTACCTCTTAGACCAAGCTTTTAACTATGTGTCCTAATCTTGCCATATATGATATGTAACTTTGGACAATGTTTCCCTTAATTTGTCCTTGTGAAATATCTTTGAATGTGTTTTCATGTAGAGGATGCTATATAAATAAAAGTTGGTGATGCTTTTGAAGGCTAAATCGAAAACTGTATGATAACCAATCCTTCGAGTTATATGTAAATCGCAGTTTAAGGCTAAGTAGCTATATGCACATAAATTGCTTTCAGTTTTCCAAAGAATATTGGGAAATTCGAAATAATGCAGTGTGGAGCTGGAGGAACACTGCAGGCCAGGCAGTGACAGAGGAGCAGGAGATCTGACGTTTCAGGTCAGGACTCTTCTTCGGGGTCTTTCTGAAGAAAGGTCCTGACCTGAAGCATAAACTTTGCTGCTCCTCTGATGCTGCCTGGCCTGCTGTGTGGCTCCAGCTCTACACTGTATTATCTCTGACTCCAGCATCTGCAGTTCTTGCTATCTCGATAAATTTGAAGTCTCAATTAGTTCAAAGGTAGACCTATATTGATCAAGTTATAATTATATATAGTTATAAGTGAAAACTAATATGTTGCTTTCTTCTATCTAAGAAGTAGTTTACGAAGAAGAATTGAGAATTATGTTACTCTATTGATCATCTACTCACATATATTCAAATATCTGTCTGGGGTGCATCTTCCAACATTCTGAAATGAGAATGACCCAAACTTCCCGAGATATATCCAAAACAAAACACAGAACTTCAGAAAAATAAACATTTCCAGATAGATTCAACAAACAAATTTTACATCCAGTCATATCCCTTTTGTTTTCCTTGAACTGTTTTTAGCTTTATCATTTTTTTTGTGTTTATAGTTGATGGCACAATCCATGGTCCTTGAAAACAACAGGAGTTCTAAATGTGCTTAAAAACTTGCATTTAGATGTTAACTGTTTCCTCATTTTAACAGAGGAGAACAAAAACTAAAAAAAGACATAATTTTAGATTGGCAATCTTAATATTTAAATTGCAATCTAGCAACAGCTAATACTAATTTACTGTAAAATATTTTTAACAAAAATGTTTTCAGGATTTTCACTAACAATAAAAGTAATATATATTCTTATATATAATTTATGAAATATAATTTATGAAATAAAATTTCCAGGAAACTGTTTGGGGGTATGTAACTCTTGCAACTCCCAGTCACTTTAAATTCCCTAAGGATCTAAGTTTTTATAAGTTCTGAACATGCCTATATGTGTGACTGCCATTAAGTAAAGGACATGTTCACTGACAATGAAACTATTGCTGTTTTGGATGAGCCCTGTCTGCCTACAGAGAAGAACATAAAAGATTCCATAGCACGAATTGAGCAAAAGCAGATTATTTGGTGATTCATGCCTCTGATTTTTATGGCTCCTTGCTGTGCACAAATTAGCTGTAGTGCTTGTCTACAGAACAACAACGAACGCACTTCAAAAGCAATTCATTAGTTGTGAAACACTTTGATCCGTCTTGAGGGTGTGAAACAATTTTATATGTGTGTGTTAGAGATTTTGGGAACTGCAGATGCTGGAGAATTCCAAGATAATAAAATGTGAGGCTGGATGAACACAGCAGGCCAAGCAGCATCTCAGGAGCACAAAAGCTGACGTTTCGGGCCTAGACCCTTCATCAGAGAGGGTCTAGTCCTGAAACGTCAGCTTTTGTGCTCCTGAGATGCTGCTTGGCCTGCTGTGTTCATCCAGCCTCACATTTTATTATCTTATATGTGTGTGTTGTTTCTTTTCTTTTTGCTTTGGGCATCGACTGATCTGAGCCATATCTAATTAATTATGAGTATATATCATGTATTCCCATTCACAGAACACTTAGTGGAAGAGAGATAAAGACAAATTGCATTTTTAATTGTAGTATAGTTTTTCAGTCACTAGTTATGTTGACGTACTCAGGCATTTATCAAAGTAAGACCATTCAAAGAAAATAAAGTGACACTTGTTTAGAAATGTCATTTCCTCCTAGCCCTAAAAAAAACCTTGTTTTCTGGTTAAGTTGAGAAATATTAACATGAGGAACCAGCCTTATATCAGGAATATAAGATTAGTGTGAGGAATTCGCAAATTGACTCTAACCACCAATACATCAGATCTTCACAGAATCACAGAATTTCGATAGTGTAGAGGGAAATCATTTGATCCATTATGTCCACATTGGATCTTCAAAACAGCAACTCATCTGATGAAATACCCCACTTTCCCATTTTTGTTTCTGTTACTAATTATTTTTACGTTTGTGCCCTCATGTTCTCAATGCTTTTGTGAGTGGGGACTATTTCTCCTTGTTGGTCCAGATTACTCCTGGGCTTGAATACCTCTACCAAGTGTTCTCTCAGTCATGTTTTGTTCAAGGAAAACCATCCTAAGCTCTCCAATCTGTCTTCATAACTAACACTCCTCATCCTTGGAACAATTCTTGTGATGATTTTCTACACTCTTTCTAATGCCTTCACATCCTTTCTAAGCCATGGGTTTCGTAGTCCAGCCGAGGCTGAAGTAAGGGCTTATATCAGCTCAATAACTTCTGGATGTGTTTTGCTGCCTTCAATTACTCATGCATCGTTCATTTGCTCCTGCACCTTCTCTAGAATTATTGTCTTCATTTTATATCAGCTCCTTATATTCTTCCAATCAAAATGAGTCACTTCACGTTTCTCTTCAATGAAATTCACTTGCCACCTACCTGGCCATTCTGTCACCTTGTGTATGTCCTTCTGAAGTTCTACATTATTCTCCTCGGTTCATAATGTTGCCAAAGGCTTGTAGAATTCCCAATGCTTTTAAGTTTTGTATAATCCAGAACTTGATTTCTGGGTGTAAATTTTACATTGTGGAGCAGGTATACATTATATAAACTGACTGATTTCACTTTCCATTGATTTATATTGTTGTGGACCAGACAAAACCCCCTCAAAATATATTAAGAAGAGAACCTAGACCCTCACTTTTTCTGATTTTAATAGTAAGCGTAAGGTATTGCATTCCAGATGCAATTCGATTTGTTAAACTACTCCCTTTAAGCAAAACACTCTTTATTTTTACACTACAGTTTTAATACAGACAAAATAAAAAGAAAAGAAAAGGATTGGCTTCACTGTAACTCTATTGAAATACTTAGCAAAATAATTGATATTGTAACTGCTACTAACTAATTGTTCTAATATTGTAACATCCAACAAATGCACCCTTGGTCAAATGCAAGTTCAAAAAAATAGGTTGTCTCAAATGCAATTCTAGCAGCAGGAAGAGAATACCAGCTTTTAGCTGTAACAGAGCAGGGAAATAAGAGCTTCCACATCCAGCTTCAAGACTCTAGTAACTGCAGAAAGCTAAAGCTATTAAAATCTGAAACTAAATCCACCCATTCAGGCTGCTTATATTGTTCCAACTTTAAAAAAAGGTCTCTCAAGCTGTTTATTTTACTGGTTTTGAGCAGACTGCTCAGTACATCTATCTCAACCTATCTTCTTAAAACAATGGACAAAATACACCTCAAAGTCATTTTATCGTCGCAATATTTTAAATGAAAATTGGTGTGACTGTCATGGGGTGGCTTATTTGCAGTGCTTGTGTTCCCCACTGATAGTAATTTAAACCACATTGCCCCTCCACCATGTCTTACAGCCTAACTGAAGAAGAAAAAAATCCCAATAGATCATGGGACAGTTTTCCATTTCTCAAACTTTCTATCTTTTAGTGAGGTTGCTGCTGATTGCTAAATTAGGGCCAAATTTATGATGAAGATTTATGCTTGCCAGGAACTATATTCAGAACATCAAAGTAATTTCATAGCCAATAGACCATAGTAGCTTTCTATAAAATAAGAAAAGATTTAAATCCAGGTTCCAATAATGAAAGATCAAATCTTATCTATGGCACAACCCAGTTCCTCGAGCATCATTTTGAAATGAATGTAAGTTGAGCATTAAAACAAAATGTACACCATCTGCTTCACCCAACTCTTAATTTCTGTGAAAGTGATATCAGTAGATAAAGAAAAAGGAATTATTTATCTGCAAATTAATATTTTTTAAAAATTTGGTGCTGTTTCTGATCTGCTACTTGTTACTCACTTGCCCTATGAAAGTGTTATTTCTCTACATGTTAGAGAATGTGCCTTCGCTAATAAGGAAGATATACATTCAACTGGCTGCATATGCATGTTGGACAATTACCAGTACATAGCAAGCAATTTTACACCCTTTGCTTTGAGGGCACACATAATTTTCTGATCGCAGTTTTGGTACATTAATCAGAACTAATATTTAAACATTACCTTGATTTATCACTTTTGCCACAGTCTGCTTCAGGTTATTGATATGGCAGATTATGGTAACAAGTAGTTCCATAAATTATATATAACTGCTGGCTTCCCTTTATTTTTCTCTATCACTAAGTCTGGTTAGATCTTTCCTCACATGTCCACCACAGATGGCAGCACAATCATATACAGTTATGATGGAGTGAGCCTGGAAGACCTCAACGTTGGCCCTAGTCCCTGTCATCAGGGACTATCCGTCATCATCCGGAGCCCCCGCCACAACCGCTCAAAGAGGATCCCCCTCGTTCTCACATACCACCCCACCAACCTCCGGATACAACGCATCATCCTCCGACACTTCCGCCATCTACAATCCGACCCCACCACCCAAGACATTTTTCCACCCATACCCCTGTCTGCTTTCCGGAGAGACCACTCTCTCCGTGACTCCCTTGTTCGCTCCACACTGCCCTCCAACCCCACCACACCCGGCACCTTCGCCTGCAACCGCAGGAAATGCTACACTTGCCCCCACACCTCCTCCCTCACCCCTATCCCAGGCCCCAAGATGACTTTCCACATTAAGCAGAGGTTCACCTGCACATCTGCCAATGTGGTATACTGCATCCACTGTACCCAGTGTGGCTTCCTCTACATTGGGGAAACAAAGCGGAGGCTTGGGGATCGCTTTGCAGAACACCTCCGCTTGGTTTGCAATAAACAACTGCACCTCCCAGTCGCAAACCATTTCCACTCCCCCTCCCATTCCTCAGACGACATGTCCATCATGGGCCTCCTGCAGTGCCACAATGATGCCTCCTGAAGGTTGCAGGAACAGCAACTCATATTCCGCTTGGGAACCCTGCAGCCCAATGGTATCAATGTGGACTTCACCAGCTTCAAAATCTCCCCTTCCCCCACCGCATCCCAAAACCAGCCCAGTTCGTCCCCTCCCCCCACTGCACCACACAACCAGCCCAGTTCTTCCCCTCCACCCACTGCATCCCAAAACCAGTCCAACCTCTCTCTGCCTCCCTAACCTGTTCTTCCTCTCACCCATCCCTTCCTCCCACCCCAAGCCGCACCTCCATCTCCTACCTACTAACCTTATCCCACCTCCTTGACCTGTCCGTCTACCCTAGACTGGCCTATCCCCTCCCTACCTCCCCACCTATACTCTCTCCACCTATCTTCTTTTCTCTCCATCTTCGGTCCGCCTCCCCCTCTCTCCCTATTTATTCCAGAACCCTCACCCCATCTCCCTCTCTGATGAAGGGTCTAGGCCCGAAACGTTAGCTTTTGTGCTCCTGAGATGCTGCTGGGCCTGCTGTGTTCATCCAGCCTCACATTTTATTATCCTGATAATCCCAGTGGGTGAGTGTGAGAAACATGTCCGAAGCATATGCAATCATCTTCTTAAAACAAAAAACTGAGGATGCTGGAGATCTGAAACAAAATGAAACAAAAGAAACAATGATGAATTGAAGCTAGGGGTGAGGGAGAGGAATTGAGCAGATAGGTGGAGGTGGAGTCCAGAGAGAGATTTCTGAAAGGAGTAAGTAAACATGGAGATTAGGGGTAACAGGCTAGGATAGACGAAAAGCTAAATAGGTGATAAGAAGAGCAAAGCCTAGGGTGAGGCCTCAGGAATGTTCCAATGAGCCTTAGCAGAAACTTAAAGATCAAAGTTTCATTTCCCACGTAGGGACTCTGCAGCCTCCAGTTCTCAACATTGAGTTCGATAGCTTTAGAGCCTGAGTCGATCCTTCCATGTTTTTATACCCACCTCCCACCTGATCCTGTTATGAATGTGTTGCTTTCAGTACAGTTACCCATTCATACTCCTAGGCCCATTATCGCATTATGTGTATTGTACTCAATATAGGTCACCAATTTTCTCCCTTTTTATCATTTATCCTTCTATTCTGGTCTGCCTTCAATCATCTCCTTGTTTATCTACCCTTTCATATATCTCTCTCACTCTCACTGGGTACCATCTCCACCTATCTGCTCACCTCTCTCCTTACCCTGCCATCCCCATTCCCCATCCCAAACTTTGGTTTCAGCAAAAGTATCATTTTTTACTGAGATAACAAGGTATAGAGCTGGATGCAGACAGCAGGCCAAGCAGCATCAGAGGAGCAGGAAAGCTGACATTTCAGGCCTACACCTTTCTTCAGAAATGGGGAGGGAAAGGGGGTTCTGAAATTAATAGGGAGGGGGTGGACAGAAAATGGATGGAGGAGTAGATAGGTGGAGAGGAGACAGACAGGTCAAAGGGGCGGGATGGAACCAGTAAAGGTGAGTGTAGGTGGGGAGTTAGTGAGGGGATAGGTCAGTCCAGGGAGGACGGGATGAGGCTAGTAAGAAGCAGATGGGGGTGGAGCTTGAGGTGGGAGGAGGGAATAGGTATGAAGAAAGACAGGGAGGCAGGGACAAGCTGAGCTAGTTTTGAGATATGGTGGGGGAGGGGAGATTTTAAAGCTTGTGAAGTCCACATTGATACCATTGGGCTGCAGTGTTCCCAAGTGGAATATGAGGTGCTGCTCCCGCAGCCTTCGGGTAGCATCATTGTGGCACTGCAGGAGGCCCAGGATAGACATGTTGTCTGAGGAATGGGGGCGGGTTTTGAAATGGTTTGCGACTGGGAGGTGCAGTTGTTTAGTGCGAAACGAGCGTAGGTGTTCTGCAAAGTGGTCCCCAAGCCTCTGCTTGGTCTCCCTGATGTGGAGGAGGCCACAATGGGAACAGCAAATACAGTATACCACGTTAGCAGATGTGCAGGTGAATATCTTGGGGCCTGGGATGGGGGTGAGGGGGAGGTGTGGGGGCAAGTGTAGCACTTCCTGCGGTTGCAGGGAAAAGTGCCGGCTGTGGTGGGGCTGGAGGGGAGTGTGGAGTGGACAAGGGAGTCTCGGAGAGAGTGATCCCTCCGGAAAGCAGACAAGGGTGGGGAGGGAAAAATGTCTTTGGTGGTGGGGTCGGATTGCAGATGGCGGAAGTGTCGGAGGATGATGCGTTGGATCTGGAGGCTGGTGGGGTGGTACGTGAGAACGAGGGGGATTCTGTTTTAGTTGTTATTGCAGGGAGGGGGTGTGAGGGATGAGGTGCTGGAAATGCGGGAGACACGGTCGAGGGCATTCTCGACCACTGAGGTGGAGATGTTGCGGCCCTTGAAAAACGATGACATCTGAGAGGTTTGGGAGTGGAATGCCTCATCCTGGGAGCACATGTGGCGGAGGCAAAGGAATTGGGAATAGGGGATGGCATTTTTGCAGGAAGGTGGGTGGGAGGAGTTGTATTCTTGGTAGCTGTGGGAGTCAGTAGGCTTGAAATGGATATCGGTTTCCAGGTGTTGCCAGAGAAGGAGACAGAAGTGGATGAACTGTTTGAGCTCTTTGTGGGAGCATGAGGTGGTGCTGATACAGTTATCATTGTAAAGGAGGAAGAGATGGGGTCTAGGGTCAGTGTAGCTATGGAAGAGGGATTATTCCACGTACCCTGCAAAGAGGCAGGCGTTGCTTGTGCCCATGTGGGTGCCCATGGCCACCCCCTTTGTCTGTAGGAAATGGGAGGAATTGAAAGAGTTGTTGAGGGTGAGGACAAGTTGGGCTAAGCGGATGAGGGTGTAGGTGGAGGGGGACTGGTCGAACCTGTGGGATATTATTTTTTATTAGCTGCTGCAGTTTTGATGAAGAGTCACCAGACTCGAAATGCTAACTGTGCTTCCTCCTTACAGATGCTGCCAGACCTGCTGAGTTTCTCTAGCAATTTCTATTTTTGTTGCAATCATTTTCAACTTCATATTCCCATATATCGGCTGTCCTTGTCCTATTAGGTGGCAGATGTCACAGATTTTGTAGATGCTGCTGATGGTGCTGAGATTATGGAATCTAGTGCTGACATTATACAATGTTCATGGAATGATGTCACTTGTAATCAAGTGGATGATTGCTTTTTCATGGATTGTGTTGAGCTCCTTGACTGTTGTTGGGGCCATGTTCATTCAAGCAATTGGAGAATATTCTATAATGTTCCTGACCTGGATGGTGGATAAGCCATGTGGAATGAGAAGTGAGCTGCTCACTGCAAGTTACCAGTCTTTTGTCTGATTTTGTACATTCAGGATTAAAAATGGCCTATCAGTGGTCAAAAATAATAACATTAGCAAAGATTTTCTCAAATTATTTTCAAACTTATTTTAAAAATGTTGAACAGTAGCTATTCTTAAAGGAATATGACTCTACATTTGTAAACATAAATTTTTAACATTGATGTAGTTAATTGACAGGTTTAAAAGCAATACTCTGATAATAGGATACCTACATTAGACTTCATATGGTAAGCCTAGTTCATACCTCTGAAGCAATAAACAAACTTAATGTCACTTCCGCCATTTACAATCCGACCCCACCACCCAAGACATTTTTCCATCCCCTCCCCTGTCTGCTTTCCGGAGAGACCACTCTCTCCGTGACTCCCTTGTTCGCTCCACACTGCCCTCCAACCCCACCACACCCGGCACCTTCCCCTGCAACCGCAGGAAATGCTACACTTGTCCCCACACCTCCTCCCTCACCCCCATCCCAGGCCCCAAGATGACATTCCACATCAAGCAGAGGTTCACCTGCACATCTGCCAATGTGGTATACTGCATCCACTGTACCCGGTGCGGCTTCCTCTACATTGGGGAAACAAAGCGGAGGCTTGGGGACCGCTTTGCAGAACACCTCCGCTCAGTTCGCAAAAAACAACTGCACCTCCCAGTCGCAAACCATTTCCACTCCCCCTCCCATTCTCTTGATGACATGTCCATCATGGGCCTCCTGCACTGCCACAATGATGCCACCCGAAGGTTGCAGGAACAGCAACTCATATTCCGCCTGGGAACCCTGCAGCCATATGGTATCAATGTGGACTTCACCAGTTTCAAAATCTCCCCTTCCCCTACTGCATCCCTCAACCAGCCCAGTTCATCCCCTCCCCCCACTGCACCACACAACCAGCCCAGCTCTTCCCCCCCACCCACTGCATCCCAAAACCAGTCCAACCTGTCTCTGCCTCCCTAACCGGTTCTTCCTCTCACCCATCCCTTCCTCCCACCCCAAGCCGCACCCCCCGCTACCTACTAACCTCATCCCACCTCCTTGACCTGTCCGTCTTCCCTGGACTGACCTATCCCCTCCCTACCTCCCCACCTACACTCTCTCCACCTATCTTCTTTACTCTCCATCTTCGGTCCGCCTCCCCCTCTCTCCCTATTTATTCCAGTTCCCTCCCCCCATCCCCCTCTCTGATGAAGGGTCTAGGCCCGAAACGTCAGCTTTTGTGCTCCTGAGATGCTGCTTGGCCTGCTGTGTTCATCCAGCCTCACATTTTATTATCTTGGAATCTCCAGCATCTGCAGTTCCCATTATCTTTAATGTCATTTGATGTATTTTAAGCATGGCAAGGTACCTTTTTAGAGCATCTTTAAGAGGAGAAGGCATCTTACTGTGAACCTCCAGGGGAAGTGATGGCTTAGTGGTATTATTGCTGGACTGTTAATCCAGATAATGTTCTGGGGGATCTGGGTTCAAATCCCACCAAGGCAGATAGTGGAATTTGAATTCAATAAAACATCTGGAATTAGGAATCTAATGATGGCCATGAATCTATTGTTGATTGTTGGGAAAAACCCAGTTAGTTCACTAATATCCCTTGGGGAAGGAAATCTGCCATCCTTACCTGGTCTGGTCTACATGTGACTGCAGGCCCACAGCTATGTTGGTTGACTTTTGACTGCCCTCTGGGAAATTAGGGGCAGTCAACAAATGCTTTCCACCAGCGATGCCGTCATCCTGTGCATAAATAATTTAAAAAATTACTTTCAACAGTGCAAGTTAGATTGCCGAAAACTGATTTCAGGTTTCCACATTAAAGATTAGGCCAACATTTTGCCCACTAATACACTTTGAAATTTGTATATTTCTTTCAGTAACTTACTCCTTGGTATAAATAAACAGACAAATAAATTAGGTTAAAATTCCTGCCATTATGATCTAATCAAAAGGGAGTAAAATGATTAATTGTTATTATTGGCATTGCATCGGCATTTAAAAAGTCCGAGCTTCTAAGAATGAAGGCTGTTGGCTGAGGTAAATGAATAGAACTCGCAGGCTAATAAAATGTTCATGGAAAAATTATTGAGGTTAAAAGTGGTGCAGTGTGAATGAAAATTTTGATATTGGCTGTGAGAGCAAGGTCTTAAAGAGCATTTGTTTTCATTTTTGAAGAGACGTTATACAGAGATGATATAGCAAGACAATGTCCTGATTACCTTTCAGTTCCTTTTAAAATATGGGTTGCAGTATAATAAGTAAGAAAGCCATTTAAGGTAGGCATTTATTTTGAACTGTGATCAAGAAAAAGATATCAAGTAAATATTCTATTATTTTTCCTGAACTCTACATTTTCTTTTTGTGCAGGATTTTTATTACATTTGCTGCTGCAATTTGATGCAGTCTATTGACAAGTTACTGTTTGATAGCCTTTATTCTATAAGATGCTCACAAACTGTTCATCACACTTACCTTTCCTGGATAAGTGATACGTTGTGTTTGCAAAATCTTTTGAAATAGCCAATTATATCAAATCAATCTAGTGTCTGCACTCAGTAATCATGTTATAAGGTGCAAATTTATTATTGAATTCAATCCAAAATAAGTTTAAAATAAAAGATGGCTACAATTATTTCCTGATTTATTATTGGAAGCTTTCATGGCCTCCAGATGTCCCAAAGAACTTTATAGCCAATGAGGTACTTCTGAAGTGTAGGTGGTATTTTGTTGTAGGAATAATTAATCATATTAGTCTTTGATAGTCTGTACAACCTTATAAAGATCACCTCTGTTAACACTGACATTTCCTTTAAGAATATGTTTCCTGTGTTTGTTCCCTCAACTAATTAAGCCTTAGGTATGCACATAAATGAGAATTCATTTTTGTTTTAGTAATATCTGCAAAAGTTACAGATAGTTGTGTTACGACAGAAAGCAGGATATACAATATAGTGGGCATGCTATGATTAAGCTACTTGGCAATTACACTGTGAATATAATACCCATGACAGTGTACTAACTGGTAAAATAATATTCATTCAGAATCTATTTAGCAGTACAATTAATGGCATCTGCCGCTAGTTCGTCTTGCACCCTGCATACTCAAATAAGGTTTTTGGATGTCAAGTCTCTGAAATTATCAGCTGGCAATGACGTAGGAAGAGAAACAGGGCATCTGGGACCTGAGTGAAGAGGGCAGTTTCTTAATTGATGATAATTAAGGATGAAGGTATAGACAGCAGAAAAAGGAAGATGAATTAAAGCAAGGTAAGCGAAATGTCAAGTCAAGTATGAAAAGAGGAATAGAAACAAAAGACATCACAATTTACTCTCTAAAATATAATAAATAAGCTTATTTTACTTGAATAAAATAAATCAAAAATCTATCTACAGATATTTCTATCAGTTCAACTCAATTGTGTAATATTTGGAGGGAAGAACTAATCAATTGTTCTTGTCCTGTCTCCTTGGTAGCTATGTACCATTACACAGCAGAGCAACATACCATTCTAACAAATAACAAATTGAAAATTAACTAAACTATTAACATACCAAGTAAGTCCTTTCTAACTACAAACCATTCTCAACTAAAACAAGATTTTAATAGATGCTGTTCCAATAAATACAAGTTTCTCACTCTTGAACTGAGTATCATGTTCTGTTGTGTTATAATTGCAACTTCCTAGGGAATCTTTTACTTGGAAGTCATTTATTAAATCTGCCTTATTACTTATTACCAGGTCCAAGATAGCCTGCTCCCTAGTTGACTGCATGACATATTGCTCTAGGAACCTATCTCTAACGGACTGTCTGAATTCTTTGTTGTAGCTACCCATTCCAATTCTACTTAGATAAAATAAAACAAAAAATGTAGAATTAAGACTCTCGAAATTACCATTGCACCCAGTGTGGCTTCCTCTACATTGGGGAAACCAAGCGGAGGCTTGGGGACCGCCTTGCAGAACACCTCCACTCAGTTCGCAACGAACAACTGCACCTCCCAGTCGCGGACCATTTCCACTCCCCCTCCCATTCCTCAGACGACATGTCCATCATGGGCCTCCTGCAGTGCCACAATGATGCCACCCGAAGGTTGCAGGAACAGCAACTGATATTCCGCTTGGGAGCCCTGCAGCCTAATGGTATCAATGTGGACTTCACCAGCTTCAAAATCTCCCCTTCCCCACCACATCCCAAAACCAGCCCAGTTCGTCCCTTACCCCCACTGCATCACAAAACCAGCCCAGCTCGTCCCCTCCCCCCACTGCATCCCTAAACCAGCCCAGCCTGTCTCTGCCTCCCTAACCTGTTCTTCCTCTCACCCATCCCTTCCTCCCACCTCAAGCCGTACCTCCATTTCCTACCTACCACCTCATCCCACCTTCTTGACCTGTCCATCTTCCCTGGACTGACCTATCCCCTCCCTACCTCCTCACCTATACTCTCCTCTCCATCTATCTTCTTTTCTCTCCATCTTCGGTCTGCCTCCCCCTCTCTCCCTATTTATTCCTGTTACCTCTCCTCATCCCCCTCTCTGATGAAGGGTCTAGGCCTGAAACGTCAGCTTTTGTGCTCCTGAGATGCTGCTTGGCCTGCTGTGTTCATCCAGCTCCACACTTTGTTATCTCAAAATTACATCTAGGTTATGTGCCTTCAATTTAGTTCTGTGCCTTCTCCATCAAATGTTCTGTCAGGAATGCCTTCTCCTTGATTCTTCTGTCAAGAATATTAATTAGTTATGCCACTGGTACCTTTGATATTTAGATGGTGCTTTCTCTAAGACCTAGAGGAGACTGTGTGAGTCAGCAATTCTCACTTGAGAGCTGAGAGCTGTTAACATTGGCGAACAGTTAGCTCTTTCTTTGTATAACTGCACTCGTCTTTTATACCCTAGATTGCTTATCAATTTCTTACATGCAGATTGGTTCTCTCTTTTCAAAACTATCAGATTTAAATGTAATTTTGTTTTGGTATGTAACTCCCTAGTTCAAATTAATTGACTAAATTCAAAATTGTTGTCTTGCTAAAATCTGCTGCTAAGGCTGCTAACTGTATAGCCTTTTGATATAAATGCTTCAATTTATGTGCTCTCTGTGTATTTGCAAACTATTGAGCTGCTGCTCACAGATATTTTTTTGAAATCTCTAAGCATAGGAAAAGCACATCATCTTTTGAAGGATCCAGACAATGCTTCCCCCACCAACAACCCCCCAACCCCACCCTTCCAGCATTATGCAAACACCAAATTCTAACTTCCTGCCTCCCAAACCACAAGTACTCTACTCAACTTCGCAACAGTGAATGTAAGCCACTTTGAACATCAGTCTGGGGAGAAGATTTCGAAGAACAAAATTTTTCAATGGTCTTTATAGTGGAATATACTTTGCATTTCCCACTAATACTGAAGAATACAAAAGAGGCAAAGGTGAGGACTGATTAGGGATAGTCAACATGGCTTTGTGCATGGGAAGTCATGTCTCACTGACTTAACTGAGTTCTTTGAAGGAGTAACGAAGAGGATTGATGAAGGCAGAGTGATGGATTTGATCTATATGGACTTCAGTAAGGCATTTGAGAAGAAGACTGGCTAGCGAAGTTAGATCACATGGAATACAGGGAGAACGAGCCAATTGGATACAGGCCTGGCTGGAAGGTGGACAGAGGGTGGTGGTGGAGGGTTGCTTTTCAGACTGGAGACCTGAGACCAGCAGCGTGCCACAAGGATTGGTGCTGGATCCACTGATTTTTTTCATTTATATAAACGATTTGGATTGAACATAGGAGGTATGCTTAACAAGTTTGCAGATGATACCAAAATAGAAGGTATAGCGGACAATACAAAAGGCTACTTCAAAGCTCAATGGGATCTTGGTAAGATGGGCCAATGGAGCAAGGAGTGGCAGGTATTTAATTCAGATAAACGTGAGGTGCTGCAATCTGGAAAGGCAAATCTGGGCAGGACTTATACAATTATTGAGAAGGTCCTGGGGCATGATGTTGAACAAAGAAGCCCTGGAGGGTAGGTTCATAGTTCCTAGAAAGTGGAGTCACAGGAAAATAGGTTAGTGAAGAAGGTATTTGGTATAGATAACAAAGTGTGAAGCTGGATGAACACAGCAGGCCAAGCAGCATCTCAGGAGCACAAAAGCTGATGTTTCGGGCCTAGACCCTTCATCAGAGAGGGGATGGGGAGAGGGAATAGGCAGCCCTCCACTCCCTCTGCTGCAACCCCAACCTCACCATCAAACCTGCAGACAAGGGTGGCGCAGTGGCAGTATGGTGCTGGGATGTAGAGGTCAGTGCGCCATACTGCCACTGCGCCACGCTTGTCTGCGGGTTTGATGGTGAGGTTGGGGTTGGGTCGGAGGGAGCGGAGGGCTGCCTATTTCCTCTCCCCATTCCCCTCTCTGATGAAGAGTCTAGGCCCGAAACGTCAGCTTTTGTGCTCCTGAGATGCTGCTTGGCCTGCTGTGTTCATCCAGCTCCACACTTTGTTATCTTGGATTCTCCAGCATCTGCTGTTCCCATTATCACAAGGCATTTGGTATACTTGTCTTTACTTGCCAGTGCATTCAATATAGAGGTCATACTGCGGCTGTGCAGGAGATTGGTTAAGCCACTTTCGGAATACTACATTCTGATTTCCCTGCTATAGAAAGGATGTTGTGAAATTTTAAAGGGTTCAGAAAAGATTTACAAGGATGGTGCCAGTCTTGGAAGGTTTGAGCAGTAGGGAGAGGCTAAGTAGGCTGGAGCTATTTTCCTTAGAGTGCCAGAGGCTGACAGGTGATCTTATAGAGGTTTACAAAGTCAAGAGGGTCATGGATAGGGTGAATAGTCGAGGTCTTTTCCCCAGGGCGAGTGAGTCCAAAACTAGAGGCCACAGGTTTAAGGTGAGAGGGAAAAGATTTAAAAGGGACTTAAGGGGCATTTTTTTTTCATTCAGAGGGTGGCGTATGTATGGAATATGCTACCAGAGGAAGTGAAGGAGGCGGGTCTAATTACAACATTTAAAAGGCAATTGGATGGGTACTCGAATAAGAGGCGTTTAGAGGGATACGGGCCGAATGCTAACAAAATTATTTCGGAAATTTTGTTGACATGGACGAGTTGGTCCTAGGGGTCTGTTTCCATGCTGCACGTCTTTATGACTCTATGGCTCTATAAGTACCATCACCATTGCTAAATAAGTAGTATTAGACAAACTAATGGGGGCTAAACATAGATAAGGCTCCTGGTCAAGATGCCTTGCATTGTAGGCACCTTGAAGAAGTAGCAGCAGAGATAGTGAATGCATTGGTGCAATTTTCCAAATTTCTTTAGAT